>NC_030825.1:55340136-55668805 GCF_001704415.2 Capra hircus | reverse complement strand
GAGGGAGGGAGAGGATGGAGAGAAGAGAAAAAGAGAAAAGAGAATGATGAGGGAAAAAAGAATAAGAGAAAAAAACAGAAAGAGGTAGGAATGAGGAGATCTAGAGAGAGAACTTGCCTGGAGAATCCCAGGGACGGGGGAGCCTGGTGGGCTGCCGTCTGTGGGGTCGCACGGAGTCGGACACGACTGAAGCGACTTAGCAGCAGACAGAGAGACAGAGACAGTCCAGGGCATGGGCAGAGGAGCGAAAGGTGTTTTCTGGAGGCTTCAGGAGCTGACCGCACTGGGCCGCTCCCTCCTAAGGAGGATTCCTGGGGTGGGGGGTGGGGGCTCTGACTCACCCCCTCTGCTGCTCCTTAAATCAACACCTCAGGCTCCTCCACCCCCCATAACCTTCCAGGCCTCCTTGCCTGCTCAGCTTCCTGCCCCACCTCCAGCCTGGCTGGCAGCCTCCCCCGTGAAACCATTCGGCCTCCAGAAACGCTCTTAAATCAGTGCTCCCCTCCCCTTCCCCAAAGCTATGTCCTGATGATCCAGGCTCCTCCTTGTTCCTCGGTCCCCCAGCCTCCTCCCTAGTCTGGGAACCCAGTCTTACTGCCCTTGAATCCACCCTCCAGAAGGCAGCAAGGGTCTGACTCTGTCCCTCCCCTACCCTGAGTCCTTCCATGGCTCCCCAGTGCCCTTGGGACAAAGCACAGGTTCCAGACCACAGTCCCGGGTGATCTGACTCTCACCCAGCCCACCCCAGCCCACCCCCACCCCTCAGATGCAGTTACTCCCACCATCTACACTGGCTTCAACACTGGCATTTCCCCTCTTCCTTGAACTGGCCATGTTCTGATTGCCAGTCCATGCACTTGCTGGCCCCATTTTCTAGAATCCTTTCCCCTCCTCATCCTCATAATCCTCCAGTTTGCAGCTCAGATGCCCTTTCCTCCAAGAAGTTCTCCAGGATTTCTCCTGGGCCCCCAAGTTCTCAGCCTTGACGATGCTGGATGGTAACTCTGGGGATGAAACGGTCTTCTCCCCTGGACTGCCATGGTCAGCGCTCCCTTCCCAGTACCACCTGGCAGAGGGCCAGGCACAACAGTAGAACTTTCTCAGATTAGTGAACTAATTCATCAGATAGCTGATGCCAGATCAGAGACCAGCAGCCAAGTAGAGGAGGATCAGAGGAAAGGCAAGAGCGGCTGCTGCCTCCCCATCCCCCATCACTGCTCACCCGCACCAGCCGGGCTCTCTTCACCAGATCATTGAGCTTGCGCAGCGCCGCGTGGCGCGGCAGGCCCTGGATGTCGCGGAAAAGGTCTTGTTCCTCCAGCTCGAAGAGGCGCCGGTTGTCAGGTACCAGCAGGGGCTGGGACCAGAAGGAGCCGATATAGACACGCAGCACCTCGGGCGTGCCCACCACCTTGCCCAGCGCCCACATGAGCGCCCCGTAGACACGCATCAGCTGCTGCGTCTCCACCATGTCGGCCTTGTTGAGCACCACGCGGATCTTGTCTTCATGGCCTCGCAGGGCGCCGATGGCCTCCGAGAACTCGTCAGAGATCTCCAGCTTGTGAGCATCAAAGAGCAGTATGATGAGGTCCACGCGCTCCGCGAACCAGCGCAGCACAGCCGGGAAGTCGTAGCCTGCAGGGGAAGGGTGGTACAGGGGCGTGTGCCTGCGTGCTCACTTCAGTCATGTCCGACTCTGCGACCCCAGACTCTGTAGCCCCCTAGGCTCCTCTGTCCATGGGGTTCTCCAGGCAAGAATACTGGAGTGGGTTGCCATGCCCTCCTCCAGGGGATCTTCCCCACCCAGGGATCCAACCGTCCCTTGCGTCTCCTGCACTGCTGGCGGATTCCTTACCGCTGAGTCACAGGAGCTCCAGTCCCCCAAAGCAGAGGTCAGCCCCCAGTCTTCAGCCACTGGGACACATTCATTGCTTTGGGCTCAAACTGGACTGTACAGATGTTCAGGTTGTTAACCACTGAAAATTTTGTCTGTGGGAAATAGGTCCAGGCCCCCAGCCTCCAGAGTTTCCCCATCACTCTGGCCCTCTAGCCATCCGACTACGGAGGACAATCACCCCCCTCACCTTTCCATTCATTCTTTGGGCAAATATTAGCAGCTTGCATCAGTCCCCTTATTAAAACAGTGAAATGTTTACTAATAGACTCCTTATGCTTCTATGGACCTCCGAGTCCCCCAGATGCCACCATCAACCCCAACTCCTCCCCAGGAAGTGTTTGATCACCCTACCATCCAGCAACTGAAAATTTTACTTGGGGTTAAGAGTCTTGCCATAGCAGATGTTAAATATTCTAAATTTATTAACAATAAATTACTGAGAGTCTCCTGTGTGCTGGGCCCTGTCCTGGACACTGGGGATCCCACAGAGAGCATACAAAGTCCTTGCCTTCGTAGGGCACCTATCCCACCAACAGCTGGCTCCTGGGCCCCATTCATTCATTCCTTTCACTGTGCATTTCTTCGTTCACTCATTCATTCAGCGGCAGGCAATGCCTGGGGGAGCAGAGAGGGGCCGTTGAGACCCCCTGACTCAGCAGTCGGGATGGCCTGGATTTGAATGCCGACTCTGCTTCCATCAGCTAGGTGACCTTAAGGAAGCAAGTAATCTCTCTCAACCTCTGTTTCCTCTTTGGTAAAGTCATAGAACCTACCTCCTGGGACTGTGTGAAGATGGAAAGAATACACATGAGCTAAGCTGTATGAAGAGCTTAAACAGTGCCTGGCTCTGAACTATACACTTAAAAGGCGTGCGCTTTAGGCATGTAAATTATACAATAAAACTTTAAAAACAAAAACAAGGACTTCCCTGGTGGTCCAGTGGTTAAGAATTTACCGTGCAAAGCAGGGGACCCAGGTTCGATCCCCGGTGGGGGAACTAAGATCCCACACGCTGTGGAACTAAATGCCCACGCACTGCAGCCACTGAGCTGCATGCTCTGGAGCCCACCTGCTGCAGCGAAGACCCGATGCCACCAAACGAACAAAGAAACATTAAACCAAAAAAACCCAGGGAGCTAGGCACACGGTGAGCAATCCACAAGAGTTCCTCATGACGCCCGCGAGACACTGCGGTGGAGCCGTCGAGGAGCCGCCCTCCGAACAGCCTGCTCTGTGCTGGGCACACAGGGTGGCTCAGACAGCCCCAGTTCTGTCCTTACTGGGCTTACCATCCAGAGTGGTCAGGCTGGCATGGGAAAACCCAGGGAGCTGCAGGAGCCCGGGGGCGGGGGGCGCCTGACCACCCAGGCTGGGTGGTCAGGGAGGGCTTCCCGGAGGAGGAAACTCTGAGTGGTGATCTGGGGGGTGAGGAGTTAACTGGAGGGACAGAGAGCCATCGCTGATTCACCAGAAGTCACCTCATGCCCTCCCCAATTCAACTCATCGAATCTTCAAAATGACTCCAGGAGACAGGCACTCTTAGGACCCCTATTTTCCAAAAGGGGAAACTGAGGAACAGAGTGGTTAAGGAATCCACTGGTTCATTTGCTCCAGACACAGAAGCACAGAGCCGCAGCCCTGGGGGTCTCCATGCTCTGCTGGGGAGCTGGTGCCGGGCCCATCCTGCCTGAGCGGAAGTGGGTTCCTGTAGCCACAGGGAACTGGACGGGATGGGATGGGGTGGCGGACGCTGTTTTGGGGGGAGGGAGGGCCAGGTCAACAGAGGGACCAAAGCTAGGGCCCCTCCTGTCCCCAATGTTTACACACACACGTCCAGATTTGGAAAGTGTGTCTCATGCAGGGAGGGAGGGAGGGAGGTTGAGTCAGCATGGGAATGGGAGACGTGGCAGGCAGACACCCCAGGTGCAGAATGACAGCCTCACAGAGGAAAAGCAGTCATCACAGGACCTTCACTAGCTCCTTCTGGGGGCCACACACTGCCCTAAGTGCCTCATACACTTTGACTCTTTTTTTTGGCCTCGCCACGTGGCATGCAGGCTACAGGATCTTGGCCCCTCGTTGGGGTTGAACCCGCACCCCTGCGATGGAAGCATGGAGTCCTAACCACTGGACCACCGGGGAAATCAGCAAGGTATGGCGTCAGACTATCATGTTCCCATTTTACAGGTGAGAAAACTAAGGCACGGAGAGGTTGAGTGGCTCGGGCAACGTCTCAGTGTAGAAGGAGCAGAGGCCAGATTGGAACCCCGTCAGAAGGCTCCACTCTGCCACAATCACACACGTGTACATTCAGATATTCTACACAGAGGCCACATGCTTCATCAATGCACACACACGTGCACATACAAACTTGTGCACCCTAGAGCAAGCAGACACCTGGACACCATCTGAGTCACACTACAAGGTGCAGACCCTCGCTCACACCCTCGCCAGCAATCTGGAACCTACACAGACAACCAGGGTCACACAATGGCAAAGATGTTTGAGAGCCGCACAAAGTAACAAATAGCAGGCACACAAGGAGCCTGTGTGCACCAGCACACCCACCAAACAAGAGATGCAATCATATAGTTACACAAAAGATACACCCATGCGCACACACACACCCCCTCACTTGTACAGCCCAAGAGCACAATTGTATACAGACATGCGGTTATACCCTATCTAACAAAATCACCTCAGTCCTACAGGGCCACACACAGGTACAACCACAAGCACAGCGCTGACACCTCAGAGTCACACCCACAGTTACACGGATGCAATCCGCCAGGCTCCTCTGTCCATGGGATCCTCCAGGCAAGGATACTGGAGTGGGCTGCGGATTCCTCCTCCAGGGGACCTTCCCGACCCAGGGTCGAACCCGCATCTCCTGCATTGGCAGGCGGGCTCTGTACCACTGAGCCGCCTGGGAATCCCACACACCTTCTGAGACACACACTAAATGATCCACACAGTCACATAAAAGTTCCCCTGCACAACACACCAACCACACGTTTCACAATACAACTACCTACAGAGACACGGTGAGTCACAGTCACACACAATCGCACAAGCGCCCCGCCCCCAGGCCCTTGGAGCTGCCCAAAGTCACACCTAGCCACCCACATGGGCACAGACGCTCATACACACACTCACCCTCAAGACAGACAGACAGACACAACTCTCCTCTTCCTCTACTCCCGAGGCCACAGAAAGAGACCCCCATTCTCTCCCCCATGGCACCCCCGCCATGGCTTGGAGTCGCCCCCCTCCCTCTCTCCCGAGGGACCCCCCAGCCCCCTGCCTCCCGCATGGGGCTGGCAGCTCACCTCCCCCCTCCCCGCTCTCCTCTGCAGCTGTCTCCTGCCTCTCTCCCAGGGGACGGGTTCCAGCTGGGCAGCGGCCAGGGACACCGGTAACCCTCCGCGCCCTCGCCCGAACGAGGCCCAGCCTCCCTGCCTCCTCGCCGTCGCCTCCGGGTCCCCTCTGCCCCACACTGCAACCCCCTTTGCCCCAGTTTCTGGCCTCCGAGGCCTCACGGGGCAGGGGTGGAAGGGACAGAAATGCGGGGAGGTGGGGATGGGGGGGCGGCGCGGAGACTGAGCCAGGCAGGGCAGGGGTGGGGGCCGGGCTCACCCAGAGGCCCCGCTGGAATTCACCCCCTCCCCCCGCCTCTCTCCCTGCACAGCTGTTTATAAATTCCTGGCCGCCCTTGGCCCCTGCCCAGACTCCCCGTCCCTGGCCCTCCTCAGCCGCATCCGTGGCCCAGAGCTGGAGCCAGGCGCTGACAGCGGCGCAGGGCCTCCCCGCCCGGCTCTGCCTTCTCGCTAGGTCTCCCCCTCTCCAGATCCTCTCTCTGGATCCCGGCCTCGCCCTCTGAATCCCTGTCCACCTTGGAGTCTCCCTCTCTCTTGGTCTCTCCCCGCTCCATCCTTTGGACCCGCCCAGACATGCAGCCGCAGCGGATTCACACGTGTTCATCCACACGCCTCCCCCACCCTTCAGCGCGCGCCAGCTCGGAGGAGTCACAGCCTTCCACCAGCTCCCCTCAGCTACGCAGCCAGCTCAGGGCCGGCCTCACACAGCCCCAGCAGCGACCCTGGGCCTTCCTCCCTCAGGCCCAGGAGCCCAGCCTCACTCACCACGGCTCACTCTCTGCTTGGCCCCCGACAGGATGCCCGGGGTGTCGATGATGCTAATGCTCTCCAGGACCTGATTGGGGAGCTGGGCGCACATGAACCTGGGGCAGAGGGAAGGTCAGGGGTCAATGCAGGGACAAGTAGGCGAGGGGACACATGAGAAGGGAACCCAGGACTTGCACGGAGGAGAATCAGGTTCGGAGAGGGAAAGAATCTTGGAAGAGAAAAGGAAGATTTGGACAGAGAATAAGAACTATTAAAAAAAATCAGAGCTGATGTTAATTGAGCACTTACTTTGTGCGGGGTGCTGTTCTAAGCACTTTGTATGTTTTCATTCATTTAGTCCCCACAACAGCCCTATGGAGGAAGGACTGTGGTTATCCCCATTTTCCAGATGAGGATAAGAAACAGAGAGGTTACATTGCTTGCCCAAAGTCACCCAGCTAGACAGGAGTCGAACTCAGGTGTCACTGGCTTAACTGCTCCCCGAGAGAGGGCAAGAAGAGGAAGGCTCTAGTAGAGAGAAGGGGATTAGGACTGAAAAGGAGAGAGACACAGGAGGGGATGGGACAAAGATGGGGGCCAGGGACAAGAGGACCCTCCGGGCTGCTGGCTGCGCACCTGTTGAGGAAGGTATTCCCAAAGGGGTTGAGTTTACGGAAGGGCTTGTCCGGGTCAACGACGAGGGCATTGCCAGGCACGGTGCCCTCGGTGTCACCGTGCATGACAGCCACGAAGCAGTCGGTGGTGGGCTCAGGCCCCACCCGGGAGCCGGGCACCTCCTGCTCCAGCAGGTACTGAATGAAGCTGGTCTTGCCCGTGCTGTACTGGCCGGCCACCAGCACCATGGGCTTGCCGTCGAAGTCAGCATCCTCCAGGGCCGGAGAATGGAAGGTCCCGAAGCGGTAGTGCTCCTCCAAAGGCAGCAGCTTTTCGCGGTACAGCTCCTTGAGGGCCGAGGTCACCGTGCGGATGGCCTCCGGCTGCTGGCCCCGAGCCCCGCCCCGCTTCAGCCAGCTGAACATGGTGGCTCCACACTGCCCACTGAGCTCTGACGGAGATGCACAGCGCGAGGGCTACCTGTGGGAGGAGAGGATGTTGATGGGGGACTGCCTGGAGGAGGAGGTGGAGAAGAAAGGGAGCCAGAAAGTAGAATCGATGGAGAAGGCTGGTGGGATGGGTTGGGGGGGAGAGCTTCTGAGAGCACTGAGGGTGGATGGCAGGAGCTGACAGCTGAAGGAGGAAGAACGTGATTATTCCAGCTGGAGGAAGAGAGAGAGAGAGACAATGGCATGCTGGAAGAAGCGAGATTGGTGGTGGAAGCCCAAGAGATAAACAAGGGGAAGGAGGCAGAAGCTGATCCGAAGAAAAGGATTCCTCCGTCTTTTTCTTTCTCCGTCCCCACCCCTTCCATTATTCGGCAATTTTCACTGAAATCGCACCATGTGTCAAGAGGTATGGATCCAAAAATAGACCAGAGACCAGTCCCCACACTCCCAGAGCCTCCAGTGTGGAGAGAACCAGGGCACGGAGCAGTCAGCAAGGCCTGGGCAAAGTTGGGTGGTGGACTTGTAGGCACCAGAGGGGGACAGGGTGAATCAATCACAGGATTAGGAAAGCTCTGGCTGGGCTGACTTTTCTTTTCACGTTTATTATTTATTTGGCTATACCAGATCTTAGTTGTGTCCTGTAGAATCTTTTCCCACACATACTCTCCAGGCCAGAATACTGGAGTGGGTAGCTGTTCCCTTCTCTAGGAGATCTTCCCATCCCAGGGATCGAACCCAGGTCTCCTGCATTGTAGGCAGATTCTTTACCAGCTGAGCCACAGGGGAAGCCCCCTGGGCTGACTTCTGAGCTGCTCCCTGAAGAGTGACAAGGGCATTTAGGCAGAGAGGATGGTGGGTTTCATGACCTGGAACTGTAAAATGGATGGACAGAGTGGCTGAACACGTGGGCACAAAGATGAGAAATGAGTCTCAATACTGCCTGGGTCCCCCCCGTCCCCAAGATCATGATGTTATCATTCACAAGAATAATAACATTTGTGATTACTGCATGCCAGAAACTGCTCTAACTCATTTAATCTTCACAACAACCTTGTAAGGTAAGGCTATTATTACCCCCACTTTTCTGATAAGGAAACTGAGGTTCAGGAAGATAGTATAACTTCCCTGAGATCACTTTGCTAGTAAGTGCTCAAGCTGGGACTCCAGATAACCTGACCTCAGAGCCAACACTCCTATCCCAGATCTAAGGAGTTAGGGAGAGAATGAATTGCCAGCCCAGCAGCAACCAGCACCCCCAGCACCTAGACTGTGTTCACTACATCCCCTTACTAGCCTTTCATTCACTGTAGGATCCGTAGTGATGTCCCCCTCCCCCTTTCATTCTCAATTATCACTCATTTGTGTCTTTGCTTGCTTTCTCCCCCTGCCCCGCCTTGATCAGTCTAAGTGGATGCTTATAATTTTACTGATCTCTGCACAGAACCGACTTTTGGTCAGATTGGGGTCTCTAAATACCATTTTCCACTAAAACAGAAACTGAGGCTTCTGGGAGAAATGGCTAATTCTGGGGCTGAGGCAGGGAAAGAACAAGTGAGTCTGGGTCAGATAGTGGGGAAGTGCTCAAACTGGGATGGGGCATGTCACAGGGACAAAGTCCTGGCTCGACAGGACTCCCACTGGCCAAAGATGGGACACTTTGAGCACCCAAACTAACTGCACGTCCAATATATTACAATCCATAAAATCATTGCCACGCTTAAAAAAAAAAAAATTTGTGTGTGTGTGGGAGGGGGAGAATTCAGGGAGGGTGTGCCAGAAAGGTGAAGGAGAGGCTGGAGCCAGACCTGGGAAGTGGGCAGAGGGAGGGGGCCCTGGGTGGTGTCCTACCCGGGGAGGGACCTGGGGGACATCTTAGCGAGGACGCTTTGGGTGGTTGGACAGGCAGCGGGGTTGGTGAGGCAGGAGAGGAGCTTTGGGGGTGGGAGGAGGAATGGAGCAGAGGTGGATGAATGCGATGGAGGGAGACTCCAAGGAAGGCCGCGGGAAGGGAGGAGGAGAGTGGGGAACACTGCTGCAGAGTGAAGGGGCCGCCGGGGGGTCGGGGCAGTGAGGGAGATAGAGAGGTTTCCGGAGGGGCTGCGGAGAACTGAGAGACCCCCTACACTGCCTGGGGTGGGAACTGAGGGTCTTCGGCGAGTAGGGGAATGATCCAGAGCCAGGGCAGGCTCGAGGGCTCCGCGGGCGGAGGCTGGGAGGCCACAGCCTCAGTTGGGGGTCACTCACCAAGGGGGCGCGCAGACTGCAGGACCTGGCAGGGAGAACTGGGCGGGGGTCCCGCGGGGATCGGAGGCGCCCGCGGAGCGGCCTGTGCTCGCGGTCCCGTCCGGAGCCGTCTGAGCCGGGTGGGGCCCAGAACGGGGAGGAGGGACCGGAGGGGCAGAGAAGGGGGGGGCGGGACGAGGCGCCCCCCCATCCCCAAACCGGGCGCCCGGCCTCTGGCGCCCTCTGGTGGGGACAGGCACAGTGCCTTTGCGAAATGGGTGCGTGCGCGGGTTCCCAGTCCTGCCTTCAAACTCCACCCCTGTCTCCCTTCCTGACATGGGAACAGCAATAATAAAACAGTAACACCACCAACAATATTAATTTTAATTATAAGTAATCATAATTTTTTCAACGGAAACGAGTGCATGAAAACTCTGTTCACAGTCCTCCATGGTTCTTCTTTCACTCAAAGCAGAAGCCAAAGCCCTCAGTGGACCGCAAGGCCCTGAAAGATCCGCAGGCTCCCTCTGCCGTCTCCTCCCTCTCTCCGCCTCGATCACTCAGCTCCAGCCGCACTGGCCTCTCCACTGTTCCTCAGACAACCCTCTTTTCAGCGCCCTTTGCACTTGCCCTTCCTCCCACCCGGCCACTTCTATCCTGGCTCCCACCCTTCCCTCCCTCCAGTCTCCACCCAAATGTCACCTCTTCCGAGAAGCCCGCCCTGATCTCCCTGTTTAATGCAGTACCCACCATCCATCCATTCTCACGGCTTTATTCTTCCCCGCAGCCTTTCTCACCATATTTTACATTTTTCTGTTTCAGGGAGGGTCTCCCTCACGAGAACATGAGTCCTGTGAGAGCAAGGATTTCAGACCGTCATCAAGAGGAATCTTCGATGTCCTCACACTGTGTTTGGAATTTCCAGTGATTGCTTACTCATCACTGATTAGACCCACTGCGAGCTAGCTTTCTAATCATGCACTGGTACACCAGACCCTATTACCATGTCACAGCTTTGTTGATTTCAAAAAATACTGATAACTGCATTTCAGTATAATTGGTTCCCTTGTGATCCTGAGGGTTACATTTTGTGCATTAAAGATAATATTCTAGGAAGGAGTCAGTGGAGTGAAAAAGCTCCACGCTGACGTATTCAGCTCCATTAAATACCCTTTGAGCCCTTAATAACCACGGTGGCTGTCGCATCTTGCTACCTGCTGACCTCCCAATCAGGGAGTCTCTGACATCTGTCCCCAGTGTCATCCAATTTCCTTGATGCCTTTGCAGCCTCTGGAGTCCCCACTGCAAAGCACAAGCTCGGATGTTCTTTTCTCTGCCCCCACCCTATCTGTCAAAACTGAAAAGAGAAACTGACATATTCTACGACATGAATGAAGATGTTCGGTTGAATGAAACAAGCCACTCACAAAAGAACAAATATTGTGATTCCACTCCCACAAGGGTAGTCTGATTCAGAGACAGAAAGTGGAACGGTGGTCGTGGGGGAGCTGGATAGAGGGGGAGGGGGGACAGGGTCATGCTTTCATGGGCACAGAGCTTCAATTCTGCAAGATGAAATGAGTTCCTGACATCCAGGCTGACTGCCAGCTCGTTGGTCCAATGGCTAAGACTCTGAGATCCCATTGCAGGCACCCCAGGTTGGATCCCTGGTCAGGAAACTATGAAGCCACATGCTGCAATTAAACAAACAGACAAACAAAAAAATCCTTCACGTTGCAACTAAGAGCCAGCACAGCCAAGTTAAAAAAGAAATGATGAGATGAGTTCTGAAGATTGATGGTTGCACAATGTAAATGTCTTAATGCTGATGTGATTACGAAGGTAAATTTTACGTTATGGGTATTTTTTCACAATTTAAAAAAAAATGGAGAAAGCAGCCAGTGAGCTTGTTCACTTGGGACACTGGTCAGTCTTGGGTTCCAGTTGTGCTCCATGTCCAGGTGATTTGGGTCCAGAGGTAGTCATTTCTGGCTTCTTTTCCCGTATGGCTCAGCTGTAGAAAGGGGCTTTCCAGGTGGCATAGTGGTAAAGAATCCACCTGCCAATACAGGAGATGCAAGGGACTCGGTTTCGATCCCTGGGTCAAGAAGATCCCCTGGAGGAGGAAAAGGCAACCCACTCCAGTGTTCTTGCCTGGGAAATCCCAAGGACAAAGGAGCTTGGCAGGTTACAGTCCATGGGGTCGCAAAGGGTTGGACACGACTGAGCGACTGAACACTCTCCAGATGCCCACTCTGCTGTACCTAGCATCTAAGAGCGAGTATGCCAAAGGCTAACTGTAGAAGCTGAGGTCAGTTTTGGTCTCATACCCCGGGGCTTGGGGAGGCTGTCTCTGCCTTTGCACAGCAGATTTACCAAGGCCTTGTATACAGGACTTCCCTGGTGGCTCAGACGGTAAAGCATCTGTCTACAATGAGGGAGACCCGGGTTCGATCCCTGGGTCGGGAAGATCCGCTGGAGAAGGAAATGGCAATCCACTCCAGTACTATTGCCTGGAAAATCCCATGGACAGAGGAGCCTGGTAGGCTACAGTCCATGGGGTCGCAAAGAGTCCGACACGACTAAGCGACTTCACTTCACTTGTTGCTGTATACACCCCTCCCCCCAGGCCGGGTGTGCACAGGGGAAGATTGCAAGCTCCTAGCCAGACCGCCTGGCTTGCAGCCCAGTCTGCTACTTACTACATCCCTTGGGGCCTCAGTTTCCTCATCTGCAAGATGGGGTTATTAATTCCCACACGGCAGCTTCTGTGAGCATCAAATAAGACATTCCGGGTGAAGAGCTGGGAGCAACGCCCAAAGTAAGTGTTCTGGAAACGTTAGCCAGCATGTCCCTCTGTCGGGCTGCGTTCAGCTAGCCTTCCGATGTTCAGTTCAGTTCAGTCGCTCAGTCGTGTCCGACTCTTTGCGACCCCATGAATTGCAGCACGCCAGGCCTCCCTGTCCATCACCATCTCCCGGAGTTCACTCAGACTCACGGCCATCGAGTCCGTGATGCCATCCAGCCATCTCATCCTCTGTCGTCGTCCCCTTCTCCTCTTGCCCTCAATCCCTCCCAGCATCAGAGTCTTTTCCAATGAGTCAACTCTTCGCATGAGGTGGCCAAAGTACTGGAGCTTCAGCTTTAGCATCATTCCTTCCAAAGAAATCCCAGGGTTGATCTCCTTCAGAATGGACTTCCAATGTTAGCCGGTGGAAATGACCGGCAAATTTCTTTCCACGGCCACATGGGGTCTTCCAGGAGCGCGCAGGAATTCAAGGATGTTGAGCACCGCTGTTCTCCTTTAGATCTTTATTACATACGCGGGGGAAGTAGGTCTAGAGCTAGGAAGGAGGGGGCGGTCTCTCTCTTGGAGATCCCATGTATCTGCTTCTCCCCTCCCATACACCCCCAGGAGCCTGCCGAGGAACGGGGTGGATCACCCTAGTCCAGCCGCCGTCACACCCACCTGACTGTGGCCGTTGCCTCCTTGCCCTGTAGCTTGCATACATGGCCGCCAGAGGGCGCCTAGGAAAACGAAGTCAGCTCACAGCCCTCTGCGCAGAACCTGCCGGTGGCTCCCGCCTCATTCTTAGAGTAAAAGCGAGGTTTTCAGCGCGGAGCTATAGGATCCTACAGGATCGGCCCCCTTTGTTCCCACTGATCTCACCTCTCGTCTGCACCCCGTTCTTCCCCAGGTTCCAGTCATAGACCCATTTGGCGGTTTTACATTCTGTCCACGCTCCTGCCTCAGGGCCTTTGCACGGGCTGTTCTCGCTGCCTTGGGTGCTCTCTTCCCGTGGTCCCCTCCCTTCTTTCATGCAGTTCTCTGTTCAGATGTCACCTCCTCAAAGAAGTCGTCCCTTCCCACTTGATCCTGAGGGCCTTCATGTGCGGTTGGGCAGGTTGTTCACTGCACAAAGCACTGGCTTGATTGAAAGGGGCTGGAATCCGGGTCATGTGCTGCTCTCCAAATCCCCAGAGGAAGGGTTTTCTAGTTCACACAAAAGGGTTCTAGGAACGAGCAGCTGCTGTGTCCTATTGAGCTGCGCCTCCCCAAGAGATATGCCAGTATCCTAACCCCGAGTGAATTACCTGTGAATTTGTGATCTTCTTTGGAAACGGGGTCTTTGCAGATGTCATCTAGTTAAGACCAGCACATACTGGAGTAGGGTAGGCTCAAATCCAATATGGCTGGTGTCCGCATAAGAGAAGACACACCCATGCAGAGGGGAAATGGCTCAGAAGGAGAGAAGGGAGGGATGTGGCTACAAGCCAGAGGAGACCCGGGAAGACGAGATTGGAAAATGGAAGGAAGGACCCTCCCCTTGTCTCTAGGGGAACTGTGGTCCTGACCACACTTTCGATTTGGAACTTCGAGCCTCTGGAACTGAGAGAATAAATTTCTTTTAAGCCACCCACTCAATTGGGATTTTTTTTTTTTCATATAAAGTGATTTTGTTTATTGGCTGCACCACGTGGCATGTGGGATCTTAGTTCAGCCATCAGGGATGGAACCCATACACCCTACATTGGCAGCGTGTTTTAACCACTGGACCATGAGGGAAGTTCCCGGAGGTACCCTTTTTTCGTATCCACGGGAAGCTAACATATCCTGCTTGATTGCCCCCACATCTCTGACACTCTACACATTTAGTCAATCCTATCAGCAGGTACCCTGCTTGTGGAACTTTTGCCTGTTGCCAAAAACCCGTGCTACTTCCACGGACATGCACAGAGTGGCGAAAACTTTGAGTCACCCAGCAGGCATGTTTCCGACTGAGTGCTGAATAGGTGAGGACACTCTCCTACTTGAAACGAAGCATCCTTTTGCGAGTGGATTCACATTTTGCTGCTTTTGTAGATTTCACTGTTTTAAATGGCCCCCGGGGTTCTTGAGTTCTTAAGCCCAAGGAGGCTAGGATGTGCCTCAGAGAAAACACCCGTGTTACAGAAGCTTCATTCAGGCACGAGTTAATGCTTTTGACTGTGTGATCAGCGTTAATGAATCAACACTATATATTAAGTGAAGGGTCTTTAAATAGAAAACACACATGAAGTGATGAGTTGAGGGTTTGACAAAGATGTGATCAGAGGCTGGCCAGAAGCTAGCCGCCTATTTTTCCCAGGAGGGATGGTTACATATTGACGAATTCCGAGCTCCGGGAGACCACAGAACCCCACCAGGAACGATACAAAAACACCTAGCTGATTGAGTTTTTCTCTGTCTGCCCCCTCCACTAAGAAGTCAGCCCTCCCAGAACAGGCACTTCCATCATACTCAGCTGCACCCTTGTGCCTAGAATAGGACCTGGCCCCCAGCAGGGGCTCACAAATGAATGTGTAGTAAGTCCCCACAATCCCCCTCTCCACCCACCTGTCGCCCCAACCCGCAGACTCCAAACAAGTTCCCGAAAATCCCAAAGCAATGCGGGCCGGGGGAGGGGGCGTCAGTACAGTTTTAAAAAAAGGATCGCTTTTTAATTTACAAGAGTTCTAAATGTACAGAATTCTTTTAAAAAAATCGTTATACACAATAAATACAGTACAAAAAAATTTATCTTACAGTACTAGTTTTGTCTCCAAGATTTCAAAATCTGGCGCGGGTGGCTGGCGGCAGGAAGAACAGAGGGGAAGACTGGCTGGGGAAAGGGGTGGAAGGAAGATCCCGGTTTTATTTGGGAGGTGCTCGGATTTCAGTCGAGGGACTGGAGGCTTTGAAATCTTTCTCACTCGAGCACATACAGAGGGACATAGGACACACACACACACACACACACACGGATGCGACACGGGTGCCCGCAGGCACGCACTGCCAGGTGGGGGTCCGGGGGGGGGGGGGCAGGCTCACGCCACCCTTTCCCTGCGTTTCCTGTCTCGGCCTGTAGGGGGCATTGGAGAGACGCGGACCCTGCCAGCGATGGGCGCAGGGACAGATTGAAGCCACGCGGGCAAACCGGGTACCTGGATGCGTGTGAGCGGTGGGGAGTGCCAGGGAGCCCTCCTCCCTGGCCAGTGCGCACGTGTCCCCCCGGGCGGAGGGGCGGAGCGTGGCTGGAAATGGGAAGAAATAGGAAAGGACACACCAGGATTACCCCCTCCTTTGGCAGGGGGGACCTTGTACATTAGAGCCTCCCCTCCCCGAAATCCACGACCCCCACCCAACCACCCGGCTGAAGCAGGAGGTGGGTGGGACGAGGCCTTTGTGACTCAAATAACTTAGGCAAGAAAAACTCAAGGGGTCCCCGGCTCGTGTCCCCCAGGAGGCTGAGGTCAGACGCCCGGCTGTCCCCCTCCCCGCTCCCGGCTGCGTCCCTGCGGAGCGAGGGGACAGGGAAGGGAAGTCCAGCCCGGTGTTATCTGTTCAACGTCCTGGTACCGAGGCCACCGTTGTGACTGGAGGGCGGGTAGGCCTCCGGCCTGTGCAGGGGCGTCGGGGAGGTGGGCGTGACGGCCGCCGGGGCGGCGTGGGGGTACGGGGGTGCGGGCGTCCGGCCGGGGGCTTGTTGGAGGTTCAAGATGCTGTCGATGGCGCTCTGCAGGTGTTCCGTGAGCGTGTCGTCCTGCGGACTGTCGCTGGAAAAGCTGGCCTGGTCCACGTCGGGCGACTCGGACTTGCGCCGCTTGGCGGGGGGCAGCGAGGGAGCCTCCCAGCTGGGCTCCCGGCTGCCGCTGCCCTGCCCGGTGCCCGCCGCAGGCTCGGCCGGGCCGGCCTTCAGCATCCGCTGGTACAGCTCGTCCTCCACTGCCGCCAGCTCGCGGATGAGCCCGCTGGTGGCCTCGTCCACTTTGGTGGGCAGCGGGGCCGGGCTGCCGCCCCGGGCTCTGCCCATGGCCGCCGCCACCGCCCCCTCGGTCGCCCCGACACCCGGGGCCTCCACATTCTCGCGGTAGGTCTTGCGGAGGGGTAGGCGGGGGCAGTGCGGGGCCGGCGGTGGCGGCTTGCGGTCAGCGGCGGCCGGCGGCGGCGGCGGGTGGTCCACCGTACCGTTCATCTGGCCGGGGGCGGGGGGTGGCGGTGGGGGCCGGGGCGGGGGCTCGGCCGCCTTGAGGGAGGTGGGGGGCGGCGGCGGCGTTTGGTGCACCGGGTCCAAGGCCGTGTTGTGGACGACCTTGCTGAGCCCGGCTTCCTGTTTGATCTTGAGCTTGAGCCCGATGCGGCTCCGGGCCTCGTAGGTCTTGATGGGCGGCCGGTTGCGGGAGGGCATGGGACCGTCCTCGTCGGCGTCCAGGGAGGAGGCGGCGGAGGATGAGGAGGACGAAGACAGGGAGGATGAGGAGGCCCGCGCCCAGGTCACGGAGGGGGAGCCACCCACGCCGCCGTGTCGGATCACCAGCTTGGTGGGTAGGTGCAGAGGGGGCTGGGCTGGGGCCCCGGACGCCGAGGACGGGTTCGGGCCGTGGCCGGGCAGCCGGTGTCCCTCGGAAGAAGCGGCGACGGGGAGGCCGAGAGTGCGGGAGGAAGACACGTACTCATCTGTAGGAGAAGGGGGCCAAGAAAACCCTGGGGGTTAGCCAAGGCAGGAGGCCCCTGCAGAGCTGAGGAGCCGGTGTCCACTGAGTACTGACCATCTGCCGGGCCCAGGGCTAAACCCTTCACTCACGAGGACACTGCGAGGCAAGACCCCTTCCCCAAGTCCCAAGTCCCCATAATATGCCAGCAGCCCTCGGCACCGGACAGAGGATACCACCTAACTTCTGCAACCCACCAACTTCTGCTGGCTTCACCCCAGTCCTGGCTCTGCTCTCCCGCTTTTCTGTGCCGCCGGGGGTGGCAGAACGTTCCCTCCCTCCAGGGCCAGGATTGAAGGGGGCGAAATGGACACAGGATGGTGGGACGAGCAGGAAGCAGAGGTCCACTCTTAGGGCTTTCAGGCTGGGCTCGGGCGCCGCCTAGTGGCGGAGTGAGGGAAAGCGCCGCAGCCGGCGGAGGCGGCGGGGACCCGGCTCCCTCTGCTCTCATCTACCTGGCTTCTCCTTGGCCAGCTGCTTGTCCAAGGCCAGCGTGGTCTTCTCCTCTTGAATGAACATTCGGTCGATCATTACCATCTCCGCGGAGGGGCTCACCCTCTGGGGGCAGGGAGGGGGAGACGCGATTAGATGAGCCAGTGAAGAAGCGAGGTGGAGGAGGGGACGCGATCGCCAGGGACGGATGGGCACAGATTCCCAACCGTCCCTGTGATCTGATCCACTCTCCCACCCTCCCTCCTTGCGGCGGCGGGGTGGGGGTGGGGATGGGGGAAGGGCAGGGTCCCCCAGGGAGAAAGGTGACAGGCCACCCTACCCGGGACTCCTCCAGCAGCAGGAGGCGGTATTTATTGAGCATGGCCTGGGTGCGTTTCAGCAGCTGCGTGGAGACGGTCTCGAACTCCTCGTCCACTGCGGAGGAAGAGGTCCAGAGACCCAGATGTTGGGGAGGACCCGCAGTCAAGGGCGCCTGCACCTTGTTGGTCTTCACCACCCGCCTCCACACCCAGGGGGAGGCCTCACCTTTGTGGTAGTCGTTGGGGGAGGGGAGGGCACCCTGGTAGACATGATAGGGCAGGAGGCGGTGCAGGGCATCCTCGAAGGAGGGGAAGGCCGTCTTGCAGTCAGGGTGCAGGACAGAGCCCTGATGTTTGTGCAAATGCTCCAGGAAGCTGGGGGGTCGGGGGAAGGACCACACACACAGATAACTCATGGTGAGGCCAGGAGACAGCAGAACCAGACCTTGAGCCCCCAAGCCACAAGGCAGACAACGGGGAGGGAAGGAACGGTGCAGAAGTATGTGCGAACGTGCGCCTGGCCTGCCTCTCTGTATCTCTGGGGACAACCAATGGCAGGAAGTGCTGTCCTTATGCCCATTTTACAGATGAGGAAACTGAGGCCTGCAAAGATGAAGTCACTGATCCAAAGCAGCTAGAGGCAGCACTGGGAGTTAGATGCCAGACCGAGCGACTCACCTTCCATGCAATACCATCTCCTGCCACTTGGGGTCAGCATGTCCCCGCTCTACCTGGAACCCAGCAGCAGGCTTGGGGAGGCGGGCAGGGAGGTTGGGCCCTTGGGTGGTTGGTTGATAAGATCTGCTTTCTCACTGGGCACTAGACTATCGCCTACTATGTATGGCTGTCTCTCCCATCAGACATGCTTGCTTGTCTGTACCCAGTGCTGAAGGCCAGCAGCCCTCACACACGGTGGATGCAGGACCTGGTCTGTGCAGTGTTTCCAGAGTCCAGCACAGGACTGGGCACCCGATGAGGATCTGACCAACACTCAGTGGACGGAGGGCAGGAGAGAGGGACAGAACGCGAGCATCCAACACTTACCCGCCCACCCGCCCAAACAGCCATCCGTCCAGCCACGCACCTGCCTGAGTAGCGTCCATCCACCCATCCATTCACCCTGGCCCCCAGGCATCCCTGCGTCCACCTGAACACGCACCCCCCACCCCCAGACAGGAGCCACTGCCTGCCAGCCTGGTCTGAGGCGCTCAGGGTACTGCGGTGATCAAGCCACACCAAATATCCACCCCTGCTCACTTGAAGCCACCAGCCTAGCTGCCCCATGAATGCTGCTAACACAGCCACACGGTACTCTCGTCATTCACTCTATAATCACTACTATTCACACCCCCCTCCCTAGAGGGGGAGGCAGAGAGATCAATGGCACTTCTCGAACCCACAGCGGGGGACGGCGCCCACAGGGGGGACGGCGCCCACAGCGGGGACGGCGCCAGGAGGGGAGGCACCCACGGAGCTCACCAGGCTTCTTTGCTGGGCTGAAGCACAGGCGGTTTCTTCAGGCTGCCCAGCTTGCTCTCATACTGCAGGGGAAAGAGAAGCCAGTGAGGGGGGTTTCGTGACAGAGGAGGCTTCCCTTGGCACCTGAGCCTCTCTACCCACAGCCTGGGATAAAGATGGGAGGGGCTGATGTCACCCAAGATGGGGTCCCGGTCCTAGCTGCAGGATTCCCCACCCAGCACACTCAACCTGCGGGGAGACTGGGGCTGGATCCGGCGGGGGACACGGCGAGGAGAGGGTGATATGCAGGCTCAAGCCCCAGGCATCCGCGTGGGCCGCCTCCTCTAGCCCCTTCTCAGGCCTGGGTCTCTCAGCTTCCACCTGGTGCCTCCCTCCCTGCCCATCAAAAGGCCCATAAACCCCCCCTCGTTGTCTAGCACCTGATGGGCACGGCCTCTTTCCTCCTAGCCTGCCTAAATCTCTACCTTGACTTCCCTTGTCCTGCCTATTCTTCCCTTTCAGGCTCTCTCGAATCCTGTCTCTGCCTCAGTCTCATCCACCCTCCCGGCCTATGCCCCTCTGGCCTGGGTGCCACCATCCTAGCTCTCCTCCTGACCACCCCCCCCCACCCCAATCTCCACCTTCTCTCTTTTTTCTCTGGCTGCACTGCAAGGCATGTGGGATCTCAGTTCCCCGACCAGGGATTGAACCCGTGACCCTGCACTGGAAGTACGGAGTCTTAACCGCCGAGGCAGTCCCTCTGCCATCTCTGACTCAGTGTCTCACTGGCCACCCTGCCCTGTCCTTCCTTTTAGGGTCTCCCCACCGCCTGTCCTGAGCCAACACAGTCCCTCCTCCCACAGCCTCCATCTCTCATCTGCTCACGCCCCCAGTGACCGCCTGGGATCTCTCTCAAGCCGTCTCTCCCATCCTCATTCTGTCATTTTGGTGTTCGGGGGTGGATCTCCGTCCAACCGTCTTGGTTTCCCACATGCCCCGGCCTGGACTGGCCTGGTGGCCTGCCCCCACCTGGCTGTGTCTCTGCCCAACTCTACCTTCCTGACTGCCTGCCGGCCTCCCCTACCCCTCCAGCCCCATCCCAGTTCCCCAACGACCTGGCCTGGGCCCTAGCCCGCCATTCTGGGTGCCCCTTACCTGCAGCCCGGAGGACTTCGCTGGCCCGGAAGGGGCGGCCTTCGCCACGGTCAGAGTTGGGAGGTTGCTGGCAAAGGCTTTGCTCTCGGCAGGAAGCAGAGGAGGCAGGCCTGGGGTGGGGGTGTGGGCAGACAGGGATCAGGGGTCACGGTCACAAAGGCCCCCCAGAGACCCTGCACCCCATACTGCTCTGGTTCTTGGGCCTCGGTGGCCGTGGCGGCCCCAGAGTGAGTGCCCCTGGAGGGGACCTGGGGTGTACAGCCTGCCCCCCTCCACCGTCCCTGTCCCTGGAGATCTAGGCGACCCTTGGGCTCTGGTGCCCACAGTTCTGGCCCACCCGTCCTCCTCGTCACTCCCACCCACCCGCTTCGGGCCCCCCATGGCTCCGTTGTGGGCTCCCTCTCCCTTACCTGCGGCGGCCATGGGCGCTGGGGCGGGGGGATGGCTGGGGGTGGTGGGGGTCCCGGATGGAGCCTGCCCGCTGACCAGCACGGAAGCAGTGGGGCTGGCGAGGGGTCCCAGGCTGGCGGAGGACTGTGGGGCGGTGGGGGCCCCCACGGCCTTGCTCTGGAGAATGATCCCGGACGGCACCTGAGAAGGGGGACAGGTGGTTTGGGGGGGGACACACGCTAGGAGCAGGGGCAGCCAGGAACCAGGACCGGGGGTGAAGAGAAAGCCAGAAAGCAGCGGGAGGGAATCGGATCGGCGGGGAGGGCGGGGCTGCGACGTGGGCGGTGGGCCGGCCCCTGCCTCCAATTACCTGGTGAAATCTCTCGAGAAGAGCCTTCGGCTGGGGCAGCGCCGGGAATGGGGTGGTCACCATCTGGAAGGTCCGAGGAGGCGGTGGGGGGGGCGCTGCGGGCTCAGGGACCAGGTGGAGGGTCGGAGGGGGCGTGGGGGACTTGTGGGGCCCCTGGCTGGGCGGGTACTGCAGCTGGAAGTCAGGCGGCGTGGGGGCTGACAGCCGGGAAGACGTCTCGGAGGAGGAGGCGGAGGCGGCCCCGACAGTGGAGGTGGAGGCCGGAGGGAGATGGGGGGCAGGGGCCAGTGGCCCCTCCAGGGGCTGGGATGGGGGTCGCAGCGGAGGCTGGGGCGGGCCTGGGGCGGTGGGGGCCGGGGTGCTTGCAGCGGGGGCGCCGCCCAGCTGGTTCTGGATGACAAAGATGCCAGGCAGGGTAGGGGGGGCCTGGGGAGGAGGGCAAGGGTGCAGGGCGGGCTCTGAGGGGGGCGGGACAAGCTCTGCGGCTGGGAGGGAGGGCGGGAGTGGGGGCGGGACGGGGGGCGGGAGGGGGGCCGGGCCGGGTGAGGGGACGGCAGGTGGGGGCTGTCCCCCAGGGGGGCCTGGTGAGGTAGTGACGGGGAGGAGGAGGGGCCAGGGCCCTTCAGCGGAGCTGCCGCGGGGATCTGGGCAGGGGAGGGAGGGAGAGGGGAGGGGGCGGGGGTCAGAACCAACCTTGGCTCTCCTGGCCCCAAGACGCTGGGGACCCCTGCCGCTCCCACCCAGAAGCCCCGCCCCCTTGGCCACCCCTTGTCCTGATCCCCGCCGCCACCATCCTTCTCATCACCCCACCTCCGTCCCCAACCTTGCACCTGCCCCCCACCCCCTACCTTCCACCTACCTCGTTCCCTCAACCTATCCCTTCTCGACCCACCCATCTGCCCCCCCCAACTCCGTACCTCTGCCTTCTGATCTCCCCTCTGCCCCCCAGACCCCCCTCCCCACCCCAGAGGAAGGCGAGCTCTGCAGGCTTTGGGGGCAGCAGCGGAGGAAGCAGTGGCGGCGGGAGCACCACACCAGCTGCCAGCGGCAGGTAGGCAGAGGGGGCCAGGGAGCAGAGCACAGCAGCAAGTGCAGGGGGGTGGGGAGGGCGCCGGGCCGACGGGCCAGCTGACCCAGGAGAACAGACATCAGCAGGGAGACCAGGCTGCTGCGAACTGGGGGTGGGGGTGGGGACCGATGGCTGAGGAGGGCACGCTGGGGATGGGGGAGCCGCTGGGGACGGGGGAGCCAGGGATGGGGATGGAAACCAAGGGTCAAGGTCAGGGTCTGGTCCCCCTGGATGCCAGCACATGAGTTACGAGTCCCCTTCTAAGTGTCCATGACCTGTACCTGTGGGGTCATGGCTGCATGCCTACCTGGGGGTCGTGGGAACCTACAGGTACGGGTGTGTGTGCGTGCATGCGTGTGTGTGTGTGTGATCAGGCTTGCATATGCAATCTAAGCACTAGTCTGTAACACGTACACAGTGACCTCACCTAAAACACACCTCAGTCAGGGCGTCCTTCTCCCCATGAAGGTCACCTAAAGGTGACCTCTCCAAGAACCTCAAACCTCAGCAGCTGCTATTGAACCATGGGCAACAGCTGGGCACCCAATACTGAACTGGCACCTCTCTGCTCTGGGTCATAGAATCTACCCCCCCACCGACAGCACCCACTGACCCAGTGCTTGCAGCTGGGAACGTGTACCCACTCATGGGCTCTCTCCATGGTCCTGAGAACTGTGATCATATCCGACCCACTTCACAGATGAGACATTGAGGCCAGGGAACCAAAATGACCAGTCCAAATGATACAAATGAACTTACAACACAGGAAGAGACCCACAGACCTAAAACCTAACCTACTGTTTCCTGAGGGGGGGCGGGCGGGCAGAGGGAAGGGGACTGGGAGGAGTTTGGGAAGGTCATGGACACACTGCTATATTCAAAATAGACAATCAACAAGGACCTCCTGTAGAGCACAGGGAACTCTGCTCAGTGACATGTGGCAGCCTGGATGGGAGGGGGGTTTGGGGGAGAACGGATGCATGTACGTGTATGGCTGCTCACCTGAAACTATCACTGAGTTGTTAATCGGCTATACTCCAATACAAAATAAAAAGTTTAAAGTCTGGAAATAAATAAAAAAATATTAAGTGAAACAAACAAAACAGAAGAGCCTTGAGTGGACCTGGTAATCTCGCCTGCAGGAATTCGTGATCAGGAACATTCAGGCTCTTGTTCACAGGGCTGGCCACCGCGGGACTATTTACAACAGAGAAAACCAGAGAAGAAAGCTGGTGGGAGCCGCAGGCGAAGAGCTGACAGTGAGGACCAAGGGAACTGTCCCGCTTGGCACTCTCCCCTCCTAAGCACAGACTTCAGAGGGCACGGTGAACTGGCAACACAGACCAGATGCTGAGTGAGAGAAGGACAGCGATCCACGACATGATTGCTAGACAGCTGGCTGCACTGCATTATGGACGGTGAATTTGATAACAGTATTGTCGCAACGCTAGATGCACTGGATCTGATGACTGCGGTGGTTGAGTGAGAGGATGCTCTTATTCTCAAAGACAGAAATAATCAGATCAAAATATGAAGGGGGTGCAGAAGCATGATGTCTGCAATTGACTCTCAAATGATTCAGGAAAAGAAAAAAGGATACATGTTGAGAGGACCATGGCTAAAGCTAATGTGGCCAAATATTTACAGTGGTTAAATCTGGGGTGGCCCCCAGCGATCCCCGCCTACCTGTTTTCAAGCTCCAATCAGGGGTGGCCCCCAACAATCCCCGCCCCCCTGTTTTCAGGCTCCAATCAGGGGTGGCCCTCAGCAATCCCCGCCTCCCTGTTTTCAGGCTCCTCCCACACTGTACCAGGGTTGGTCTCCGCAGCCATAGGAACTCAGCAGAAGAGATCACGTACCACTTCCAAGATTAAGTTATAAGAAAGACTGGCTTCTCTCCTGGGCAGCTCCCTTGCTCTTTTCCCAGTCGATTGTGCGCTCAGGCGAAGCCGACTGTGGACCATGTTGGGAGCTGCCCTTCGGGGAGGCCTCAGTTTCTCTCTGCGTAGGCCCTCTCTCCCACCAGCAGCCCTGCCAGCGCACCATCTTTGTAGCTGTTATTCTGGCTGCGCAGTGCGGTATGCGGAATCCTAGTTCCTTGACCAGGGATCGAACCCTCACCCCCTGCAGCAGAAACACAGAGCCTTAACCACTGGGCCACCAGGGAAGTCCCACGAGTGCAGCTTCTTGGAAGCAGACTGTCCAGCCTGGTCAAGCCTTCAGATGACAGACAGCCCTGGCCGATACCTTGACTATAATCTCCTAAAAGATCACAAACCAGAACTCCCAGTTAATCTGCTTCCAGATTCCTGATACTTAGAAATCATGTGAGGTAAGTTAATGTTTGTTGTTTCAAGCCGCTCAGTTTAACAACAGGTAACTAAAACATCTGGTTATAGTAAAGAATTCACATGGGTATTATACCCACATTCTAGTCTTACAACTTTGCTATATATTTGAAACGACCTAAAAATGAAAAGCTTAAAAATAACCCAAAAATTGAAAAATATTTTAAAAAATTCTCATCCTCAATAAAAATACAGGGACAAATACTCACACACTCCCCCCAAACCAAGTCAAGAAGCAAATGACATACTGGGGAAAATAGTGAGAGTCCCTTGGACAGCAAGGAGATCAAACTGGTCAATCCTAAAGGAAATCAACCCTGAATATTCATTGGAAGGACTGATCCTGTAGCTGAAACTCCAATACTTAGGACACCTGATGCGAAGAACCCATTCATTGGAAAAGACCCTGACGCTGGGAAAGATTAAAGGCAGGAGAAAGAGACAACAGAGGATGAGATGGTGGATGGGATCACTGACTCGACAGACATGTGTTTGAGCAAGCTCTAGGAGACGGGGCAGGACAGGGAAGTCTGGTGTGCTGCAGTCCATGGGGTCGCAAAGAGTCAGACACGAGTTAGTGACTGAACAACACAGCCTAGACAAAGCTCATCTTTCTCATAAAAAGAGGCTCTGGAAATCACTAAGAATAACAAGCCGTGAGGAAAATGGGGACAAAGGATATGATCAGACACAGTGTAGAAAAAAAAAACACACGAGGCTTTAATCCGTCAAGAGATGCTCAACCTCCCTTGTAATAAGAGAGATGCAGATCAAAGGTGCCCTATGGAGCCAAGTTAAGGCCACATTACAAACAAGTCATATGTCTCATAAAGGCACTCGCACGTTGCCCATGGGAGCCTAGACTGGCACCATTTACTACAGCCTCAGAGGAATGCAATTCAGCAGCTGCTGTGCAAACTCTAAGTGCTCCTGTGCTTTGATCCAGCAAACAGGCTTCTGGGAAGTGACCAGAGAGATACACGTACACGAGATGACGGATGTTTACTGCAGCTCTGTGTGAAGGACCAAAGCCTCGACGTGGTCTAAGGGCATCAGGACAGCATGTCCGAGGATGAAAGCCCGTCCAGCCCCATCTACACAAAGGAATACTTCTCCACTGTAACAAAGGACCAAGGAAATGCTACCCAAGTACATGGATAATGTGCTACCTGCTGGGTAGAGAGAAATATTAACCTATACTTGCACAAGGTTGTATATGCACAGAGCTGGAAGAAAATACGAAAAAGTAAGTGCTGAGGCTATGGGGAGGGGTTGGGAATAAAGGATGGGGTGGGGTACTTCCCCTCATACTTCAAAAATCCTTTTTGGAACGTCCCTGGCTGTCCAGTGGTTAAGACTCTGGGCTTCCACTGCAGCAGGTTCAATCCCTGGTCAGGGAACTAAGATCCCACACACCACAGATAAAAAGAAAAAAAGATTAAAAAAAAAAAAAAAGCTTTTTCATGATTGAACCATGTGAATATACTACCTAATGTCAAAAGGGACAAATGTTTGAAATGGATGAGAAGAAGAAAAGCAAGGCTAAAAGAAGACTTCATACCAAAAATGTTGCCAGCAGCTTCTGCACGCTGGTATTTCGGGTGATTTGTTTTTCTTCTTAGTTCTTTTCTGTATTTTTTAAATCCTCTAGAGAAGCATGAAATTATTTTTATAATTACATTTTTTTTAAGCTCCCACATGAGTGGACTGTTTACTGAGAGATTCCAACTGCCCGTGGGGAGATGGGAAGACATTCGAATCAAGCAGAATTTGAAAGCACAGGAGTGGGGGGACATGCATTTTCCCCTGTGGCGGGCAATGAGTGGGTCGCTGATCTAGGGTTGAGGAGGCTGACAGAGGCCTTTACCAGCAGGAACCTCATGAAGGACCAGCTGGATTGGTCCATAACATGCTTGGGCAGTGCGTACTGTCAACCCTCCATATCCACAGGGGCTAACCCCATCAGATACCAAAATCCAAGGATGCTCAAGTCTTTTATACCAATGGTGCAGTATTTGCATATAACCTACGCACAACCTTTCATATATTTTAAATCACCTCTAGATTACCTGCGATACCTAATAAATGGCGCTAGTGGTAAAGAACCCACCTGCCCATGCCAGAAACGTAAGTGACGTGCATTCAATCCCTGGGTTGGGAAGATCCCCTGGAGGAGGGCATGGCTACCCACTCCAGTATTCTTGCCTGAAGAATGCCATGGACAGAGGAGCCTGGCAGGCTACAATCTATGGGGTCGCAAAGTGTCGGACATGACTGACGTGACTTAGCACGCGTGCACAATGCCAATGCTATGGAAGTAGTTGTCTGCATATTCAAATGGGGCTTTTTGGAACTTTCTGGAATATTTTCCCCTGAATATTTTCCATCCACTGGTGGTTGAATCCAGCGGAGCAGAATCTGCAGATTCGGAGGGGCAACTGGATACCCTCCGATGCAGCAGTTCTATTTTTAGACATTCACCCTATGGGCATTCTCACGCACGTGCAAAGCCCGGTATGAGAATATGGACGGGAATGTTTGTTAGCGATTCCGTGGGACTGCATACCTTAAGTGTTCACCAATAGGGGACTGAATAAGTGAAGTCTTGCACATCTACATAATAATAAAATAAAGATCTCAAAAGGTTTGGCAGACTAAGGCCCAGAAGCCAAATGTGGCCTGCTGCCCGCTTAGCCCGACCATTTTGGACGGCCCGCAAGCTAAGAATAGTTTTACGCTTTTAAATGGTTGAAAAGAAATCAGAGAAGAAGAATATTCTTTGACTCGGGACACTGATAGGAGATTCAAATTTCAGGCTTTATGGGAGCCCACCCACGCTCATTCATTCATCTAGAGCCATTTCTAGGCTATAGTGACAGTCCTGCAAAGCCTAAAACCTTTACTACTAGCCCTTCATGGAAAGTTCGCCGGGCTTCTCTCTCATGCTCCGGGACTTCTGACATGTTGGTCCTGTTGAAGCACTTTACATACACTGATTCATTTACTCCTCACAACAGCCACTGTCCTCAAACCCATTTGTCAGGTCAGGAAGTTGAGGCCCAGGGAGGTTAAGGGGCTTGGGGGAGGTACCATCTTGGTACTGTTGGTCACCCAAGGAGCGAGTCCAGACAAGCACCTGCAGGGTGTGTGTAGATCACATACGGGCCTTGCCCCGGCTCTCAACCACAGCACTCAGAAGAAGGGCACCTACCAGCCTCGAGTTCCAGCTGAGGATGGAAGGCTGGGAGAGGGGACTGCCCTTGCCCCAGGGACCCAGGCCCACGTCTGACCACCCTAGAAACAATACTTTCAACCTGAGTCTCTCACAGTCCAGGCGGCCCCTGGCCCCTGCCCTTCCTCCCTGTGTAGAGATGACCTGAGGAAATCTTGGCCCCCTGTCCCTCTGGACTGACCCGCGCCTGATGCCACAAACACAACAGCTAAAACCAGCGTTTGTTGTTCAGTCGCTGAGCCACGTCCATCTCTTTTGTGATCCCCATGGGCTGAAGCCCGCCAGGTTCCTCTCTGTCCACGGGATTTCCCAGACAAGAATACTGGAGTTGGTTGCCATTTCCTTCTTCAGAGGCTCTTCCTGACCTGGGGATCAAACTCGCCTCTCCTGCACTAGCAGGCAGGTTCTTGACCACCGAGCCACCCAGGAAGTCCCCAGGTGATAATAACAAGAGCAAATATTTTTGGACTGCTTCCTCTGTGCAAAGCACATAGCAACTCGGTTACTCGTCCTAGTAGACGTATAAAGAAACTACTATCCCCGTTTTCCAGATGAGGAAACTGAGGTTCAGCAGTTACAGGGACTTGCCCAGTGTTAGCAGTTACAGGGACTTGCCCAGTGTTAGCACAAGGCCTGGCACATACTTAGCGTTCTCTTTTCCCTAAACAACAGTTGACGGAATGAAGAAGCTGGTTGCTTCCAGTCATGTGGTGAGTAGCAGAGTCTGAGAGTGAAATCACGGCTATTGACGGCCAAAGCACAGAGGATTTCTGCCTGCCTGGCCCTTGTTCATCTTATTTCCTCCTCTTCTGCCTGTCCTAATCTACCTACCCATGGATCCTTTTTGGACAAGTGCAACATCTATACCT
The DNA here is from genome assembly GCF_001704415.2 of Capra hircus. Lineage (NCBI taxonomy): Eukaryota > Metazoa > Chordata > Mammalia > Artiodactyla > Bovidae > Capra > Capra hircus. The sequence goes on along the minus strand of NC_030825.1, from coordinate 55,640,342 downwards.
CCAGAATAAAAGGGGCCCATCCTAACCTCTCATATGCTGATGCACTGACGACTCATAGGAGACAAAGTCTATTTCTCTAATATGTAAAGAGTTTCTACAAACCAACAAGAAAATGACCAGCAACTCAAATTTGGAAATGGCCACATGTATGAACAGATAACTCCACAGAAAACACAAATAACTCTAAAACTCTAAATCTATAAAAACCTGCCCTCATTTACAGTAAAAGAAATACAAATTAGAACAAGATACTGTTTTTTACTTACGCAAGTGGCCAAGTTCAATATCACTTGAGGGTGGGGGCAAACAACCAGAGATCATATACTGATCAACCACAGATAATCCATTAAACCAATTTATACTCTACAGGGAGCAATTTGGCAATATTTGTCACAGTTATAAACGCATATGCTCTCAGACCTAGCGATGTCCTTTTAGAATTTATCCTACAAAGAGACATATGTACAGAGTTGTACTTTGCAGCCTTGCTCATCTGACAGCTAAAGACCAAAAGTGACCTAAATTCCCAACAACAATATCTGGGTACATAAAGAGCACCCACACACAGTGGAATACCATGCAATCGTGTAAAAGAGTGAAGTACAGTCCCCAAGATGAACTTCTAAATGATAAAAGGTGCAGAATGCATGTAGAGTATTGCTTTCATTTTCGTAAAAATGGAAGGAAAAGAACCCCGTTGTCTTTTTGTTTGTCTCTTCGTGGGAAAGGAGTGAAAAAAACCCTCTTGGGGAGGGAAAGCCAGGCTTGGATCTAGACCTCTTAGTGTCTTCCTCGAAATGTGAGCTACTTATCCAGACAGAAAAGAGATCATTCTAGGACCTAACTATGGGTCCCTGACTAGAGTGTGGTCTCAAGCATCCACGGCCCTCGGGAAACATCTGGGGAGCCAAGGGGAGCACCGCTTCCCAAGCCAGCGAAACAGAGAGGCAGGCAGGACAGCCAGAGAGCGCGTGGAGGGGGGGGGCGGGAGGCGGGGCGAGGGGCAGGGCTGGTCTGCGCTGGGACAGGCTGCTGGGGTTCGTCTACCTGGGGGGCCGGCACCGGGGAGGCCTGGCTGTCGGGGGCCTGAGGGCCAAGGCCAGTTCCTTTGGCGACAGGGGTGGTCGGGGCTGGGTCTTGGGCGGGAGGCGGGGCGCTGACTATGACCGAGGCGGGCACGGAGAGGTGGGGGCCCTCTGTGGAGAGGGGCTGCTGGCTCCTCTCCTGCAATGGGCAGCCCACAGTGGGTCAGAGGCCACCCCCACAGACCCGAGGCCTCCACACCCCGACTCCCAGCCCCCGCAGGTGCTCCGGAGAAGAGGGTGGTGGGAATCAGTTGGGGGGAACCCAGAGGCTAGATGCCGAAGTCTGGGGATTGGGAGCCCCAGGGTCCAGAGGGCATGACCTGGGGTAGCTCAGTCCCCTCAGTTCTGTGAGTCATCTTCCGGCTCCACCCCAGCATCCATCTCTCCCGCCCCGTCTGTCTGTCTGTCCATCCATGTATCGCCCACTCTCTCTCCTGGACCCTTCTCCAACCCTCCAGCAAGAGGGCAGCCTTTCTCTCTGTCCCTCCCCTTGTCTCTCTGTCCTGGTCAGTCAGCTGGGCCCTGTCCCCCCGGGACCTCCTCTGAGCAACCTGGGGCAGGGGTGGCAGCTCTGGGCACCCTTCCTGACCCCCAGGCCCCTCCCCACTTGCTGCTTCAACCACATCCGGTTCCAGCTCCAGGCCCCCCTCCACGCGGGCCCCTTCCCCTGCCCCGGCGGCCCTGGTTACCTGGGGCAGAAACATCTGCAGGGAGTCCTGAGTGAGGACGGCCGTGGGGGCAGCAGAGGGAGGCTGCCCCAGGACAATCTTCTCTGGGCTGGACGCCAGGCCCGGGCTGGGCTGCGGGGTGGTGGCCTGAGCTGGGGCGGCGGCCTGTGGGGTCGGGGCCTGTGGTGGCGGCGGCTGCTGTTGTTGCTGCGGCTGCTGGAGGCCCAGAGGCAGTGGGGTGCTGACCGTGGGGGGCACCTGGGGCGCTGTCTGCACCGTGAGGACAGGTGTGGCCTCCCCGGCAGCTGGGGTGGCGGGCTGCACCAGACCATCGGAGGTGTTAAGCATGGCCACGGCGCTGGGGGGCAGGGTGACCCCCTGGAGGACGGTGGTGGCGGCCGGCCCGGCGGCAGCGGGCTGACTCTGCGTGGGCAGGCTGCCAGCGGCCAGCGACACGGGCATCTGGAAGAGCGCCGGCTGGCCCACCTGGATGGGGGCGGCCGAGAGAATGTGGGCGGCGCTGTGGGCCCCCGAGTGGGGGGCCAGCACGGGGCCCAGGCTCAGCGGGCCCGCCAGGTTCTGGTTGGTGAGGATGGGGTTGGCGATGAGCTGTCCGCCCGCATGGGGGGCCGCGGCTGCCAGGATCTGCCCGCCCACGTTGGCCGGCAGGGCTGAGAGCGGCTGGGGGAGCTGGACCGCCGACGTGCCGGGCAGCAGGAACTGGTTCTGGCCTGGAAGCATGTGCTGGGCGGGGATGACGATGCTGCTGCCTTGGTTCAGGAGGTGCACGCTCATGGGCTTGCTCAGCGTCCCGGGTGGCTGCGGGGGGGCCGCCCCCGTGGTGGTGGCCGGAGGTGGCTTGAAGACGTTGGCCTGCAGGGCAGGTGCCGGGAAGCCCGACAGCACCACGTTCTGGCCAGCCTTGCCCGCCGCCATGAAAGTCAGGTTCTGGGGAGCCTTGGGTGGCTGCGGGAGGGCCCCAGCCTCGCCCTGGATGGTGAGCGTGGCGCCCGCAGGGGCGAACGGCTTGGGGGTCAGCTGGTAGAGCTTGGGGGGCAGCACGCCAGCAGGCTTGGGCTGGATGGGCGTGGGCGTGCGGTGCAGAATGACATTGGGCGCTTGAACCAGTGGCGATGTGCCCAGGCCGGGGGCCACTGCCAGCGGCTGTCCTGAGGGCGCCCCACTGGCCGCCGCCGGGGCAGCTCCCGCCCCTCCGAACACCGAGTTCCCATTGAGCGTGGTGGCCACAGCGGCAGGGAGGTTCTTCTGGAGGACCAGGCCGGCCCCCTGGGGTGAGACGCCGGCTGATGCCAGGGTCACTGGCTCCGAAGGGCCGGCCGCTGAGGCCAGGTAGCCGCTGACGGGCACCTGCTTGGCCAGGAGCTGGGAGGTGGGTGGGTTGAGTGCCATGACGGGTTGGCCGACCACCTGGATGGGGGCCAGGCCGAGCGTGGCTGCTGCGGCACCCCCAGGGCTGCCGTTGGGCAGGCCCTGGAGGCCCGGGATGGGCTGCAGGGTCACGTTGCCCAGGCCCACAGGCTGCAGGAAGGGCTGGACACTCAAGGCTTTGCTGACCACGTCCTGCGGTGGCACCAGGGCCTGGTGGGTCAGCACGGTGGGCGGGGCCTGCAGCCCCAGCAGGTCGGCACCCCCCGAGAAGAGTGCCTGGGGTCCTGTGGCCACGGCAGCAGCCCCTCCGGCCCCTGCCGGGCCGGCCCCACCGTCCGCGGGCTGCAGGGTGGGCAGCTGGAAGGGGCCCAGGTCCAGCTCGGCCTCAGCCTCAAGTGTCTGCTCGGTGATGTTGGCCTCCTGGAGGCTCTGCTGGAGAATGTCGCAGGGCTGGTCAGCACCCCCCGCGCCCCCGCCGCCGCCCCCGGCCGCGGGCGAGTCCAGGATGTCATCTTCCAGGAAGTCGAGGTCCACACTGGGGGCCGGCTGGCTGGGCTCTGGGTTCAAATGGTTGCCAGAGGCTTCTTGCACATGGAGCTGGAGACGGGGAAGGTGAGGGAGGAGAGAGCCCAGGTTAGCAAGGGGCTGGGCCCAGGACACAGCTGAAGCCAAGGGTACCTGATGTCAGGGCAGCAGGGAAAGAAAGAACCTTCTACAAGAAGTGGCTGGACCCAGGTTCAAATCCCAGCTTCGCCAGGGCTGAGCTGGGCACCCCAGGGCTGGCTTAATCCGGCCTGTTTTTTCCCCCATCTGTGCACATCAGCAGAAGGTAACAAAAACCATTTTCTAAACAGCCATACAGGCCCATGATGCTCTTCTGCAATTCCAAAACCCCAAAGGCTCTGAAAACCGTGAATGTTTTGAGAACTTCAGGCTGGAAAGCCCTGACCAGAATGCAACTGATGCTCAGAGGGAAAGGCGTCATTCAGTCACACAACAGGACTCGCCCTCGGTGTGACCACAGAAAAGTGAGCGTGTTACGTTACACGCAGCACATACGTAGTCAGCACTGCCTTTCCAGCATCTGAAAAACCCCGAATCCCACAACAAGCCTGCCCCAAAAGTTTTGGATCAAGGCTCATGGTTCTGTTAAACGCAGGAGCAGCAGCAGCCTTGCCCGGTGCCAAGCACTGTGAGTCTGAGGTTTCTTAAGTGCTTTCCGGATGGTGATCCAGGTCACGAATGTACGATCAATACATGTATGCGTTTTTGAGCAAATATTCCATAAGTAATGAGTACGCTAGCAGCATGGAATACCCACTGATAATGGGTCAAAACTGTTGTTAAAAAGATTCTGAGTTCACTCCACGTGGACGGCTCAGAGCAGTACCTGGCACCCGAGAAACACCGTCTATCACTGCTGCTGGCATTACTATTACTGTCTAGGTCGCTGCTGTTAGTAACAGCCCAGGGAGGTGGGCACTGCTCCCTCCTTGCCCCCTAGACTGGGAGGGGGTCACCCCGCTGCCAAGCAGGGGGCACTGCCTGGCGAGACAGGCTCCAGCTCAGCCCCCAACCAAAGACCAGGGGGTTCTGAGCTCCTAACTGCTAAATGGCTATAACCAAACCTGTCTCCTAGGAAGGTTGTGACATTTACTGACATCATGCACGTGAGGTGCTAAGAACCTGACCAGGGTCTTTATAGGTTAAATTAAGACAGGGCCGTGTGGATAAGAATGACGCATACTCTAACCGATCTGTAAGTGTAATAACATGAGAGTACTATTATTTGCTGGGTTCTGGATTTAGGCATGTATGTTACGCCAGATCAATTGTTTGGAATGTGTTATTACGGTGGTTGTGAGGATTAAATGAAAATTACCGTAAAGGGTCTAGCATATGATAAGTGTTCTGTAAATGACAGTTATGATGACGAAGGAGGGGGCGGGGTAGGGAGAGAAGAGGGGAAGGGAGAGGCCACAGAAGGGGAAGAGGACGGAGCGGCCTGGCACGCAGGAGGTGCTCAATAATGTAGATGCCCACTGCGTGTCCTGCTTTGGGCTTTGCTCATCATCCCTGCTCTCATTTTCAGGCAGAGACGGAGGTCTGTATCAGTGGATCCTCTTCCCCGGCTGAGCCAGGACAAGACCCCCAAGACGCCCCTGTCCCCATTCCTCAGGGGCCAGCCTCAGCCTCCATGCCAGCGCTATAGCAGCTGATCCCTAAGGCCAGGGACCCAGGAACCGCACCTCCTTCTCAGGCACAGCCTGGAGGTAGGGGAGGTATCTGGCAGCCTCGGCCTCACCTGCACCCCACTCTGCTCTCAGTGACTACGCCCCAGCCCCTCACTGAAGGGGCAAAAAGTGCCTCAGGGAATAAGTGAGACACCCTCCAACCCTCTCCCACTGGCTGCTACCACGGGCGTCCTGCCCACCACCCTCCCCGAGCCCCTGTGGCCACTTACCCCAGGACCTTCATAGAAGGCACTTTGGGCCTCCCCGGGATTATCCAGGAGGTCATCACTGTCGAGCTGCAACAAGACCCGCCCCCACCCAAGGTCAAAGGTCAGCTGGGCAGTGGGCCGGCCCACACGCTAGAACAAAAACCAATTTCATGTTACACGGACACAAAGACAGAGACGAGGTGGGGGTGGGGGGGATGCAGGGGGTGGGGGAGGTTCGAGGGGTACGGGAAACTCCACCTCCAGAAAAGAGGCCCCAAAGGAAGGGGCTTGGCTGTAAATTTAAATCCTAAGGAGCCCCCAGCACCACGTCTGAGGCTCCCCGACATGCCTGCCTGGAACTCTAGAATCCTGCCTCCGCACCTTCACCCAAGCAGCACCCCGGGCCTTCACCCTCTGCCTCTTTGGTAACACATCCTGCAGGGCCTGTCACACGTGCCTCCTCCTCCCGACACGTGCCCGTCTGTCCCTTCCTATGAAATCAGTCCTTCCTCTGCACAGCCGCGTTCCCTGGGCGCCGGATGTGTGAGCTGCTCCCATGTCTGGAAGGGCAGGGACCGGTCTCATTCCAGGAGTTATCCTCAATGCCGAGAACAGGCCTTAAGCGCCCACTGTCCATAGTTGAGCTCCCCAGTTTCTAGCTGATCCCCTTCTAGAACCCTAGACTGGTATGGGGTTGGCCAAAAACTTCATTTGGGTTTTCTCATTACATCTTACAGAAACATCCAAACCAACTTTTTTTGGCCAATTCAACATATCTAACTGCTGCCCTCGGACTTCTGGGGTCTGCTTCAAACTCCCAGTCTCAGGGAATGGTACAACCCATTTGGTTGCTCAGGTCAAGTCCAGGAGGCAGTCTGGACACTTCTTCACCATCTAATCCACTGTCAAGTCGAGTGATGCTGCCTTCCAGGCTGACCCCAAAGTCAGCGCCTGGCACCTCCTCCACCGCCTGCCTTGGGGCCCAGGCCGCCATCCTCCCATTGCACTTGCCTCTGCTCCGCAAATTATTCGATACATCCCCTTGAGGAGTGGAGCTCTTTTCCCTCTCTGAGAGTGTGGGTGGGCATGGTGACTCGCTTCCAGTGAATGCAGTGTGACTTCGGAGACTAGGTCATAAGAGGCACTCAGCTTCCTCCTGGCTCTCTCCCCTGGGTCACTTGCTTGGGCAAACCAGCTGCCACGTCATGAGGATGCTCAAGCAATCCTCTGGAGAGGCCCACGTGGCGAGAAGCTGAGGCCTCCAGCTAACAGGCACAGGAGTGGAAGCAGGCCCCCCAGCCCCAGGCAAGCCCCCAGATGACAATGACTCCAACCAACATCCTGAATGCTACTCAGGGGAGACTGCAAGACAGACACCCAGACTGCTCCTCCATTCCCAATCCCCAGAAACTGAGAGCTCTAACAAATGTTATTAGAAGTCAGTAGAAGCCACAACGCGTTGGGATAACTTGTTCTGCAGCCCTAGGTAACTGATACAACCCCTTGTGGCTCAACAGATGTCCCCTTGTCCCCGCTGTGTTCCATTCTCCAGAGTGCAAATAGAATACGCCATGTGGCTGCTTAATAAACTGTCGGAGCTGCCTGTCACATTCAGAATAAAGTCCAAACTCCCCAGTCAAGCTCCTCTAGGCTCTGCATGACCTGGGGACTTTTTTCCACTCCAGTCTCCCCTCCTACTAGTTTACCTTCCATCCTGGCCCCACTGGCCTTCTTTCTGTTCCTGGAACAGGTCGGACTTTCCCGCCTTCCCACCTGCTCTCCCCCTGGTCAGAGCACAGTGGGTGCCTCCCTTTGGTCCTTCAGGTTCACCCTCAATGTCGCCTCTCTGCCCACTGCAGCTAACGGAGCCCCTGCCCTTGCCCCCCACCTCCCATTCATTTCCTTCGGATCCTCCTTTGTGGTGCAGCAGTGATGTTGCTATTTCTTCTGCTGCCCGGCGCGGTGCTTTCCACCACTGCCTTTATTAGTCACTGGTTGCTTGTTTACCCAGGAAGTGTGTATGGCGTGAGGGCAGGGATTTGCCGTCTCTTTCCCTCTTCGCCGTGAGCTTGGGGCCTGGCTCCTGGAAGGCAGATGTCTACTCAGTGTGGTGGTGGGGGGCTTGACTCACAGCACCCTGCTGCCCTGGGGGATGCCTCGCCCTGCCCAGCACTCACCTTCTCGGATCCATGTAAGAAGTCATTGAGGGCCTGAGGGTCACTGAAAGAGAGAAGGGGAGAGACACTTGAGGAGATGAGGGACAGGGGAGAGGAGGGAGAGTGAGGGGGGAAGGGGGGACGGGAATCCCACTACTCACCAAATCACGTCTAGTAAGCATCTCCCATCCTCATCATCCATCGCCACTGGATGGGGCAGGGCGGGAAGAGGGCGACAGGTTAGATGGTGGCAGCGGGCCAGGACCCTCCCCACAAGGACCATTTCTTGGGGGCCCAGACCCCTGGAGTCTGTGGGCATGGGCGGTGGGGGGGGCGAGGCAGGACCCTCCCCACCAGCAGCTCTGACCAGAGAGACACGGCTGCCTTTTCCTCCTCCCTCTGTCCCCCCAGCATCCGGTGATGACAACGATGACGTCAGTCCTAACTAAGTGAGCCCTGATCACGTGTGGGCCCTGAGCCAAGTGCTTCACACACGCTAATGCAGTTAACCCCCGGGGAGCCCCTCGAGGTGGGTCTTGCCGCCCCCAGCTTCGCAGAGGAGTTAATGCAAGAGCAGAGGCTGTGGTTCTCCGTCTCCTGGCTCGCAGAGGTCTGGCCCCCGAGCTTGTCTGCCTCCTGAGGGCAGGGCTGGCCCAGTGCGGGCGTTGGGGGGCTTGTCCTACACGCGACGGGGTCGGGGGGAAGGCATGAAGGGGCTCAGGTTCTGGGTCCCCGTGGAAGACACATGCAGTACAGTTCTCACGGAGGGAAGGAGAGGGAGAGGGACCCGGAGGGTGGGCGCTTGGCATCAGAGCAGCCGCCGGAGCCCGGCTGAGCCCGTCAGAGCATGAGGATGAGGATGGCTAACATTTGGCCCGGGCTTATCACGTGCCCACCAGGCACTGTCCCAAGCATTTCACTAATGTTAGCTTGTTCAATCCCCATGGGGAAGGGTACTGTGTGTCCCATTTTATAGCGAGAAAACTGAAGTTCTCTGTGTTTGCCATCCCCCTAACCCTCACCTAACCTCCCATTGCTCCAAACATCCCACCAGGCTTCCAAGTACCCATCTTGCCAAACTTCCGCCTCACGGTCCATCTCTCCTGTCTTCCAAACACATCCAACTGATCCATCCTTCCATCTGCCCACACATCCTTCCCTCCCAACGATGCAGACAGGACCCGAGAAATCACACACAACCCCAGCCCAGAGCCGTGGACTTTTCACCCTCTCTTTTTTTTGTTTTGGTAGGGAGAGCAGGAGTGGTCCTGAACTCACGGAGGAGGATCTACCCCTCCCTACACCTCAAAACACACAAAATCTCACTTGTGCCCTCAGATGGGTCATGATTCCTCACTCTGACAGATCCTCTGAACTTCGCAATCGCCACCCCAACCCCCAGTAACCTCAACGGCTCTGTGACAGCCTCGGGAGGAAGCCCGCATCACTAGTTTAGGGTCTTCTCTGAACTGTGCCTTGGAGGGTCTGATGAAAGCAAAAAGACCCTCTGGCCAGAAACACGCATGTGGGCCAGATATGTTACGCGTACTTCTGCACGGGACATGCACACACATATGCACACACGTACACACTTCATGGGCCCCGGGTTACAAGGCCAGTCTAGAACAGAAACATCCATCTTCAGGGCCTCACACGCCAATCACCCTCCCCTCTAGAGCTGGCCCTGGGCACGGACCCCAGAGAGGCCTTTCCCTTCCAAGACTCTGGCTGCACCAGGCGTTGGTACAACATACTCTCTCTGGCTTCACATCCCCGCGCCCACCCACGCTTCCTTCTTCCCACACCACCAGCTCTGCTGCCAACGAGCCCCTGCCCTTCCCAACCAGCCCACAGTGGGCAAGGCCTGGCCAGGGAGCAACCTGGCAAGATCTGCAGAGCACCTGGAGAAGAGGGGGATGTGGGAGGGAGATCCTGCTTCTCTTGTAGATGGCGAGGAGGCAGGGGGCTGGCCCAAATGACCCCGGGGCCCCAGGTTGGGAAGGGTGGAGCTGAAGGTTGCGACTAAGTCAAGGAGGACCGTCCATTCCATGGAGGAGGTGGGGGACCACAGTCCCTCTGGGAATGAGCTCACGCTTGGCTGGTTACCTGCGCTACAAACGAATCATGAAGGGAAGGAGGGGGTGTCCACTCCAGGTCTACGCGGGGCCCCCAGCTGGGGACTTGGGGAGTGTCCTTTCGGGGGCCAGCTGTGGAGAGAGAGGGAGAGAGAGGCTGTGAGTGGGACCGTCAGTGAAAAGGAGAAAGATGCAGCCAGAGAGAGGAGAGGTCAAACCCAGGTGTACAAACCACAGGAAACAACGCCGCACATGATCACACGCGTGGTAAGTGCAGACAAGACCGCCCTGTATCTACCCGCACTGCATATGTACATATACACACTCACGCAACAGCACGCAACACCGTACGGCTTAATCCACCGGCACTTCTGAGCCATCAGCCCTGAGGAAATACAGGGTTAGCTTCCTGCCAGCCTCTGGCCCCATTCTCATCAACCCAACAACATACCACCTTGGCTATGTGTGTTTCTGTTTAAAGACGCCTTGTTGAATATAAATCGGTGAATCGCTCACACTGGGCTTGTGGCCAACAGCGCTGTAACTCAGGTATAACTGTTCATCTCCCACGTGCTTTCTCCATAGAGCTCACTGCAGCCTTCCTGCGCTTACGAGCACTGGGTGGCTTTTCACCTCTGTGCAGGAGGGGCCATGTTTAACAGCAAAACCACTTACAAAAAGCACAGAAGTGCAAAACAACAGGGCCCTAAGGAGGATGCTTCTTGACAGCTGAACTGAGAAGGCAGAGGGTCACCGTGTTCCACCTCCGCTGGGGGGATGTGCACCGAGAGACTCAAACACTTCTCGACTCTGCACGTGACTGGGAAAGCCCCATACTGATTTGGGGCTTATTGACGTTAGCGGGTGGGTGGATTAGCAAAATATGGAATCCACGAACACCGAGGGTTGACCTGACGTGATGATGGTGATGACAGCTGCTGATTTTAAGTACTGTGCGTGTTTCCTCTGTGTCACCATCTTGGACTCCCTATGAGGCGGGTGCTCTGCTTAGCCCCATTCTGCAGATGAGGACGGCGAGGCTCTGAATGGTGAGCCATACGCCACCCCCAGATGCCTGCAGTGGTCAGCGGCCAGGCTGGGATCTGAGCCAAGGCAGGCTGACTGCAGAGTCCCCGCCCTTAACCACAATCCCACAGACAGCCCTCTCATCATGCTGTTTCTCTTCAAAATGTGAAGCAAACATGGCCACAGTGTCAAGATAAGACAAAGCTGGGTGACAAGCCTTTGTTAGCATTTTGTGAATGCCTGGGATAGTTCAGATCCAAAGATGCGATAAGGGCAAGTGGATGGAACAGACAGGAGGGACGGGAACTGCTGCTCCTTTTGATGGAGAGTCCCAGACCCCCGGAAAGGTCTAGAAAGCCTCTGTCACAGGACCCTGGAACATGGAGTTCTGGCCCATCTAGGCTGCAGGGGCACTGCCCTGGCCCGGAAGTGATCCCAAGCGCCCGCAGCAGCTTCGTGAGAGCCGCCAGCTCCACGTGGGTCCCCCCCACCCCGCCTCCCTGCCCCGAGCTTCGGGTGTGGCCCAAGTTCTGCAAACCTTGGACCAGAAGGAGAGCCAGGAGGTGGGTATTTCCTGAACGGAGCTCTCCAAGCAGGACCTGCGGGTGAATGCCCAGCAGGAGGCGCCAGGCTGTGAGAATCGGCCATCTCCGCGTTTTCATTTTGATGGCGACAGCTGCGAATGGGTGAGGGGGGCTTTCTGGGGAGAGGACAGATCCTGCACTGCGATGCGGCATCAGTTATATGGGGGTTAAAAAGCTATAGCTCAGGGCGTCCCTGGTGGCTCAGTGGTAAAGAGCCCACCGGCCAGTGCAGGAGACGCGGGTTCAATCCCCGATCCAGGAAAACCCAGCATACCCCTGCAACCACTGAGCCTGGGCTCTAGAGACCGCAAGCTGCAACTCAGCACTGCAGCCTGTGCTAGAGCCCGTGCTCCGCAATGAGAAACCCACACACCCCAACTGGAGTAGCCCCTTGGCAGCAACGAAGACCAGCGAAGGAAGGAAGGAAAAGAAAGAAGGGATGGATTCTAGGCGTGTAACAATGGCATCGTATTCTCTTTCTTTTCACTGAGAGTCTTTACCTTTCAGAAATACATCCTAAAATACGTAGAGGTGACATGAAAAAAACGACTGTGACTTAAGTTCAGAATAACCCAGTTGTGTGAATTCGGAGGCATATTGTCCCTATGCGGTTCAAAACAGTACCCAATTAGCCACGCGTGACTACATACATTTAAGTTCAAGCTGCTGAAATGAAATTATGTCAAAGGACTGGAGTAAGTATTTGTCCCAAGACGACATACAAACGGTCATAAGCACACAAAAAGATGATCACCACCACCAAACATTAGGGCAATGCTATCGAAATCACAGATGCTGCCTCACTCCTATTAAAAGGTGACGAGCAAAAATTCAAAAATTAACAAGTGTAGCTGAGGACCTGGAGAAACTGGAACCCTTGCGCCCTGTTGGTGGGAACGTAAAATGATGCAGCTGCTGTGGAAAACACTTTGGTGGTTCCTCAAAAGATTAAAAATAGAATTAGCATATGACCCAGCAAGCCCACTTCTGGATATATATATAACACAAAAGAATCGAAAGTGGGGTCTGGAAGGACATATTTATGCAGCCCTGTTCATGATTCCCAAGAGCCGAGAGGTACAACCACCCAGGTGTCCGTCAACAGGTGAATGGATAAGCCAATCGTGGTGTCTGCTTAAAACAGAATTATCATTCAGAGAGGAAAGGCTGAAGGGACGGCAGGGGAGACTTTGTGCCAAGTGAAGTTAGCCAGGGACAGAAAGACCAGGATACCGTCTTATTCCACTCATGATGGAGAGACAGGAAGGAGAGCGCAGTTTGCCAGGGACTGGGGGGTGGGGTGGAGAGAAGCGAGGACTTGTTGCTTAGTGGGTGTCCAGTTTCAGTTCTGGAAGATGCAGCGAGTTTGAGAGAAGGACGGGGGTGATGGTGGCAGGCACCACCGTGCACACGCACTTGATGTTGGTGGCACCACTGTGCACACGCACTTGATGTTGGTGGCACCACCGTGCACACGCACTTGATGTCGCTGACTTGTACATTTAGATGTGGCTGCGATGGTCACTTTTGTTACGTGTGTTTTAACCACAATAAAAGGATGGAAAAAAGAGAGGACAATCAGGAATATGCAAGTTTCCAATAAAACAGATTCACATTAAAAGTGCAAAGGAAATGAAAACACCGAGTCCACGGTCACCCCTGCCACATTTCATAGGCTCATCTGCCACACGTGGCTGGTGGCTACCACGTGAAACAGCACAGATCTAGAACATTCCCGTGGTGGCGGGAAGCCCCCTTGGACAGGACTGGTCTGGCAGAGTGGTGGAAGATGGGTAAAGCGCTGGTTGATGCGGTTCAAGTTCTACTATTCTCTCTGCTTTGTGCACATTTGCAATTGTCCACAACGAAAAATTTTTACTTTGAAAATACTTGAGCATCAAAAATCATATGGCTCTCTGACTGTTTACTGTCTGTCTCCCCTACAAAAGCGTCAACCCTCCGACTACAGGGATTTCTGTCTGTTTTGTTCCTTGTGGAATGCTCAGAGTCCACACAGGACACGGCACATGGAAGGAACTCACTAAATATTTGTGGGATGAATGAATGAATTTGCAGGGACAGTTAAAACAAACCCATTTATTCGTTTAAAGAGCAGCCTGGTGAAAAGGGCATTTATTCGTTGTCCGTTCTGTGTCGGGGAGAACTGAGGATCCTGTAATGAGCAATGAGATCCTCCAGCCCTTGACCTTGGGGAAGATGATGCTTAGTGGTTCTTAACCAGGGATGACACTGGATGCCCAATGTCACACAGATACTCAAAAAGCTTTTGAAAAAAAAAAAAAAAGATCGGGAGACTGGGGCAGGGGACACACAATTAGTATGCAAAGCTGCAAACCCAAAATATCCACACAAGAGGACGTCTTCCACCCCTGCAGAGCAGAAGCTTGAAAAGCCACTGTATGGTTCCACTTGAGTCCCAGCACGATGTGGACACATGGATAGGGCCACAGCCAACCCTCAAAGCTTGGACACATGAGCAAGAGAGGAGCATTCGCTGCTGTCAGCCACTGAGATCTGGGGCTCACTTGTTACTGCACATCACTCAGTCGAAGCTGACTGATACATCTTGCAAGAGCACCTCCCCAACCCCAGTGCTTCCTCGGTATCAGGCCTTGTGCTAACTCCATATAGACTCCTCCCAGTCTCCAGGGAGACAGAAGGAATGTTCCCCATTTCACAGCGCAGGAAACTGAGGCTCACAGGGGTCAGGACATTTGCCCCAAATCACACCGTGGGACCAGACTCTGAACCCAGGCCCTGTGATTCCGAAGAACCTCATTCTCCAGCATCGGGCTATAAAAAGCATGAGAAGCCAGGCCTGCAAAACCACAACCAGCTCAAGAGAACAGCCATGACGCAACAATGACAAAGTGTCCTTCCAGAAAATCGTGTGAATTCCTCCGGCACTTGGAATGCCTTCGGGGTTTTGCGTTGTCATCAGGAGCTGTGCTGAAGCCAGGGTGCTGAGCAGGACACAGAATTCAAAGTCCCCGTGAAGCTCCATAAACAGGCTTATTTTAATTTCCCGATAGGAATGCTACTAACCCTCGGGTTATTTGCAAGTCATAAAAAAGAAAGTCAACGGAACCCTATCATTTGCTGATGGGAAGTGATAGGCAGAGAAGAGGATATGGCAAAGTCTAGCTGTTGCTTTTCCAAACACCATTTCCCCAGCCCTCCTTGTCCTGCTCACGGAAGCCCAATCTCGGGGTAACATTTGCCAGCTCCAAGATGTAAACAAAGGCTGTTCTGAGTCAGTCTTTTTCAAACTACGGGTCACGCCTTTGAGGGTTGTGAAATCCAATTAGCAGGTTGTGACCAGGGATCGCTTTTAAGTTAAAGAGTATAGAATCAAATGGCTTGGGATAGAATAGAAAATATTAAGAGGCATCACACAGGGTTTCAGTGGACACTGGTTTCAATTATGTGTGTGTGTGTGTACATATTTCCTACTGTAGATTGTGGCCAAAACAGCTGCTATCCCTTTATGAGACATTCACTTTCCAAGGCTTCCTTGCAGCCAGAGTGGTCACAGTTTTGCAAATAAGTAAAAAGCAAAGTGTATAGAATTGGGTTCTGCTCAATGAGTCTTTCGGCGAAGACAGAATTTGAGAAAGGTTTTCTTCCAGAATGTCAAGATAGAGCTTCTCTAGGGAGAAAGTCATTTCTCATTTTGAATATAGTTGAGAAGACTGGAGCTGTGGCAGCCATTTTGCTGCCACAAGGCAATAAACCTGAGGCTAACAAGCCTACCTGTAGAGAATAACGGATGAGAGGAGAGAAAAAGACTAGGTTTTTAAAAACTCCTCATGGCTTGCCTGCCTCTAGACTGCTTAATCCTAACAGTTTAAGCCACTATTAAGTTTCCACTGTTTGCAATCAAACACAACCTAACACAAATGAGTTAGTACTTCTAGGTATCTTTGCAACCCATCACAAGGACTCTCGCAGCCTTCCATGAGTCAAGGAGTGTACTCTGAATCCACTGAGAAGAGAGGCCCAGCAAAATGGGAGAGGGCTGATGGTAAGGGGATCTGAAAAAAATAAAGACTACTGTGGTTGACTGCAAAAGCAGCCAGAAACTTTTCTCCTCCTGGTCTTATCAGGGCCTCCTATCAAGAGATGGAGTCTATTAACCAACCCTTGAACTTGGGTTGGCCTTTTGGCTTACCTTGGCCAACAGGATGTATCGGAAGAGACGGTGTGTATTTCTGAGCCTATTCTTTGCCCAGCTGACATGTAAAGAAATCCAGGTTAGCCTTCTGGAGGACAAGAGACAAATGCCTTCACCGCCATAATTCCAGCTCACAGGCAGCCAAGCTGTCGAAGCAGAACCACCTAGCTGATCTACAGCTGACCACAGCGAAATAAGACAGAAGTAACTAGAGGTGCCCAGGCCAAGTTCCAACCATTGGGGTCACGGTTTTGTTTTGACCTACAAAACTCAAAGATGTCTGCAGTAATGTCTCCAATCCCTCATGATATTCCACCTTGTTAGTCCCCCTGAATTAAGCAAAGTTTGTGACTACTTCAACCAGGACAGTGAAACAGAAGCACCACTATGTGACTTCTTAAAGCCAATTCATAGTTTCTGCTGTGTCCATCAGGACATTTACCCTAGAAGCCCTAAGCTACTTTAATGGAATTCTGGCTGCTCTGGGGAGGCCATGCTATGGGGAGGCCTAAGCCAGGCGCACGGAGAGACCACAAGTAGGTGCTCTGGTTGATAGTCGTATTTTCCAGTCATCCCAGCTCAGGTGCTAAGCATGTGTGTGAAGGAGCCTTCAGCCCCTAGCCTTTAGGTCTTCTCAGCTAAGAACTTAGACGTCTTGGAGCAGAGACTCACTATTCCTGGCCCATAAAACTCATGAGCACAGTACAATTTTTCCCTTAAGCTTTGGGATAATTTGTTAAACAGCACTAACAACCTCTAAAGGTTTGGGGTTGTTTGTTACCTGGCAGCAGCTAACTGATACAGCCCTCTCTAGGGACAAAGGAACAGCCATGACCTCACACCTCCGACTCACCCAAGTCTTATCCATTCTGCCTCCCGAATCTCTCCACTCTATCTCCTCCTTTCCAAGGCCACTATTCCTGCCCAGATCTAAGTCTCACTGTCTCTCTTTCCATCTGTCCATCCCACCAGCCTGCTTTAACATACAGGGTAACAGCTGGCTGCTCTGTTTCTAAAATATTCAAGCACTTCCTTACTGGTTGGTAACTAAATGCTGCCCCAACCCCCAGAACCTCACCTGCCTGCTCAGAACCACCTGAGATACCCCCATGGCCCAGCACAGCAGGGAGCCTGCAGGTCCCTCCCCTGGCACCATCCTGGACACTGCCTGCCTGGCATCCATGCTGCTTGTCATGAACTCTAAATATCACCACTGCCTGCTGCATCCAGCCATTCACCCACTGATGGGCAAGTGTCCCATATTCCTGGTCCAGGCTGGGTGCTGAGATACAGCTGTAGACAGACAGAGATACACCTTCACAGAGGCAAGGCCACAGGTAAAGATGCCAATGAAACTACACACAGACGACCATATAGCGCCCGCCTCCTCCACTGGCTAGGGTCTCACTGGCCTCTGCTCACGCGTGCCAGCCCCCATCTCACCAGCCACCAACCCAACCTGCCCAACCACAAGACCAAGCCCCTGCTAAGAAAACTTGCTCAGCTGGTTGGAGTCTGGAAGTTCGGGCGTTTGAGGTGGTGCAGGTCTGTGCCCTCTGCCCTCGGTCACCACCACTTCCTGCTTTGTCGTCCTCTTCGTCACCATGACCAAGGTTTGCCCAGGGTTTACCACGGGCCAGGTGCTGTTCTCAGTGCTTCATCTCACCTCACTGCAGCCTCAACAACAATCCTACACAGCAGGTGCCAGTGTCCTTGTACCCATTCCACAGCTGAGGAAACTGAGGCTGCAAAAAGGACTAGGTGACTTGCCCAAGGTTCGCCCAGGTAGCAGGATGGCAGAGCTGGGATTTGAATCCAGGCTGACAGGCTCCTGAGATCGTGGAAACTACAGAGCGGTGGCTGCCTGGCTGGCTATCCCCTGTCCACCCTGCCATGGGTGTACTTCCTGCAATGTCTTCATAGGTCCCCCACCTTCCTCCAGGCACCCACTCGGGTGCTCTTCCCTGATACTTTCCTGAAACGCCACACAGAAGTCATAGCACTTTCCCCACACCTGGGTCACACACAGACTGGGTGATTCCCCGACGGGCATTCCACGCTGGACTCAACATACCACAATGCCGAGAGGTCATGCTCCTAGGATGCATTTTTTTTTTTTTTTTACCATGCCACACAGCTCGTAAAATGTTTTAGCTCCCCAACCAGGGATGGAACCCAGGCCCTCAGCAGCAAGAGTGCAAGAGTCCTAACCACTGAACCACCAGAGAATTCCCTTAGGATGCATTTCTAAGGCATCTGTAGTGCACTGAATGGTAGTCCCCCTAAAAAGATATGTCCATGACCCCAAATCTGTGAAGGTGGCCTTCTTGACTTGGGAAGAAAAGGCTCTGTGATTAGGTGAAGGAGCTCAAGACGAGATCATCCTAAATTATCTGTGAGCCCCGAATCCACCAACCGAAGACTGTTTTTGGCCGCGTCACGCGGCACTCGGGATTTTAGGTCCCCGACCAGGGGCTGAACCTGTGCCCCCGCTGTGGGAGCACAGAGTCCTAAGCACTGACGTATCAGGGAATTTGGCCACGTCACGCAGCATTCGGGATCTTAGGTTCCTGACCAGGGACTGAACCTGTGCCCCCGCTGTGGGAGCACAGAGTCCTAAGCACTGACGCATCAGGGACCTTTTAACAGACGGAAGACACAGAAAGAGAATTTCCCATGAATGTGGACGTAGAGAACAGAGTGATGCCACCTCAAGCCCCAGACCACCCAGAGCCACCAGAAACAGGAAAAGACAAAGGATTCTTCCCCAGGGCCTTCAGAGAGAGCATGCCAATATCTTGATTTTGAACATCTGCCCTCCAGAACTGTGAGAATAAATTTCTGTTATTCTAACTTGTTATAAGATAGATGCTAGTCATCTGTAGGTACAGGATATGTATGCACCAACCACCATGTACAGTTGCGCAGGCTGTTCACTGCACAAAGGAGTCTAGTATGGGTACAAGTCGGGCCTGAAATCCAGCAGTCTCTGCTCACAGCAGTGAGACTCAGAGAAGAGCTACATCCACACTTGGACTCACTTTTCCTAATTCACTCAAGGGAGACTCTTGGGACTGTGCCCTCCCAGAAGAGATCTTTTGCAATTCCGTGCAAAGACCTAGTAAGAGTAAACTGGGCCCCAGATATGTAGCCATGGGCATGCTGTGTCAATTTCAAAGCCAGAAAAGAAAAACAGGGAGGGGAAATGTTGATTCCTCACCTACTCCCACCCTTTTGGGGGGAGAGAAAGAAAGCTATTTGGAGAGCAATTAAAGTCGACACCAGCTTTATTTTCAGTGACCTTTAGAGTTCTCAAATCACTGAATGAGTTTAACAACATAAAAGCGCGCCCTATAAAACTTGGATTGCTCATAAAGCGACTGGTGTCTAGCTCCTAAAAGCCTCGTTTACACAGGTAGTTACACACTAGAAATGTTTTGTACATTCTTTCTTTTCCGTTTTGCTATTCACCGCTGTTCTAAATGCAGCTATATAGCTGCAGGCCTGCCAAGAAAATCAGGCATCCGAAAAGGTTTTTGCTTTTTTTTCTTCTTAATACTAGTGTATAAAAAACAAGAGGAAACTCTGAGAAGGAATGGAACAGGCAATGGGGCAGGGTGGGGTGTGAAGGCAACACTGGCAGCGATTACCTTGACAGGACCAGGGTCACCCAGGGCATCAGGCAACGAGAGGCGGCTTCAAGCTCAGGCCAAAATGGAGCTAAGAGAGGTGAAGGGGAAACAAGAGCCCCTGCAGCATCCGCACATGCTTTAGACCACTTGGTCCTAAACGTGTGGGCAGGCACCAGAACCACCCGGAAGGCTTTTAAAATAAAGAATGCATTTCAGAGGGGCTTTCCTGGTGGCTCAGTGGTAAAGAATCCGCCTGACAATGCAGGGGACACAGGTTTGATCCCTGATCCCGGAAGGCCCAGGGAGGCCCAGGAAGGCCCCAGGTGTCTCGGAGCAATTAAGCCTGAGTTCTGCAACAAGAGAAGCCACCACAGTGAGAAGCCTGTGCACAACTAGAGGAAGACCCACTCAGCAGTGAGGACCCAGCATAGCCAAACGAATAAACAGAACGATTATTTTTTTAATGGATTTCAGAACCTGAAGGCTAGGGCCGGAGGACTAAAAATTTGCATTCCTAACAAGCTCCCTCGTGATGCTGATGCTGCTGGTCCCAGGGAAATCACTGCTCTAGAAGCTGGGGTGTCTTTAGTTCTCCTGCTGGGGCTCTTGCTCTCGTATAGAACACAGGCCACCAGCTTCGGGCCAGTGTCCAGGCCCCTGACAAAGTGGCCTCACAGGGTCCTCTCCGAGGCTCAGGAGGATGCAACAGCCAGCCTCGGTCTGACAGCTTGGTGAACAGAACTTGAACTTGGTTCCATTCAGCAATGTACCTTCCCAAGAGAATGGCTCACAATGAGTGGTCTTTTGTCCCTTTGCCAGAAACGTCCTTTCACAGCCTCGTTTGCAGCTAAGTATGGACATGGGAAAGAGTTTTACATTTGGATTTTAAAAAAGCCTTATATTGGGAAGATTATTTGCCCCTACTCCTTCCTGCTTGAAAGGCTGATGTGAAGCATGGTGATAATGGCCGGTGCTAGCGCAGCCATTTTGCACTCCTGAGGGGGAAAGGTCAAGCAAATCGGAGACAGACCCAGTGGCCAGGCAGTACTGAGCTGCCAAATATCCCTGGAAAGGCCTTCCACTACATGTCTTGCTCCAGAAGAGAATTAAAAGCATTAATTAACTAAGGTTAAACACTTATTCTATAACCCAGCAATTCCAGTCCAAGGCATCGACTAAGCGGATATAAAAAGTATGTCTACAAAAACATTTGTACAAAAATTTTCCTAGCAGCCTTATTGACAAAAGCCCCAAATTGGAAACAGCACAGATGCCTGTTGACTGGTAGCTGGATAAACAAACTGTGTTATAACCCCGCAACGGAATATAGCTTATTAACAAAAGAGAATAAACTACTGATACAGGCAAAGTCATAGATGAATCTCAAATCCACCATGCTAAGCAGAGGAAGCCAAGTACAAAAGACGACCCACCATGTGATCCTCTTTAAGTCTAGTTCTAGTGAAACTGTCAGGAAAAAGATCGGGGTGCGGTTGCCTCAAGGGGGCGGGGTGAAGGGGAGCAGGCTAAGCACTGCCCAGGAAGATCCGCAAGGAAATATTCTGGGATGCCGCAAACGGTCTACAGCTAGATCTGGGTTATGGTTTCCTAGGTAATGTTTGCCAAAATTCATCAAGCAGTGCACGTAAGATTTGTACATTTTATTATATCTAATTCGTATCCCAGTAAAGCACAACTAGTGTGTTAAAATAATAAAGCCCACACAATCAACTCTTGTTATTTGTGGTAGTTACGTTCTACAGAGTCGCCACAAGTACTGAATTGGAGAACAAGGAACTATTGCTCCGGAGAGAAATACAGGTTCTTAAGAGCCTCTGATCCCAACATTTTCATCGACCGATCAATACGTAACCTTGTTTTTACGAGTGCTTCTGTTTAAAGACACCTGATTTAATATATACTGCCGATTCATTCACACTGAACTCATAACCAGCGGCACTGTAACTCGCACCGGAATGAAGCTCATCTGAGACACACCACAGACTTCTGGAGCTTAGGACCGCAAGCCAACACTTCAGCGCGATGCTTGGGGCATTTCAATGAAATGAATCACTAACGAAAAGCCCCCCGAATGTGAAAAACGTGGCCCTAAACAGATCAAGAAAAAGCCACTTGTCTGCGACGGAAGAGCTGAAACAAGAAGACAGTGTCGCCACGGTCTATCTCAGCTAGGAACAGGCATACGGGACAACTCAAGACTTTCATCTGCTCTGCACATGTCTGCAAGCGATCAGGAAAGCATTATGAGTGCTGATTTGGGGCTTACAGAGAAATGTCAGCAGGTAGATGAATTTGCAAAAACAGCACGAGGGAACAAGAATCGACCACACAGGGAAATAATTATCAAGGTTATAACACATTTACTCTTTACCCGGAGATGTCCCTCATGGGCCTGATCCTCTAGTAAAACCTGATCCTCTAGCAAAAAACTAGGATGGGGGACCTGCAGATGGGGAACTAATGGAAGGGAGACATTCCGCTGCAAATTTTTCAGAAATAATATTTGGTTTTTCAGCCAATGTCCTAATCATTTCAAAAAGGCAAATATTAAAAACTGGGTTAGGGACTTCCCTGATGGTCCAGTGGTTAAAAATCTGCCTTGCATTGGGACGTGGATTCAATCCCTGGTCAGGGAACTAAGATCCCAAATGCTGCAGAGCAGCTAAGCCCGCACACAGCTACAGAAGCTCGAGAGCCACTGCTAGAGAGCCCGGATGAAAAGTCCTGCATGATGCAACCAAGATCCCACGTGCCTCAACTGAGACCCGGCGACAGTAAATAAACAAAAAGAATGTTACAAAAATAAATTAAAAATGGGTAAAAGAAAATGAGAGGAATATTCCCACCATCGCTCATCAGATCCACTGTTACTTGCAGCCGAATGCACACAAACTAAAAGCTATCCAGTGGTAACAGCAAGCGCTGGGGTTTGAACCCAGATTCTGTGGAAGCCTTGGACTACCTTCCAGGACGTGGCGCTGCCCCATTTCCAGTGCCCGTGAAAACGCTGGGAATCTGGCCATCTGCTGGCATGACCTCCCTTCCTTTCCCCAGCAGAAACTCTTTTCTCCCCGAACTTGGAGGGAGCCTTCCAAATCATGGCCTGATTTCTCCCACATGATGACTGAGGCAGAAATTCAGGAGAGTCCTGAGAAGGGCGAGCCAGAGGCCCACGCCAGGAAGGGGCGGGGAGCCGGGTGGGCAGATCCTGAGCCAGCCACGAGTTTACAGTCCTGGCTTCAAGAAGCCACACTTCATCCTGTTTCTTAACAAATGTCTGCACCTTCCTCTGCTGTTGTTGTTTAGTCGCTAAGTTGTGTCCGACTCTCTTCCGACCCTATGGACTGTAGCCCAGCGGGCTCCTCTGCCCATGGGATTTCCTAGACAAGAATTCTGGAGTGGGTTGCCATTTCCTCCTCCAAGGGATCGTCCCAACCCAGGCATCAAACATGAGTCTCCTGTGTCTCCTTTACTGGCAGGCTGATTCCTTACAGCTGAGTCACCAGGAAGATCCCACCCTCCTCCAGGGCTTACTCAAAAGTAGCATCCCTCCAGGCAAGAACACTGGAGTGGGGCGCCACGCCCTCTTCCAGGAGATCTTCCCGACCCAGGGATCAAACGCCCATCTCTTCTGTCTCCTGCATTGGCAGGCGGGTTCCTTACCACCAGCGCCGCCTGGGAAGCCCACTCAGGCAGCATGGTCCCTCTAGCCCTGTCTGTGCTCACCAGCTGGAAGGCTGAACCAGCCTCAGTCTCCTGCTGCTTCTAGAGTCCCTTCTCAACTCAGCTCCCCACTCCAGGGCCAACAAGATGCATGCCCTGAGAGGTCACGTGGTTTCCCCCTCTCAGGACGCTCTGCCACCCCTAACAAAGCGGTGCTGGGGAGACGGCAGCAGGGACAACAGACATCCCTGCTCTCCCGGCGTGGTCCAGGGCAGGAGCCAGACCACGAAACAGCGACACTGCGCTGAATGGAGAAAAGCAAGGACACAGAAGGTGACCGGGGAGGGGGTGGGGGTGCATTTTTAGTGGTCAGGGGGTCCACACGAGGGAGCGAGTCTGAGCTGATGCGCAGAAGATAAGGATCGAGTGAGGCAAATGGGGAAGGGCGTTCTGGGCAGAAGGCAGAGCAGATGCAAAGGTCCTCTGGCAGAAATGTGCTGGGGACGCTCAAGCAACCGCAAGGAGCTGAAGCGAGGTCAAGGAGGTGGGGTCAGACAGGTGATGAGGACAAGCCATGGAGGCCCTTGGGTTTTTATTCTGAGTAGGTCCAGGGAGGTGACCAGACTTGGGCTTTCACAGGATCCTTCTGGCTGCTGAGTGGAGAGTGGATTGCAAGAGGGGAGGATGGGAGCAGGGAGCCCAGAGAGGAGAGAATGGTGACAGGTGGAAGTGTCAGTCGCTCAGACATGTCTGACTCTCTGCAACCCCATGGACTGTAGCCCGCCAGGCTCCTCTGTCCATGGAATTCTCCAGGCAAGAATACTGGAGTGCACTGCCATGCCCTTCTCCAGGGGATCTTCCCGACCCAGGGATTGAACCCGGGGCCTCCTGCATTGCAGCAGTTTCTTTACCACTGAGACACCAGGGAAGAGAATGGTGACAGGGGAGGAGGTAAAAAGTGGTTGAATTCTGGAATGAAGGCAAGGCAACAGGGTCTGCAGATGGACTGGCCAGGAGGTATAAGGGGACGAGCAGAGTCGAGGGCCCATTGTTATCTGAGATAGATGGGAGGGTAGAGCAGCTGAAAGTGGGCAGCCAGCCAGGACGAGAAGCCCTTACACACCCTCTTGTATCAGCTCTCTTGGTTGACCTAGCACCTTCCAGTTAAGGCCATTTCTCCTTAAGGGATTCTGATGGTCCCAAAGCTATTAATTATCTTATTAGCAGAGGGATTGACCTCCCACCTGGGGCAAGAGCAGGCGGGGCTGCTCAGTGTCTAGACAGAGAGGAATAGCTGAGACAAGCAAGACCTCCAAATCTTCCTCACCCAGCAGCTCTCTGTGTATCTTGTTTCAGAGTCTGGCCTTTCCCCAAAGTCTAAACTGAGATTCACAGTTTAGATCCAACTCTGAATCCTTAAACCACCTGGGGGTATATGGTGTGAGTTAGGGTGCTCAGTTGCTCGTGTCCAACTCTTTGCGACCCCTTGGACAGTAGCCCACCAGGCTCCTCTGTCCGTGGGATTCTCCAGGCAAGAATACCGGAGTGGGTTGCCATTTCTTTCTCCAAATGGACCCACCCCATTTCATCTCTTTCCAAATGAGCTTTTGGTCCCCAGCTTGGCTTATTAAGTCTCTCCTTTCCCATCAATGAGACCAGTGGCTACTCTGGCCTCACACCAGAGGTCCATACGTGGTCTGGCTCTGTTCTATTTCATGAGTAGAATGTCAATTTCAATTTATTTCCTAATCTCCGAGATAAAACGTATTCAGCTGGACAGGTAATCAATACACGGATTGACACTGTGTAGGATATAAGGGACAGTCCAGATAGCAAGACGCCTCAGAAGAGCACAAGGTGCCCAAAGCAGAGATTGTGATGTCCCTCTGCTGGACGACACATCCTTCAGTAAGCTGACGTATACCACACTGCCAACCTTTAACAAAACTATCCTCACAAAGAGACAGAAGGCATGAAAAAGTACTCACAAAGAAACCAGGAGATTGAAAATAATAATCTGTGGACACAGGTCACATATCGTATGATTCCACTGATATTAAATGTCCAGGTAAACCCATGAAGACAGAAAGCAAATTCCAACCAGTCCATCCTAAAGGAAATCAGTCCTGAATATTCACTGGAAGGACTGAGGCTGAAGCTGAAACTCCAATACTTTGGACACCTTATGTGAAGAATTGACTCACTGAAAAAGACCCTGATGCTGGGAAAGATTGAAGGCGGGAGGAGACGGGGACAACAGAGGATGAGATGGTTGCATGGTATCGCCGATGCAATGGACATGAGTTTGAGTAAACTCCAGGAGTTGGTGATGGACAGGGAAGCCCGGCGTGCTGCAGTCCATGGGGTCACAAAGAGTCAGACACGACTGAGCAACTGAACTGAACTGAGAAATGAGGATAAACTGCTTAATGGGCGTAGGGCTTCCTTTTGGGCAAGGGAAATTATCCTAGGTAGATGGGTAGGCAGAAACTAGACAGTGACAAAGACTGTTTAACATTACTAGTGTAACTAAAAGCCACTGACTTTACAGTTTAAAAAATTCTTTTGTAATTGACATATAGCTGATTTACAATCTTGTTAGTTTCAGGTATACAGCAAAGTGATTCAGGTTTTTATATTTTCACAGATTATTTTTCTTCCCTTATAGGTTATTTCAAAATATTGACTATCGTTCCCTGTGCTGTACAGGAGGTCCTTGTTAATCTTTTATATATAGTAGTGTATATATGTTAATCCCAAACTCCTAATTTATCTCTTTGTCCCCAAATTGCTAACTTCATGACACGTGAATATTAACTCAAAAAAAGGCAAACAAAGTTAATGTAAGCAGTAAGCGGACGGTTCTGTTCCTACTATAAGCTCTTTCTGCCTGTTTGTGTGTGCGTGTGTGTGTGTGTGTCTCAGTTGTATCTGACTCTGCGACCATATGAACTGTATGTAGCCCGCCAGGCTCCTCTGTCCATGGAATTCTCCAGGACGTTCTCCAGGTTGCCATTCCCTTCTCCAGAGAAATCTTCCCAACCCAGGGATTAAACCCAAATCTCCTGCATTGCAGGCAGATTCTTCAACGTCTGAGCCACCAGGGAAGCCCTGTAAGCTTTCAGTGATGTCTTAAGCAGAACTAACAAAAAGTTGACCGAAACTTTAATTATCAAGAACATTATTCAAAATACAGACTTTAGGTTATTTTGTTTTCAGACTTCAGTTTTTATCATTAGTTTTTATCATTAGTGATGACTACTGATAAATAATAGCTGGAATCAAGATTGCTGGGAGAAATATCAATCACCTCAGATATGCAGATGACACCACCCTTATGGCAGAAAGTGAAGAGGAACTCAAAAGCCTCTTGATGAAAGTGAAAGAGGAGAGTGAAAAAGTTGGCTTAAAGCTCAACATTCAGAAAACAAAGATCATGGCATCCGGTCCCATCACTTCATGGGAAATAGATGGGGAAACAGTGGAAACAGTGTCAGACTTTATTTTTGGGGGCTCCAAAATCACTGCAGATGGTGACTGCAGCCATGAAATTAAAAGACGCTTACTCCTTGGAAGGAAAGTTATGACCAACCTAGACAGCATATTGAAAAGCAGAGACATTACTTTGCCAACAAAGGTCCGTCTAGTCAAGGCTGTGGTTTTTCCTGTGGTCACGTATGGATGTGAGAGTTGGACTGTGAAGAAGGCTGAGCGCCGAAGAATTGATGCTTTTGAACTGTGGTGTTGAAGACTCTTGCGAGTCCCTTGGACTGCAAGGAGATCCAAGCAGTCCATTCTGAAGGAGATCAGCCCTGGGATTTCTTTGGAAGGACTGATGCTAAAGCTGAAACTCCACTACTTTGGCCACCTCATGCGAAGAAGAGTTGACTCATTGGAAAAGACTCTGATGCTGGGAGGGATTGGGGGCAGGAGGA
Source organism: Capra hircus (assembly GCF_001704415.2). Taxonomy (NCBI): domain Eukaryota; kingdom Metazoa; phylum Chordata; class Mammalia; order Artiodactyla; family Bovidae; genus Capra; species Capra hircus. Next base: position 55,613,470 of record NC_030825.1, on the reverse strand, counting down.
GAAGGGGACGACCGAGGATGAGATGGCTGGATGGCATCACTGACTCGATGGACGTGAGTCTGAGTGAAATTCGGGAGATGGTGATGGACAGGGAAGCCTGGCGTGCTGCAATTCATGGGGTCACAAAGAGTCGGACACGACTGAGCGAATGAACTAAACTGAACTGATAAATATAATATTATTTAATATGTTTGATTTTTTAAAAAAATCTTCCTTACCTGTCTTATGATAAGCAGGTGACGCTTAAGAGCCTGGACTTTGGAACCAGACCCTCTGGGTTCAAATGCCACCTCTGCCACTTAACTGACCTGTGACCTCAGGCAAGTTACTTCAACCTCCCTGTTTTCTTTCCCTACAGTTTCTTTCCCTGTAAAATGAGATTAAAAGTAGTGCCCACATCAGAGAGTTGTGAGCCCTAAAATGAATGGACGCATGTAAATAGATATGCATAAGGCACACGCTTACCATTTTCACTGCCAAGAGTGTAGACTCAAAAGTTGTTGTGGCCTGGCCAGGCAATCAAGGTCAGCATCAACCTACTCAGTCAAGTTGATTGTGTGTACCTTTGATGAGATAAGATGGGAAGGGCAAGGGCACTTCCTCTCTGCAGGCTTCTTCCTAAACCCCTAGGCCCTTGTGTAATCACAAGAATGTTGCTCAGGTGTGTCTGACTCTTTGTGACCCCATGGACTGCAGCCAGTCAGGCTCCAGGCAAGAATACTGGAGTAGGTTGCTGTTCCCAACCGAGGGATCAAACCTGGGTCTTCCTGCATTGCAGGCAGATTCTTTACCAGCTGAGCCAACAGGGAAGCTCAATCACGAGGAAAAAAACGCCAGACAAATCCCTGGAGAGGCACATTCTCCAAAATTCCTGACCAGCAGTCCCCCCAAATGTCAAGGTCACCAAAAGGAAGGAAAGTGTGAAACCAGCACAGCCAGGAGAGGGAGGTCTAAGGAGACATGAAGGGCGCGTAATGTCATCAGTGTAACGAGGTGTCCTGGGTGGAGTCCTGGGACGGAAGAAGGACATCAGGGGAAAACTGAGGAAATTGGAATCAGTTCTGAAGCTGGGTTGATAGGAATGCTGCTCTCTTGGCTGTGACAAACTTTGACCAGGTCCCGGGCCCTCTGACCCCCGATTGTGCCCTGGTTCTCCTACAATCTCACCCCCACATGGCGGCCAAAGGGACCCTGTCCACTCACGCCATCCTCTGCCTAGAGCCCTCCTGTGACGGCTGCCTCACTCAAAGTCTAAGTTCTTCCTGTTACCTTCTGCCTCCATCCTGCCTCTGGCCTCGCCTCGCACCCTCTCTCTCCCACCTTCAGTCCCCTCCAGCCACATCAGTCTGCCCCACATCCCTCCAAGGCATCAGGCACACGCCTGCCTCTGGACCTTTGTACCAGATCAGAGATGCTCCGCAGGCTGTGGACAGCTGTGGGCCCCACCCCCTCACCCAGCACTTCCACCTCCCTCTGCCCCGCTGTGCTCGGTCTTCAAAGCTCTGATCACCATCTCACGTGTGACTGTGATTGAGCTTATCTACGGCCTGACTCGGCTGGGAGGGATGAGTGCCAGCTGTTTTGTTCCTTCCGTGTAAACAGGGGCTGAATGACAGAGGGGGACATTCTCGGGGGTCACAGCTGATGCTGAACAGAGGTGATGTGTGACCGGGTTTGGGGGAGGGCGTGGTGGCGGGGGCAGCATACAGCCACAGGCAGACCAGGGACTCATGGGGCTGGGCTCGGAATGGGGGACTGGCCACGGGGATGAGAGCAGGGACCCAGGGGGAACCTATCAGTGGCAGATGGGAGGGGTGAAAGGTCACGGGTCAGGGAGAGGGGAAATTGAGCCTCAGCACAGAAAGCTGATCTGAGAAGGGGGAATTGAGCAGAGGGTATGATGGGGCCAGAGCTACAGAGAGCAGCTCAGAGAGAAAGAAAATGAGAGGGAGAGAGAGGGGAGCTGGGCGCCTCTCTCCAGGACAGGATCGCGGGGGTGGGGGGAAATGCTCCACAGGACTTCTCCACCTGCCCCCGCCCAGCACAGCAACCCAGGAGGCAAAATAATCCAGTCAGTCTACACCAGCGGCTTCTGCCCCAAATGCCAGGAGCCACCCCAACACAGAAGACAACAAAAACCTCCAGACAAGTGTGCAGAATGTGTGCAGACACCCTCCCTGACCTGTGACCTTTCACCCCTCCCATCTGCCACTGACAGGTTCCCTCTGGGTCCCTGCTCTCATCCCCGTGGCCAGTCCCCCATTCCGAGCCCAGCCCCACGGGTCCCTGGTCTGCCTGTGGCTGTATGCTGCCTCTGCCACCACGCCCTCCCCCAAACCTGGTCACACATTGCCTCTGTTCAGGATGAACCCCGTCAAGCTGGTCAGGACGCCGTGCCCTAGGGCCAGACCCTCTGGCATCTCCATGGACGTCGTGGACGGCTTGCTCATGGGCACTGTGGAAGAGGACATTCCTCCAGTCCGCAGAGCAAAGGCTGAAGAGCCACAGCAGCAGGGAGGTCTGCCAGGATGGGTTTCAGTCCTCACCTAGGAAGGAGGATGCTGCTGCTGCTGCTGCTAAGTTGCTTCAGTCGTGTCCGAATCTGTGCGACCCCACAGATGGCAGCCCGCCACGCTCCCCAGTCCCTGGGATTCTCCAGGCAAGAATACTGGAGTGGGTTGCCATTTCCTTCTCCAATGCATGAAAGTGAAAAGTGAAAGTGAAGTCGCTCAGTCGTATCCGACTCTTCGCAACCCCATGGACTGCAGCCCACCAGGCTCCTCCATCCATGGGATTTGCCAGGCAAGAGTACTGGAGTGGGGTGCCATTGCCTTCTCCAAGGAGGATGCTAGAACATATGATGTGGAGTACACTCTGTCAAGGGAGGAGAGCCTACAGACAATTTTCTACCTATCATCATATGAAGCCAGGGGCTAGTCTTAATTCCACCCTTGTGACTAATGGGGCAGATATAGAACATTCTAGAATCTCCACACCACCTTCTAACTGGAAACAACCCAGATGCCCATCAATGGAAGAATGCATGAATATGCCGTGGTTCGTCCACACAGTGGAATACTACACAGCAAGAAAAGAGGACCAAACCACTGGTACACAGAACATAGAAGCATCTCACAAACATTATGTGGAAAGAAACCACCACTGTATGGCTTCACATACAAAGTACACACCCATTCTAACTATGGAGTTGGAATCAGGATGGTGGTTCCCCAGGGGCTGGGGGTGGTGAATGGAGGGACCAGAAAGGGCTGGGGCATCTTTGGGGAGGCTTCCCAGGTGGCTCAGTGGTAAAGAATCTGCCTGCCAATGCGGGAGAAGGGGGTTCGATCCCTGAGTCAGGAAGATCCCCTGGAGAAAGAACTGGCAACCCACTCTAGGAAATCCATGGACAGAGGAGCCTGGCGGGCTAGAGTCTGTGGGGCTGCAGGGTCGGACACGATTTAGTGACTACACCACCACCACACCACCACGTTCTGCTGTTTGTTTTTTATCTGGGAGCTGGTTATATGGGTGTGTCCAGTGTGCAAAAACTCACCCAAATGCGCATTTAAAATGCGTGCACTTTTCTGCATGTTGTAATGCAACAAAAAGTTCCCGGGTACGGGGAAGAAAACGATACAAAAGAATAACCGTCCCCCTCATCTACTCCTGGTATGATGTAACAACGCTGTGGTGGTATGGGAAACAGTCTGGCAACTCCTCAAAGGGTCAAACAGCTACTTTATAAGCCAGCAATTCCACTCCCGGGTACCTTACCCAGAAAACCTGAAAACAAGGCCACATACGAACAGGTGTACAGATGTTCACAGGAGCATTATCCGTAACAGCCAAACAGTGAAAACAATCCAAATACCTGTCGACCAGTGGATCGAGAAGCAAAATGTGGTCCAGCCAAGCGACGGAGCATGACTCGGCCGCGAAAAGGAACGAGGCAGTGACACGTTATGGCGCAGACGAGCCAAGGAGCCATCACGCCAAGCGAAAGAAGCCAGGCACAAAAGACCGTATCCCGCACGATTCTCCTTACATGAGATGTCCAGAAAGAAGCCAGGCACAAAAGACCATATCCCGCACGATTCTCCTTACATGAGATGTCCAGAAAGAAGCCAGGCACAAAAGACCATATCCCGCACGATTCTCCTTACATGAGATGTCCAGAAAGAAGCCAGGCACAAAAGACCATATCCCGCACGATTCTCCTTACATGAGATGTCCAGAAAGAAGCCAGGCACAAAAGACCATATCCCGCACGATTCTCCTTACATGAGATGTCCAGAAAGAAGCCAGGCACAAAAGACCATATCCCGCACGATTCTCCTTACATGAGATGTCCAGAAAGAAGCCAGGCACAAAAGACCATATCCCGCACGATTCTCCTTACATGAGATGTCCAGAAAGAAGCCAGGCACAAAAGACCATATCCCGCACGATTCTCCTTACATGAGATGTCCAGAAAGAAGCCAGGCACAAAAGACCATATCCCGCACGATTCTCCTTACATGAGATGTCCAGAAAGAAGCCAGGCACAAAAGACCATATCCCGCACGATTCTCCTTACATGAGATGTCCAGAAAGAAGCCAGGCACAAAAGACCATATCCCGCACGATTCTCCTTACCATATCCCGCACGATTCTCCTTACATGAGATGTCCAGAACAGACGAATCCATAGAGGCAGACAGTAGAGCAGGGCGGGGGTGGATGGCAGTGGGGGGAGGGTGATGGCCCAGGGGCACAGGGTTTATTTTGGGGGTGATGAAAACGCTCCAAGTGGATTATGGTGAGGCTTACACATCTCTGCGAATGAGCTATAAACCAAAGAGTTGGACATTTTAAATGGGTAAAACTGTATGGTGTGTGAATTGAAGCTCTGTAAAGTTATTTAAAAATATATATATAACTTTATAGAGCTTGCTGTCGTCTCATTGCTGGATGGAACACGTTTTCCACTTTTCTGTATGAACCCTCTATTTCGCAATTTAAAGAGAAAAGTAGGGACTTCCCTGGGAGTCCAGCGGTTAAGACTCGGCACTTCCACTGCAGCGGCCGCGGGTTCAGTCCCAGGTCAGGAACCAAGTAAGATCCCACGGGTGACCACACCCAGTCACTTGATTTTCCCCATTTTACAGAATGAACACTGAGGCAACGCCGCCCCCCCCCCCCCCCCCGCCAGAACATGCCCCAGGTCACAGAGCAGGTCTGCCTGGAAGCCGGGCTTTGGGTTGTTCGAGGGCTGGGTCCTCAGGAGTCCCTGCTTGTTCTGGGAGGCAGAAAAGAGGTGAGACCAGACTGGTGGGGGAGGGGTGGCTGGGACAGACCTCCAGCCCTCTCCCCTGCGCCTCTGCGCCAGCAAAGACCGCCTGCTTCTTTGCCAAAAGCATTCCTTCATTCAATTCAAAATCAGTGAATAATCCCCAAACCCACGTTATGCCTGAATTTCTTCAGTAGCCTCCTCATCAGTCTCCCTGCCCCAAACCCCAGTTCAGGGACCTGGTTTGAACCCAAATCACCTCCCGTACCCGCTCTCCTCAGAATCCAAGCAGAATTCTGGTCTCATTCAAAGTAAAGTCCTCTCTGTGACCCACCAAGCCCCTCAGGACCTTCCCCTGCTCCCTCTGCCCACATCCCCTGCCCTCTCTCCTGTGTCCACTCATCTCCGGCAACACGGGCCTCCTCAACCTCAGGTCTCTCCATTCAAATGTCGTCTCTGCGGTGACCTCACCGGCTCTGGCCCCTGCCTTGGAAGTGCAGCCCCAACCTTCTGCACCCTGACCCCTCCTTCTCCTGCTTTATTTTTGTTAGGAAACTTACTGACACCTGACATAGTAAATCTTTTACTGACTTACTTGTTTGTCGTCTGTCTCTGAAGTAAACACTTGGGAAATACTGGCTAAACCTTGGCTAACCATGTACAGCGGTGTAGGTCGTACACTGCACAACCCTGCCCAGGGAGGGTGGGGCATTCCTATTTTAGGACACTGTAGATTCATGTATATATACATAAGGACAATTTTCTGAGAGATGGCAGTAAAGTCATACGAAAGGGTGTCTGTTTTTAGTTCCACATAGGCTGGCGGGCTACAGTCCTTGGGGTTGCAGAGTCAGACAGGGCTGAGTGACTAAGCACACACACAGGCTTGTGGTGGCCACAGTTAAAGAAACAGGTGAGCTGTTTCTTCAGACGCGCCCAGACTGCCCAGGTTCAGATCCCACTCTGATTCTAAGCACCGGTGTGACCCTGGCCAAGTCATTTCTTTCTGCGCCCCCGTTTCCACTTCTGAAGGGAACCGTAACACCTCCACGGTGTTGTATGAGGATTAAATGAATGAACAAGTGTAGAGTACAAGCCTGGGGCGCCGAGGCTGTCCTAGAGGAACGTGCATTACCATCAGGAGTAACTACTATTCCCAAACCCCCAGGCTCAGGTTTCAAAAAATAAAACACAGGGGCTTCCCCGGCAGGCCAGTGGCTGAGAATCCCTGCTTCCACTGCAGAGGGCGCAGGTTCGATCCCTGGTCCAGGAACCAAGGTTCTTCATGCTGAGCAGCAACTAAGCCTGTGAGCCACGAATACCAAAGCCTGCATGCTCCGGAGCCCATGCTCCACACCAAGAGAAGCCACTGCAATGATATCACAACTAGAGATTAGCTCCCCTCACACCCCCCACAACTAGAGAAAGCCTGCACACAGCAAGGAAGGCCCAGCACAGCCAAACACAAAATGCATTAAAAAAAAAAAAATGGGAATGATAATGTCTTCCCAGGTTGTTCTTAGAGTCATAAGATTAAAAAAATGAAAAAACTTAAAAACTGTTAAGTGTGATGCTACCAGCCTCATACATGTTCCGCTTTGGGTTTAGAGCATTCTTAAGGAGCCCTGGAGATCTAAGGGCAGTTCCAGCAGGGACGCAACGCTGCCTGCTCACCTCAAGGACACAGCCTCTGGGCCTCTCCCCTGGGAACAGCTCAGGGGGCACTAACTCCCAGTCCGTACGCCCCACCCATGAGACACCCACGAGACACCCACTTGGCCAGCTCCCCAAACACCTCTGCACTGAGTCTGACCTCCTGAAATTTGCTCTTGGCCTCAGCTCTCAAAATATGTCACTCCTGTCAACTGGGCAAGAATGACTGTCCCAAGGGCAAGAGGAAAAGCAGACTGATGGGGAGGAAAGGTGCCAAAACGTTAATAAGGCTTTTCTGCCCCGGGAGACAGAACAAGTCCGTTTCATGGTCTCAGCGTTTCTGGAACTCTGTATATTCCAATTTCTTCCCCCTCCCTGCCCTCCCTCTTCTAGTTCTTCTAATGATCTTTCACTACTTGCTGCATGTTAAGAGACTGTGTTTTCCTTTAACTTTTTATTGACATCACACATCTCCCCAGATGCTCATACTGGAACCGTAATGGATTGTCAAAAAATGAACACGCCAGCCGCTGGAAGCAGAACAAGACGACCAGTCCAGCAGAGAGCTCCTCTGAAGGAAGAAATCCAGCTGGCCAAGAGAACAGGTTCGGACTTCCCCGGTGGTTAAGACTGCACTTCCAACGCAGGGAATATGGGTTTGATCCCTGGTCAGGGAACTAAGATCTCATATGCTGCATGGAATGGCCCCCCCTCCAAGAAAAGTGTGGACAGATCTTGATCTATGGAACCTGGGAATAAGTAACAGAGGGTTGGTGTTATGCTGTTCTTTCTAATTCTGTATACATTTGGAAATTTTCATTAATAACATTTTTTTTTCTTTTTACTGCACACATCCTCTGTCCAGCAATTCCACCTACGGGATTTTAACTTACACTCTACTCACATTCATGGCTCAGCTGATGAAGAATCCACCTGCAATGCTGGAGACCTGGCTTCGATCCCTGGGTTGGGAAGATCCCCTGGAGGAGGCAGGGAAACCCATTCCGGTCTTTTGCTTGGAGAATCCACGGACACAGCAGTCCATGGGGTCGCAGAGTTGGACACAACTGAGTGACTAAGTGCACACACACACACACATTCACATTGACGCAAACCAACAGTTGCACACACACTGCCTCTCCGGAGTCTTGTTTACCATAGCCTGGAACTAATCAAAGTGTCCAGCAGAGGGGGACTAGTTCCAGTAAGTTAGGGTCCTCCAGTGGAATAAATACTATGGAACTACGAGAAACACAGAATTTGACAAGTTAGGCTATATTATTATATATCCTATATATAGGATATATTATTAAAAATTAATAATATATTAACTCCAGGATATATTATTAAAAGTTAAAAGCAAAGGGCAGAACAGTGTTAGAATAACTTGCCATTAGTACCTTAAAAAATAGGGGGGTGTGAAGAGAAAGTCAGGGGTGGGGAGAGAGAGAGATGCTAACACAAGCAGAATGTCTGTTTAGAAAGAGGCTCCCAAACCATGACCATTTACGTAGGTACAGGTGGCTGGGAGACAGTGAGGGGTCGGGGGGGAAAAAGGCTTTTCACTAAAAATCTTTGATGTTATTTGAGTTTTACACTTGGACACGTTGTTTCCTATTTTTTATTTATTTTTTTTTAATGTTTTTAAGCCCCAAAGAAAATCAGTTTCCCAAGCATGGCCCTGTCCCCACACATCTGCTCTGAGGCTGGAATAGAAGGATCAGGTTGTCCCCTCTGGGGATGGGGCAGGCATGGCTGAGACTTAGCTAGGAGAGCAGAGCCGCCCTGTAGGGCTGCCCGGGGCTCCCTGGAAAAGATTTCCTAAAGAGCCGCTTGATGAAAGTGAAAGAGGAGAGTGAAAAAGTTGGCTTAAAGCTCAACATTTGGAAAACTAAGATCACGACATCCGGTCCCATCACTTCATGGGAAATAGATGGGGAAACAGTGGAAACAGTGGCTGACTTTATTTTTCTGGGCTCCAAAATCACTGCAGATGGTGACTGCAGCCATGAAACTAAAAGACGCTTACTCCTTGGAAGGAAAGTTATGACCAACCTAGACAGCATATTAAAAAGCAGAGACATTACTTTGCCAACAAAGGTCCATCTAGTCAAGGCTGTGGTTTTTCCAGTGGTCACGTATGGATGTGAGAGTTGGACTGTGAAGAAGGCTGAGCACCGAAGAATTGATGCTTTTGAACTGTGGTGTTGGAGAAGACTCTTGCGAGTCCCTTGGACTGCAAGGAGATCTAACCAGCCCATCCTAAAGGAGATCAGTCCTGGGTGTTCATTGGAAGGACTGATGTTGAAGCTGAAACTCCAATACTTTGGCCACCTGACGCGAAAAGCTGACTCATTTGAAAAGACCCCGATGCTGGGAAAGATTGAGGGCAGGAGAAGGGGAAGGCAGAGGATGAGATGGTTGGATGGCATCACCGACTCGATGGACGTGGGTTTGGGTGAACTCCAGGAGTTGGTGATGGACAGGGAGGCCTGGCATGCTGCGATTCATGGGGTTGCAAAGAGTCAGACACAACTGAGAGACTGAACTGAACTGGCTGAGGCTGGGGGAGGGGGAAGTACAACTCAGGAGGCACTGGAGGAGGAAGGGGAGGAGGGGGAGGCCTGTGTACCTATAAGAACACACAGGAAGAGCAGGCGCCTGGGCAGGGGGTGGCTGGAAATGCCATCTCCCACCTTGGCTGAAGAAAACAGCCCCCAAGTAGCTTCATTCACAGCTGACAAAAAGCAGAAACAACACAAATGTCCCTCAGTGGACGGATGGGTAAAGCAGATGCAGTACGCGCGCACAATGGAATACTACTCGGCCAGGAAAAGGGGGAGCACTGAGCCACACCACGGTGCGCATGAGCCTTGAGAACAGCGTACAAAGAGGGAGCAGCCAGGCCCAAACGACCACATCTTGCGGGCTTCTGTTTGTTCGCTGTTTAGGAAAGGCAAAGCCCCACAGGCAGAACGTGGGGCTTCGTGCCAGGGGCCAGGGGACGATAGGTACAGGGTTTCTTTTTGGGTGATGAAACTGTTCTAGAACTCGAGTGTGGTGACGGTTGCACAATTCTGTGAATGACATGCTCTCAAGGGGGGAATGAATGGCATGCAAGCACCTCAGTGCTGAAAAAGAAGAAGGAGCGAAGCTCTGAGGCATGCTTCAACAGGGGCGATCCTCGGAAACACACTCTGCGGAAGTCAGACCAAAAGGCCACATAGTGGCGGGTTCCATTTATATGGAATGTCCAGAAGAGGCAAGCCCGTAAGAGGCAGAGAGCAGACTACGGGTTCCCAGGGGCTGGAGGGCAGGGGAAATGGGGAGCAACTAAGGGAATTGGGGTTTCTATCAGGGAGGATGAAAACGTTCTGGAACTAGATCGGGGATGGCTGCACAACTCTGTGAACGTACGAAACACCAATGAATCGTACTCCTTAAATGGAGTACGTGAACTCTGTGGTGTGTGAACTCTATCTCGATTCAGCTGTTTACAATTTGAAGCAAGGTGGGGGAACTTCCCTGGCAGTCCAGTGGTTAAGACTCTGCCTTCCAATGCAGGGGGCGGGGAAACCAAGATCCCACATGCTGCGAGGTGCAGGAGAAATAATTCAGAAATAAATAAGCAAGGGAAAGAAGAAAGGCAAAAAGAAAAAAAAAAAAAGAAATTTTAAGCAAGTTTAAAAAAAAAAGAAGAAACTGGTCACGCAGCCCACCGCCACCCTCACTCGGACCCTGACTCCCAACCCACACTTCCCAGGCCACACATCCTCCCAGGGCATGTCCCCTCAACGCAACACCCTCCACCCCATCAAATACACAGGGAGCACCTGGACCCCGGGCTTCCAGTCCCGGCTGTACTTCCTGGGTTCCCTATAGGATCCGGGTGGGAACCTCATCACCAAGGCGAATCCCTGGGTCGCCTCCCTCTGGTTGACCCCGGAGGGCCCCTACAAGGGCTGAATACGAAGCTTTAACCTCTCATTCTACCCACCCTGCCCCAACCCCACCAAAGCCAAAAATGGGCAAGAAAACACAGAAACCACAAAGGCCTGTGAAATGTGCTGGGTTTGTAGAATTTCTTAAGTGTGTAAAGCGTTGCTCTCAGAGGCATAGATGCCTTTAGAGTTCAAAAACACAAAACCCAGCACACAGAGGAAACTTCCTGCTTCAACAAAAACTAAAAACACATCCACACAGAGCAACTCGGGCCCAAGGGGCTGGAGGGAAAGGACCTGAGGGAACCCCCACCCCACTCCACCCCTCCCCAACCCCTGGCTCCCACCCCTCACCCCAGCTTTGCGGTGCCTCGGAAGGTGAAGCTGGTTAAGAGGTGAGATTTAGAACTGTTACTTCCGCAGAAGACAGGAAAACCTGCACGGTTCCTTCAATGATCCTTTGATGAAATAATCATCTACAGACTAAGTTCTTGCTTCAAGCTATTGATTCCACAGCATTCCTGGGAATCCCTTTCCATAGAGGACAATCTACCTTTCCAAAATGCTGATCAGAGAAGCTGCTTTCCCACCAGGTAGAGAAAAAAACAAAACCAAAAACATTACATTCACTCACTCAAGGAGTGAGCACCAACTATGCCCCAGGTGCTGGCAGACCCCTCAGGGAAGAAACAAATCCTAAGTTGGTAAACAAAGTCACCTACAAGGTGATACTGGCCAGTAGTCATTGTTCAATTTTGTCCAACTCTTTACAACTCCATGGACTGTAGCCCACCAGGCTCCTCTGTCCATGAGATTTCCCAGGCAAGAACACTGGAGTGGGTTGCCATTTCCTCCTCCAGGGGATCTTCCTGACCCAGGGATCAAACCCAGGTCACCTGCATTGCAGGTGGATTCTTGACCACTCATTGAGCCACCTGGGAAGCCTGAAGTGAGGCAGGATCTTGGCAAATAGGTGGGGGGGGGGGAAGCATCCCAGACAGAGGGAACAGAGAGTGCAAAGGCCCTGGGGGAGAAATGTGCCTGACTGGCACCAAGAACGATTAGATCATCGTGAAGCGGGTGAAGGTATTAGAAAGGATGGGGGAGGGGGGTGGACGGGGAAGCAGGGGAAGTGAGGGGATTTGATTCTAAGTGTTCTAACCTTCCAGAAGCGCCTCAATGCCTCCAACATGCTTCGGGGTCTGAGCCTGGGCTATATAAGGGGACCGAGGCGTTACTCTCTCAGGAGTCTAGAGGTTGCCAACAGTCCAAATTTTCTCACATTTCTACTTTCATTTTTTTCACTGTTTTTTCAAATTGTGGGTTGCAAAATTTGAGCAGTGATGTAATCAGTGCAGTGGGTCTCAACCATCACTGAAACAACGAAGGAAAAACAACCAAGGAAAAACAACCGAATTAAACTCAGAAAAACGGATTGCTGAAGGACTCAAAAGAGGTTAGGCTAAGTGCTCCACAGAACTTTGTTTCAGGGGCACGTGTGTGTACCTCTGTGGGTCACGGTGTGAAATACGTCTCATCAGAGATTACAGGTTCAAAAGTAGGGAGAACAGCTCATCCAGATATCCCCTCCCACAGATATGAGGCCTTCCCACTCACTCGACTGGCCACGCGGGCAACTACAAACACACACCTAACGTGGCGAGGACTGTGTCGGTGGCCCCCCCCAGCCATTTTCTTTTCCTGGACTACATCTCCCAGCACCCCTTGTAGCTGGGTGTAGTCACGTGACTGGATTCTGGCCATCAGCATGTGGGCAGAAGTGACACTCCTGTTTTCCAGGCCTGGCACAAAAGACATCCCTCCACACTTCTTCATCTACAGTGGACCCCACAGACTAAGGGGAGGGCAGAGCCACACGAGGAAAGGAGCCCGGTTCTCTGGATGGAGGCATGTGAGGCCGCCCCAACAGAAACAACCTCCTTGGTCTATAACATGTGGGAGAAACATACTTTTAAGCTGCTTAATATACTTAAGCCACTGGAGAATAAAGGGCTTATTTGTTAACAGAGGCTAGCACGACTTGTGCTAACTTATAAACACCGCCCCCCCCACCCCCAAATGAAAGCTGGTTGACTCAGCAGCCTGCCAGATGAAGAACATTTTTGCTGAAGTTCCAGAGAGGGAATGAAAGGAAACTGAGTCTCTGCACGTCCCAGAGTAAACCAGGTGTGTCCGGCTCAGAGGAGCCTATTGCGAAGCATCAGGGTCACGATCAGGGTCTCGTTCAAGGACAGAGATGTCACATCCACAAAATGCGTTCTAAGCCACAACAGGTTCTTAGTTTAAAAAGAAACACAAACTCCATGATGAAGACACAAGTTGCACCTCCAGCCCGAGACCACATCAAAACTGAGCGCGCCCACTCAGAAGCCACCATCACCGGAAATGATCTAGAGCTGATGTACAACCTCCCGTCGCCTCAGGTGTGCAGCACCGTGACTCAGGCTTCCATGACAGCCCTGCATCCCTACTTTACCAGTGAGGAGAGCTGAAGCCAACAGCCCGCTCCACAACAGGAGCTGAGGTTTACCACAGGCCACTACAGTGCTCGATTTAACTCCACGTGACCCCGGAAGTGGGAGCCCAGGCTAGGGCTAATGAGGGGGAAGACGCTGCCTGCTAGGCTTTCCTCGTGGCTCAGTGGTACAGAACCCCCCTGTCAATGCCAGAGACACAAGAGACGCGGGTTCGACCCCAGGGTTGGGAAGATCCCCTGGAGAAGAAAATGGCAGCCCACTCCGGTATTCCTGCCTGGGAAATCCCATGGACAGAGGAGCCTGGTGGGCTACAGTTCGTGGGTTCTTAAGAGTCAGACGCGGCTTAGTGACCAAGCAGCAACAACAGACGCCGCCTACTTTATCTACTACAGTGCCTGGCACGTGGCAGCAAAGCAGGAAATATCTGTTGAATACATGAACAAACAGCTACTCTTCTCCCTGTTTACAGATGAGGCCACAAGGCCCAGAGAGGCAAGTCACTGACTCAAGGTTACCCAGTAAATGAGGGAACCACAGTTCAGATAAAGTTCAGATACCCCCTCCCCGGCATTCTCCCTGTCTCCTCTGCCAGCCTGTTCCCTACCGTCCCTGACACCCACTCGGGGCCTTTTTTCTGCTCTTCCCAACTTCCTCTTCTCTCCCTGCTCAACACACTTTCTTATGGCTAATTCACATCCTCCCGAGTTCCTCATTCACTAAATATTCACCCATTCAGCAATTAAAGCTTGGGACATGTGCTGCGTGCCAGGCTCTGTTCTAGAAGCTGGAGGGACGGCTGTGAACAAGACAAAGATCCCTGTTCACTTGGGGCTTACATTCTGGAGGAGGGTAGGATGGAGACAAAAAAAGAACAATATAACATATTCAACTAAGTATTTATAAATATTTAATTTATATATATTTAGTTCTTATTTATTGAATAAACATTAATAGATATTTTAATTTATGTTATACATAGAGTTACTTATCAATAGAGAATCTGCCTGCCAAACAGGAGATTTCAGAGACATGGGTTTGATCCCTGGAGAAGGAAATGGCAACCCACTGCAGTATTCTTGCCAGCTAAATCCCAGGGAAAGAGGAGCCTGCCAGGCTACCTGCCCATGGGGTCACAAGAGAGTCAGGCATGACTTAGGGACTGAACCACCACCATGTGATATAAACAAATATGATCATTTCAACGTGTCATCAATATAAAAAAGTGTTAATGGGAGATTGACTCTTTCCTCCTCTCCTTTCAAGGCTTTGAAATCTAGCGTGTTTCTCTTCTGGAACACGCGCGGCTCATCCAGTGGGTAGTGCACCGGTGAGCAGAGTTCTTGGGTATTTACTGATTGGCAGGAGCCACGAGGGCTCTGAGCAGACTCAGGTCGTAACAGGGTTCCTTTGGGTGGCTGGATGGGGCTGGGGGCTGCGGAGGAGGTGGGGAGAGGGGCCAGATCGTGGAGGTCTCCTGCAAGCTGAGCTCCCAGGCTACGCTGGTGGACCAACAGGGGAGAGAAGACAGGCATCGACACAACGTGTGAATAACAGAGGCGTGAGGCAGCCAGTTTCGCGTCATGTGTTGCTTATACCACAATAAGAAAAATTCAAACTGGGAGTTCCCTGGCAGTCCAGTGGTTAGGACTCAGCGCTTTCACTGCCAGGGCCAAGTCCAAATTCCCGGTCAGGGAACTGAGACCCCCACAAGCTGCGCAGCATGGCCAAAAAAAAAAGAAAAATTAGAGAGAAAGAGTCAAGGATGATGCCAGAAAAATTAGAGAGGAAGAGTCAAGGATGACGCCAAAGTACCTGACCCAGGCCAGTGGGAGGATGGATGGACCAAGATGGTGACAAACTGGAGAGAGGCAGGCTTTGCTTTTTTGGCCGCTGTTTATCTGTGCGTCGCTGGGGGTAGGCAGTGGGGAGCTAGGTGTCAGATGTGTTTGGGTTGAGGTGCCTATGAAACAATCCAGGGCAGTGTTCAGCAGAGCAGGATGTGTGCGTGTGCCAAATCGCTCAGTCACGTCCAACTCTTTGCGACCCCATAGACTGTAACCCGCCAGGCTCCTCTGTCCATGAGGATTCTCCAGGCGAGAGTACTGGAGTGGGCTGCCAGTCCTTTCTCCACGGGATCTTCCCGACCCAGGGATCGAACCCAGGTTTCTGGCTTCTCCTGCATCGGCAAGCAGGTTCTTTACCACTAGCACTGCCTGGGAAGCCCAAGAGGGGGAAGGGCTGGAGGCAAAAGTGAAAAACCTCTGCTCCCTTGCCCACTCGCCCTTAACTCCTCTCATGCCCATTTCCACAGCGTGGCCTCCCTGGACACCGCGTCTGTCGGCACAAGGAGCATTGCATCACAAGGGCTGGCCCTTCACGCTCCCCCTTCCTCCTCACCACCAGTCAAGGCCCAACTCAGACTCCAGACTCCCAGGTGCAGGGTACAGGCTTCCAGAAGCCTCTCTACCCACTCCTGCCGCCCACCCAGCGTCCTTGCCCTCGGAACCCACCAAGGCTCGACGCAGCTTCTCATTCTGCAGTCTACCAAGAAGCGCAGAACCTGAATAGTAAACACCACCCAGTATCACTGCATGGACAACTTGCACCCTGCAGGGTGGGCCAGCGGGTGACAGAATCCACGTGCTTAGAGGTCCCCGAGGCTTTGTTCAAAACCCTGGAGGGGAGATGCTTCTTGAGCAGCAGATTCTTCTCCAGACTTGGCCAGGTGCTGCGATGAGCACGTGTCTATGATGGACCACCCACAACCGGCTGCGGGACACCACCGGGAATCAGACGCTAGTATTTCTGCAGCCAAATATATGAATATTCACACAGAGCACAAAGACAGACTATAAACAGCCTCGCTTCAGGTCAGGTTAGCTGACCTGCAGGTGAGCTCCTGTTACCACCACTGATGGAGGTGCTGTTACCCTGAGTGTGTCTTGCTCTGCGTGCTGCTATGAGAAGGGAAGGGTCTCTATGTTAAGCACGAGGCTTTCCCAAAGTCTGGAAGTGGGGAGCCCCTGAGCCCAGGTGCGACAAACCTGGCTTCAGATCCCTGCTCCACAGTTTTTCTGACCCCAAGCCACTGACCTTGTATCTCTGGAGTCTCAGTCCTGAGGGGTCTGGAAGGAGCTGGCTGTTGCCTATAAGCCTTAAGTTAATAATGATGATAGCCAACCTTTACGGAAGGGCTTCCCTGGTGGCTCAGTGGTAAAGAATCCACCTGCTAATGAAAGAGTTGCAGGTTCGATCCCTGGGTCAAGAAGATCCCCTGGAGGAGGAAATGACAACCCACTCCAGTATTCTTGCCTGGAGGATCCCCATGGACAGAAGAGCCTGGCGGACTACAGTCCATGGGGTCGCAAAGAGTCGGACATGACCGAGTGCCTAGACAGCAACAACCTTTATGGAGCCTGACTGGTACAGGGGGCCCCGAGTGCCACGTAGCTATCACCTCATTGACTGGACCCTTATCACCCTCCAGGGAAGCAGCCTCTGTTTTTTTAATCCTCTTTGAACAGAGGCCTGGTGCAGTTGGCCCAAGGAAGGAGACAGCTTGGGTCTCCAAGTCCAAGTGTATCTGCAATAGGCCCTAAACACGTCCAGAACACAGTCATACCAGACCCTAGGTCAGGCCACCCGGTTCCTGATGCTGATCCCCTCCCAGTGGGGATTAATTAGCCAACCACCCACCCATGTGCTGTCTGCTTCCCACTGAACCCTCCCAAACAAGCCCCGAGAGGGAGGTACTATTATTTTACTCCTCAGCTGTACCCCGACATGTCCCACGTAGAGGGGGAACCCCCCACACACAGTCTCCAGACGAACAGTCTGCCTCCGGATCCAGCCAACACTCACACCACCGGGGCTGGGCCAAGCCTCTTTCCAGCACCTAGAACGGCCTCTGGCCTCTCCTTTTTTGGTTCCTCTGAGAGCTTTGCCTTCCTCTGAGCTCAGAGGCTGCTCCAGAGGCTGCCCCACATCTCCAGGACGAGAGTTATCTAAGCAGCGGGACCTGGCTTGATTCTCAACAGCAACTCCAGGGTCTGGCACATGGCTGGCACTGAGCAGTCACTCAGTAAATTCTGGCTGCTGTCTGCCAGGGCTGAGAACGGTGAGGCCTTTCTGGAATGCCACTTGGCACTGCCTCCCTAATCCTCAGTGGACACTTCCCTTTGCCTTGGCAAGTCCCCTTCCAGGAATCTGGCCGGTAGAAACCCTCTTGCACAAGCCACTGCAGGTGCAGATACAAAAATGTCAGGTCAGGTCACTCCCCACCTCAAAAGCCTGCTGTGGCTCCCATCTCCCTCCGAATGGGAGCCCAAGTCCTCGTCAAAGATGCAGAATGGAAACGCTAGAGCAGCAGAGAGACAGCGTGAATCACCTCCTAGTGGAGATAAGATGGAATGCCAAACTGCTCAAACTAAAGGAGTCGGCAAACGAGGGAAAAAGGAACACAGGACACTGGCGATAAACTGAAAACTAACAGCAAGATGGGAGATCTCAATACAGCCGCATGAGTAACGAGGGCAAACACGAACGGTCTAAGCCTGCACCATCCACTCGCAGCAGTCCCACATGACTTCCTAGCCCCGGAAACAGAGCTGGTCCAACAAGATGTTCTGAGTGGAAAATACACACTGGACTTCAAACACTCAAGTGTGGGGCGGGGTGGGGGAAAGACCATACAACCCCTGCTGGCAAGGATGTGAAGAAGCTGGGACGCGTGTGCGCTGTCGGTGGGAATGTGAAAGGGCGCAGCTACCGTGGGCAACAGTGGTTCCTCTGAAAGTTAAAGAGAGAATTACCAGAGGACCCAGCGATTCCATGCCCAGGAATATATCCAAAAACACTGAAGGCGACACTCGGATACTGGCGAGGAGGCGCAACAAGGTTAGGAGACCGTGCCACCTCACACCCTTTATGTCGCTCAGTCGTGTTCGACTCTTTGCAACCCCATGGGCTGTAGCTGCCAGTCCGTGGGATTCCCCAGGCAAGATTACTGGAGTGGGTTGCCATTTCCTCCTCTAGGGGATCTTCCTGACCCAGGGATGGAACCCGTTGTCTCCTGCCTCGGCAGGCAGATTCTGTACCACTGAACCACCAGGAAGCTCAAAGATACATACAGGCTCACAGTAAAACCTGGTAGCCAAAAGAAAACAAAACAAAGAGTCCACTAAGTAGAGGTTAAATAAATTATGGAATACTCTTTTAGTTTGCTAAAAGAAAGAGTTCCAGGGGGGCAGGGGAGAGGGAAGGATTGAGAGGTTGGGATTAGAGATACAAACGATTATATACAGAGTGGACAAATGCCAAGGTCTTACCGTATAGAACAGAGAACTGTACTAAACAGACTGTATAAACCATAATGGGAAAGAATATGAAAAAGAATGCGGGTACGAATAAATATATATATAAACTCAATCACTTTATTATACGCCAGAAGCTAACACATTATAAATCAACTATACTTCAATGAAAAAGGAAAAAAAAAAAAAAAGAGGGACTTTCCTGGTGGTCCAGTGACTAAGACTCTGAGTTCCCAATGCAGGGGGCCCTCATTTGACCCCTAGTTAGGGAACTAGATCCCACATGGTGCAACTAAGACCAGGCGCAGCCAAGAACATAAATATTAAAATGAATAAATAAATAGGGGGGAAAAAAAAAGAATGGAGTCCGAGATTGCTGTCACGGAAATAATTCTAAGTCGTTTATTCAAGTTAAAAGAGCCAGGTGTAAAATAATTCATATGAAACATGCGATCAAGAGGGGAGAAAAATGTACTCATAGAATAGAGGGGCAGAATGAATGCACCCGAAACTCCTCACAGAAGGCCCGCTGGAGGGGGCAGGATGAGGGGACGGTGAAAAGACTTTCACGGTGCTATATATGACTTTCTTTCCCCCATATAATAATTCATACGGATCTGCCTTCAAGTTGGTAAGCCCCAGAGTGGCGGCTCAAATGGTAAAGAATCCTCATGTATGCAGGAGATCCAGGTTCAATCCCTGGGTCTGGAAGATGCCCTGGAGAAGAAAATGGCAACCCACTCCAGTATTCTTGCCTGGAAAAATCCCATGGGCGGAGGAGCCTGGCAGGCTATACAGTCCACAGGGTCGCAGAGAGTCGGACATGACTGGGTGACTGACATCTTCACTTTTAATTTCAAAGAGTTAAATCCTAAAGGAAATCAACCCTGACTACTCATTGGAAGGACTGATGCTGAAGCTGAAGCTCCAATACTTTGGCCACCTGATGCGAAGTCAACTCACTGGAAAAGATCTTGATGCAGAGAAAGACTGAAGGCAGGAGGAGAAGGGGTCGACAGAGGATGAGATGGTTGGATGGCATCACCGACTCAATGGATGTGAGTTTGAGTAAACTCCAGGAGGTGGTGAGGAACAGGGAGGCCTGGTGCGCTGCAGTCCCGGGGGTCGCAAAGGCTGAACCACCACCAAAGAGTTAAATCTGACTTTAGCTTCCCTGGCGGCTCAGACAGTAAAGAATCTGCCTGCAGGGCAGGAGACCAGTTCTATCCCTGGATGGAGAAGATCCCCTGGAGAAGGGAATGGCTACCCACTCCAGTATTCCTGCCTGGAGAATCCCATGGACACAGGAGCCTGGTGGGCTACAGTCCACGGGGTCGCAAAGAGTCGGACACAACTGAGCAACTTCACCTTACCTTAGCTTCCCTGGCAGCTCAGACAGTAAAGAATCTGCCTGCAGGGCAGGAGACCGGTGCCATCCCTGGATGGGGAAGA
Source organism: Capra hircus (assembly GCF_001704415.2). Classification (NCBI taxonomy): domain Eukaryota; kingdom Metazoa; phylum Chordata; class Mammalia; order Artiodactyla; family Bovidae; genus Capra; species Capra hircus. The sequence goes on along the minus strand of NC_030825.1, from coordinate 55,593,343 downwards.
TCCCCTGGAGAAGGGAATGGCTACCCACTCCAGTATTCCTGCCTGGAGAAGCCCATGGACACAGGAGCCTGGTGGGCTACAGTCTGTGGGGTCACAAAGAGCTGAACACGACTGAGCGACTAATTCACACTTTCACTTTAGCATCCAGGGCAGAACCCTTGGAGCAACTCAGAAATCATCCAGAAACCACTCTATCCCTTGCTACTCAAATGTATGGCCCCAGACCAAGGGCAGCCTCGGTGTCCCCTGGGAGCCAGCCGGAAATGCAGAGTCTGAGGGCTGCCACAGACCCTGCACTTGAACAGGCTCCCCAAGGGATTCATGCTCAAGGTGGAGACACTGTTGATCTGCCACACAGCCCAACCTGTCCGCACCAGCAGGTACAGACTAAAGGCTGGTTAGTGATAATAACAGCAACCAACCTCTACAACGGGCTTACTGAGTGTCAGGCCCTGGATGGTACCTTATCTCAATGAAACTCCACAGACACCCCAAGAGGTAGATCGTTTCTGTCTACAACCCCATTTCTGCAATTCCGACCTCAAAAATCTCTAAAAACCAACTCCTTTCCCCCACCCCCAACTTTACTCGCGTTGAGGGGTGGGGGGAAGGCAAAAGTTGACCTGCCGTGACCATCCTTCCACATCCCGCTTAGTATAAACTGTCACAGATACACTGGGTGAAGTTCCTTTAGGTTTTTCCGTAAGCTGTTCTGGAAAAACCCAAACGAACTTTTTTGGCCCACCCAATATTAGCAGCAGAAATAGTATTTGCTGCAAAAATCTTTAGCCTCTTTGGGGAAGGAGAGCTGTCCTGCCCAGATGGGAGCTGTTCTACCTCATCTAGCCTGCTCTCGGCTCTGAAATATTCTGAATGTTGAAACACCACTGAAGCCAGTTACTGCCATAAATTTACAGCACTTCTACTGACATGTGACGTCATCTATGAAACCTCTGGGAGGCAGGCATCAGGCCCTTCTTGCTGATGGGGAAACTGAGGCTGAGCGGGGTGGAGAAGGTCCTGCGCCCAGCCAAATCTGCCTTCTGGAGTCCTGACCTCTTCGGGCAGGCCTCACTGACTCACACTCAGTCACCCACCTGGCTCCATCACAAACTCACAAACACATCCCACAAACTCACAAACATATCTGTTGCCTAGAGGAAGCACAAGGTTATGTTAATGAAGACACCAAGGAGTGGAGAGAAAGAGGAGGAAGGGAGGCCTCCTGCTGAGCCGAGACCACCCCCCCCACCCCCCCAACCTCCCCACCCCCCCACCCCCCCACAAACCAGGCCAGATCCCAGGGCAATAGTAGGAAGGGGGAAGGGCAGCTTCTGGACTATGGGCTTTGGTCCTGGTCCCTGCAACAAGCAGGCAGTGAGGCTTTATGGCTAAAAGCCTGGGCTCTGAGGCTAAACTGGGCAGTCTGGGAGGCAGCTGGGGGGAGGGATGGGCGGGAATCCCCTCTAGCCTTCAGCAGCTGTGTGACTCCGGGCAAGTCACTTAACCTCCCTGGGCCTCAGTCTCCTCATCTGTATAACTTGTAACTGTTGTTCAGTTGCTCTTTGGGACCCCATGGACTGCAGCACACCAGGTTTCCCCATCCATCACTATCTCCCGAAGCTTGCTCAAACTCATGTCCATTGTCAGCGATGCCATCCAACCATTTCATCCAGTTGCCCCCATCTTCGCCCACCCTCAGCCTTTCTGTACAATGGGGGTTGCCCATTGCACCTACCTCCTAAGTTTCCACGTGTGTAACGGAGTCAGGTCTTGGGAAGGCGCTACAGCAGTGCGCAGCATCAAGTGAGCTGTTATTATTAGTGTTGCTATGGAAACTGGATCCACCCTCCCCGCCCCGAAATCCTCCACCAAAGGTTGGGATGTAGAGTCAAGCATGCATTTCTCTGGGGGGAAGGTCAGTGGCCTCCTAACAGGTTCGCCAAAGAATCCTCAAACTAAGGACCACCGCCTGCTCTTAATCGGGCAGAAACAGCTTTACTTTAGGGCTTCCCAGGTGGCGCTACTGAAAAGAACCGCCTGCCAATGCAGGAGACATAACAGACACAGCTTCGATCCCTGGGTCGGGAAGATCCCCTGGAGGAGGGCACGGCCACCCACTCCAATCTTCTTGCCTGGAGAATCCCACAGACAGAGAAGCCTGTCGCGCTACAGTCCATGGGATCGCAGTAAGACACAACTGAAGTGACTTAGCTTCAGCACGTGCTCTTAAGACCTCTAAAGATAAGAGGCAGCTGCCTTCTCCCAGCCGCGGCAGGACTGCCAAAGCTCCCTCCCTCCTAGCAGCTGGCAATACCACCAGCTTCCCCTCAACCTTCTCCTCCCGTCTCCAAGCAGGTCTGCACTGGCCTCCTGAACTCCTTCCCAACTACACAAACACCCTTCTTCTGCCTTCACTCCCCTCTCCTCCTCATCTCCTGACCTATGAAACCTCACTCTTGAGCCCAACCAGCACCACCCCCTCCTGCCTCTTCTAGAATCTTCCTTCTCTCTTTTTCTCTAAGCCTGTGCCAATCCTAGGAATCTTTGTCTCTAAGCCTGTCCCCTCTTTCATGCAGTGAATACTGAGTCTGGACTTCTTCCCAGTCAGGTCCGAGGGACGAATCCTGACAAGGAAATAAACCAAGCGACGTAGATGAAGTTGGACAGGGTCATCAAGGAAGGTTTCCTGGAGGAGAGGGTATTTAAACTGAGGCCTGCAGGACGGGACGAGGAGCCCAGAGACAGGAAGGAGTGGGTAAAGATGAGGGCCAGGAGGCAAGAGCAAAGGTGGGAGGGGGCAGGAACCAGCTGGGTGCCCGAAGAAAGCAAGGTGAAAAGGCAGGAGATGAGGTCAAGGAGATAAGCCCACGCCAGACTACTGGGCTTCGTGAGAGGAGGGGAGGGCTAGATTCTCACCTGAGAACACTAGGGAGCCATAGAGGATAGCAGATATAGATATAGGTTTTCAATCTCAGGCTGCCAAGAGCTCCATCTGCCTGCCTTCCTTCCATTTATCCACTATCCATTCAGCCATCTTCCATTCATCCATCCCTCTATCCCTGAAGCAATCCATCTTTCTTGCCTCCTCACCATAATCCAGTCTGCTTCGGGCCCCTCCCCGCCCATCAAACCCAGGCTCCTCCCTCTCTCTGTTTTGGCCAAAGAAGCTCCCACCTCTCCTGTCCCCATCCCTGGGGCTCGAGTAATCACTCTGGGTTGGCGTCTCTCACTCGAGACGCCTCCAGTTCATTCATTCCTCCCGTCTGCATCTTTCCACCAGCGAAGAGGGTGCTGGAGTTTTCTTCTCTGGGGTTTGTGCTCCCCAAACCACAGACACCACTACAGCATCCCATGAAAGGGTACCTGCATCCACTCAGTCGCTCAAGCCAGTGATCTTTGATCATCCTGGAAACCCTCTTTCTCTTATGTCCCATCAACAAAATCTGGGCACCCGAGATCTCAGTCCCAGTGTCCTAGTCCCTCTTTCCCTGGAAGTTTTATGCAAAGCGTCCCAGGATCCTCTGCTAGAAATGGGCTGCAGCCCAAAGCCCCCTCCCAACCCTCCATCCCTGAAGCCCCCCTCCTCCAGGAAGCCTGCCCTGATGCATCAATATAGCCCAGCAGCCATGCCTCCTCCAGGCCAGCCCAGGAGACACCCCCGAGATACAGATCTCACCTAGCTGGGAGGATGGGTATGTTTGGGGCTTACTCCCCTCCCAGTCCCTGAGGGTAGAGCTCTGAGACCAGGGACGGGAGAGGCCTGCTGTGCGGGTCTGAATTAACTAGCAGGAAGCACCTGGATTCAAATCCTTGCTCCACTAGCAGCTAGCAGTGTTGACCTTGGAAGAGACATTTCACCGCTGATAACCACAACCGAAGGAGTCCCACAGCAGGAAGAAGCAGCAGGCGAGATGGACTAGGGGCAACACGGGGCAACACAGGGCGGGGCCTGAGAGTGGGGGTGCTGGGCAAAAAAGACACAGAGGAAGAAATACAGCAGGAGCCTCTGGAGAAAGCAAAAATCCACCACACAGAGCGAACAGTTTGCCAGGGCACTGAACGATCTGCCAGGGCAGAGGGCCAGGGAAGGGGATGGGAATAAAAGGGGATTGTATACAGACTTATAAATCTATATTTGCAGATATCTGTATATGACATATACATTTATTATATGCTCATCATAGTGCTAAATTTACATTTACTATTAAACTATTATACAAACTACAATGATATGGAACATGTGGAAATGTATGTGTATACATTTTTTTTTCCTTTTTTTTTTTTACTGTCTGTTTGCTTAAAGCAGGCTTATGTTAGGAACTCCCTTAGATAAAACTCCCTCTTCTTCTACAGGGCCTTCCCAGGTGGCTCAGTGGTAAAGAACTCACCTGCTAATGCAGGAGACTCAGGTTTGATCCCTGGGTTGGGAAGATCCCCTGGAGAAGAAAATGGTAACCCAGTCCATTATTCTTGCTGGGGAAATCCCATGGACAGAGCAGCCTGGTGGGCTACAGTCCATGGGGTTGCAAAGAGTCGGGCACGACTTCATAAACAACAACAACTCCTGCTACAGAGTTTGGCCCAGAAATGGGCTCGGTGTCCCCGTGACAAATGGAGACGCAGTGCCCTGCCCCTTAATGATCTCAAAAAAAACCAGGACTGTGGGAGGGGGAGAAGAGCTGGGTGGGTGTCAGGGAATTCTGCTTGTCCAGCTAGACAGAAATCTGACAAAGAGAAGCAACACTTCATGAAGCAGCTTTGAGATGTAGGGGGCAAACCGTAGGCATTCAGAAAAGCGAAAGTGTGAGTCACTCAGATGGTCTGACCCTCTGCCACCCCATGGACTGCAGCCCACCAGGCTCCTCTGTCTGCGGAATTCTCCAGGGAAGAATCCTGGAGTGAGGAGACACTCCCTTCTCCAGGGCATCCTGCTGACCCAGAGGTGGCACCGGGCTCTCCTGCATTGCAGGCAGGAGACCATCTGAGCCACCAGGGCAGCCCGAAGGGTTGCACAAACATGAAGGCCAGAATGGAGAGATTTTCCCAAAACTGTTACCAACCGAGACCTGAGTCCGTATCCGTCTATGAAAGGAGATGCAGCTTACAAGCGACAGCTAAGATTTGACAGAACACAGAATGGCTGGTTTCCAGTCTGTGACTAAACTCAGAGGGACAGCACTTGAGCACCCCCCCCCCACCGCCCGGCATCTCGGTCCTTCCATTGAGCAAGGGCCAGGCTCCCGTCCTGACCTGCCCCACGGGCCCTGATTCACTCCCTCTCTGTAGATAGTTAGGGAGCGCCTACTGGGCACCGGGAAGGCAGCCAGGGCAGGACGTAACAGCACCTACGGAGCAAGGGTCATGAGCAGCTGGGACACCAGTGGCTTCCTGTCCAGAGCCCTGCAGCTTTGAGGGCTGGGCATCCGGAGCCAAGGAAGGGGCACTCAGGGGTAGGGCGTGATAAAAGTGCTAAGGGGATAGGTCCAGGGCAGTGATGAAGGTGGCTGAGTTGGCCCGGGCCGCAGCCACCAGGACTCTCAGGAGATACGTTCCAAGTGGGAGCCCGGGATTGGCACTGTTAGCAAACACCACTGGTGCTTTGGAAGCAAATGGGTCACACTTTTTAAGAAATAGAATGGTGACTCCAAACACAAGCTTTCTGCTCGGCTTTCTTCACCCCTGTGACATATTCCATCCTTCAGTCAGTCAGTTGGTCAGTCAACAAACATCTCCAAAATTCCTACTGCACGCCAGGAGCTGGGAACATGGGCACGCTGTTTCTTTCCTTCCATAGTTTAGAATCGAGTGAGAAAGCCAGGCCTGGAGGGATGCTCACAGGACATCTACATCCCTACAGAGCTACGAGGGGTGGTGTAGTGAGCAGAGACAGCATCCCCAGACTAGGGGCTGAGGAAGGCACCCAGGCGAGGGGCTCCTGAATGACGAGATTCCAGGGAGGTGGGGAGCGGGAAGATCTCTCTCTCCGGAGAGAAAGGAGGGAAAACCTTCCCAAGGACTCCTGCTCGGTGAAAAACAGGCAGGCCATCCTGAGACCATAACTACACGGCCTAATCTCAAGACAGTGATGCTGAGATGCTCAACCCAAAGGACCAGGCGGGTCTGCAAGAGTCTAAGGGATTCGAGAAGAGGCAAGGCAGACCTGCAAGCCCCAACATGAGGGAGCAGCAGGCCAGGGGCTCTGATGCTCTGGGAGGGGGTGTTGACTAGGAGGGGGCACAAGGGAACTTTCTGGCTGTGATGCCAACGCTCTGGGTCTTGATGGGGTGTGGATTACACAGGCGGCTACCATTTGGCAAGACTCAGGGAGAAGCATCGATCATCTCAGTGCGTTCTGTTGTGTATGTCAATTACATCCGGTGAAAGGATAAGCGGGAAATATATGCCTGTGAAAGAATACACACATCCACAGAACTCAGAGGTGACTGTGCAGGTTCTGGGGAGAGGAATGAAGCCAGTGTGGCAAGAGCTTGCCCAGGAGGAGGGGAGCCCAGCCCGACTGGGTAAAGAGCTGAGAATTCTTCCAGGGATCCCCCCACCTCGCCTGGGAGGCTGAGTGTCTGAGGATGGATGAGGTGCCTCCTTGAAGGACAGGAGGGAGGTTATACAGTCCAGCCAACTGTCACAAGTGTCCCAGGAGGTCAGTACTCTGGGCATCAGCCTGCCCAGCACCATATGGTGAAGGAGAGGCAGGACAGCATGCCTCCTCTGGAAAAAGGGGACCCAGGGACCCTCAATCTGCAGGTGTCCTGGGGGAACAGGTTGTGGAGGCCACCAGGGCTCCCTCCAGGGCCCCAGGGGTCATTAACGAGGGTCCCACAGCCATAGCCAGACATTACTCCTTCACTCCGCTCCCAAGGCTGCCAGGCTGGGATCTACGGGACACAGGGGGTGGGGTGGGGGGGTCATCGAGAAGTCAGCAACCCTTTCACCCCGGCAAGGACAAGAAACACTTCGAAGGAGAATTACAGAGAGACGGAGTGAGCAAGAGGAGGGGAGAAAGGCAACTGGGCCTGGCAGGGGGACTCCAGAGACATGGACCCTTTCTCTGACCTCTGAACCCTGGAAGGAGCCTTTGGTTACAGTCCCCTTGGGGCACACCTGGAAGTAATCACGACAGTGACAACGGTGACCTGCCAAGCACTTACTCAGAGCCAGGCACTTGCAAAACACTTTTCCACGCGGGACCTTATTTAACAAATGCAAAAGCTCTCAAAAGAAGCATCAGTTATTGTCCCTGTACTTCTGCTTCTCTAATCTGGGATGAGAGGATAGTAACTTGCCTCCAAGTGGCAAAGTCAGGAGGGGCAGAAAGAGGACCCGAAGCCCTCACCGTCATCTATCCGTCCCTCTGTCGACAGCCCACCTTCTCTGTGATTTCTGCACAGAATATCAGAACCCCCAACCCACACAATACACATCCAGGCATAAATCCCCAAGCATGTGTGATGTGAAACAGCTACCAGCGTGCAAAGCCTGGGGTGGCCAAGACAGAACGGAACAATCTGACCACAGCTTACCGCCTGCAGCCTTGACTGCCCCCACCTGTGAAATGGGCAGATCCCAGACGCGATGGTAGATTGCGGATGCGAAAAATAATAATACCATTAAAAACGTTAATGTTACAGTTGAACTGATAAAGTGTTTGGAATTTGCTTAAACATACTTTAGCACAAAAGGGAAAGGAAAGGGCAGAAATGAGGAAGGGGGATCAGGAAAAACTGGCAAAGCTGGAGATGGATACACAGGGGTTGATTATTCAATTCTCTCAGCTCTTGGCGGGTGCTTTAAAATTTCCATGATAAAAAGTTAAAATAACAACAAGCAAAGCAAACCTCCCCTGTGCACTCCTGCAAGCCAGGGTCTGTCTTAAAAGCTCTCCTACATCTTCACTCATTTAAGCCTCACGGTGACCCCATGAGTTCTGTCAGAGATGAGGAAACTGAGGCCCCAAGGGGCATTTGATTCCCTTGGATTCTTCTTTTCAATTAAAATGGCCAACATTGTCTGCCCAGGGTTTTAGGGGAAGGAGGCAAAGACTTGGTATCTAATTCCACGGGAGACTTTGGTACTTCTCTCCATCACTATCAACATCATCACCACCATCACCACCACCATCACCACCACGATCAGCACTGTTACCATCATCATCACCATAACAACCAGGAACGTTTGCTGAGCACTGGCGATGTGCCAGGCACCATGTGAAGCGCTCAACAAACGTGAGCACAAAGGTGCGTCTCCCGTCACAGCCACTCCTCCAGGTAAGGAGACTGAGGCCCCGAGCGGGGCGGCCCCGTCCAACCCCAGGGCCGCGTGGCCTTGCCGCGTGCCAGAGCAGCCTGCCCTGTGCGCTCTGCAGCCAAGCAGTACAGAATGCCAACGTTCCCTATGTGCCTTTTGGGAAGACAATGGAAAGCTTTCAGAGCAGGGAAGTCAGCATGGGGCCCATGGGAGAAAAGTAATCATAGCGAAAACAACGGCAACATCAGATGCTGATTCCCAAACACCAACTGCCCGCCGGCCCACTGCCTCCTCCTGCCCTTACAGCCCTGCCAAGGAGACGCCATGGGTCCATTTCACAGACAAGGAAACCAAGACCTGAGGAAGGATCACTCGCCCAAGGTCACACTGCAGGTAAGTGCAAAAGTCACCTCCCCTGCCTGTCAGTAAGGGAGTTCACAGCCCAGGATTAAGGGGTTCCTGCCCCCAGGTGATAGGACTGCCACTGAATGACAGATGACACTGCCACGGACAGCCTAGACTAGGCTACCTATGAGTCTGTTAGATACTATTTAATCCTCGTAACAAAGTTTCCAAAGATAAGTACTGAGACTGGCCCATTTAACAGAAGGGAAAACTGAGGCCCAGAGTCAGCAAGCCCTCAGCCTGCAGCCATTCAACCAGCAAGTGGCAGAACCTGGATTTGAACCAACAGCACCCACGCCCTTGATCTCCACCTGGGGTGGGTGCAGGTTACGGGCAGGAAGGAGGGGGCAAGGAGGTCATGAGAAGCAAAGACAATGGGGCGGACTGGCGGGATGACCTGAACAGGAGAGGGACTGACTTCCTTCAAGATTCAGCTGCACAGGTGCCTCCTTCGTGTGACCCAATGACAAACAGCAGGCTCTTGACCCATCAGTCCCTGCCTCCAGTATATCCTGGCGGCATACCCGTTTCCTGAAACACCAAGCAGATGTCTGTCCTCCTGTTCGGCAGGTAGAAACATCAGGAAACACCTCCATGTCCATGCTGAGTCATGGAGGACATGCCCACACCAAGGAATACAACGCAGTCAAGAAAAATCCAGAGAAACCCTCTGGGTACTGTGTAGGTCTCCCAGGGAGATGAAGCAAAACAAGCAACATGCAGGACAATGGGCAGAGGGTTCTAGCGTGTGCAAAATACATATTTTTAAAGACATACACATGTACACAAATGTATGTGCACAGAACATCAGGACTGAGGAGTCGCCTCTGGGGAGCTGGGAGACCGGGGAGGTCCCAGAGGAGGAAAGGGGAGCTATGTTTGGCATCTTGAATTTGTCCTGGGTATCACTCAGGAGGAAAAAAAGAGAGAGAGGGAGAAAGAAGGTGTTTCGTCCCTGGAGCCTTTGCAAACCACCCAGACAGAATGGATCAAGTCCTCCAGCAGCCTTGAAGACAACTCTTCTCTCTGCCCTCCTCCTGAACTGGGTCCCCATATCATAACTGGGCCCTGGAGCCCAGGCACACAGAAGACCCTCAGGAAGTTTGATTAGGAACAATTAGAGACACAAAGGCCTTCTCTCCAGCTTCTCCTGCCAGCAGATCCCCAGCATCAGCGAATATCCATAAACTCAGGACACAATACTCATTGTTGCCAAGCCAGAGATGTCTTAGAAAACCCTCTCTCTTTCCCACTGGGGGGATCCTGCGTGCCGTTGAGACACAAAGGCTTCAGTGGATGGGGACAGAACTCTAATGGTGGGACCCCAGGCAGGGGAGATGTCTAGGGAAGGAAGGAGGGAATCCTCGGGGACCAGTTAACCAAACATTTCCCACGTGTCTCGAGAGTGACACATCCTAACTGGAGAGCCAACTCAGGCCCTCCGCCCTCAGAGTGCGGGGGACAAACATGGGTATGAACCAGTGAGGGGGGGGGGGGGGCGCCGCCCAAGTGATTGTGCTTGGCGGGGAAAAGTGTTTCATACCACGGATGTAAAACAGGCAACTTGCTGTTTCCAGTAAAAGTCAGGGAGTCCGGTGAGGGAGAGACCCCAAAGAGATCAAGGCAAGATAACCATGCCCCCCACCCCTCTCCCCTGCAGGGCGGGAGAGGCAGAAAGGCAACCCTTCACTGCTTTCCAAGCCCAGGCCGTCTAGAAAGGAATGCCATGTTTTCCTGTTTCCAATTAACTTCCCCCCACCAGCAGCCCTCTGCATTCTTGAGACCAGGAGTCAAGACAGCCACGGGGAGAGCTGGGGAGGGTGACTCTGGTTGTGGCTGGGCCTGGGGTGGAAAGGTGACCCCCCACCCCAGGACCCTCACACAAACCCCAGGACCTCTCCAGCCAGGCTCTCAGGGCTTGGCGCTGACCCCTGGGCCCTTTCAAAGGGGAGAGGGGGGGAGACCCCCCCACATCCCCAGGGAAAGTTGGGGAAGGCCCGGGAGGCTTCTGGGAAGGAAGTTGGCAAATAAGGGGGCGGGGCATAGGCCTGTCACTCTTGGGCCTTACTCATGCTTCCCCCACTTCCCTCCCAACCCCCCCAAATCAGGAAGCACTCACTCCAGAGAGGCCCACAGCCCCGCCCCTCCTGCCCCCACCCCACAGGGATTATTATGACTTCCTACGCCTGTCACCTCAGGAAAGTATCTGCAAGGGGTCCCTGAAAGTGTTCGCCCTTCTCCAACGGTACCCCCAGCCCCTTCATCCCTGCAGTCTGGGTTGGAATCCCCTCTCAGCCACAGACCGCAGTTTCCTTATCTGAAAATGGCGAGGTCACCCCTACAGCCTCCCTCCCGTGGTAGGCTGGGCCCTCCACAGCCCTTCTCCCTCATGCCAGACACCCACCCACCCAAGGGTTTATTTGGCACCAGTAAGTACTGAAGGGAAAGGGTCCCAGAAAGCTGGAGGAAGGGGGTCACCAAAGTGAAACTATTTTGTGGTGCTCATCCACCACAGGGAATTCCTCCAGGGTCTTTTGCTGGTCACCCTGAAAAACCCAGCCCCCCAATATTCCTCCCCACCCCTACAGGCCAGCCATATTCCCGCAGAGTGAGGGGAAAACAAAAATAACACGCGTGGATAAAACTTTCAGCCACGGCGAGGTCAGTTAAAGAGGCTCTAATGGTCCCCCCACCCCCTGCCGATGAGGAAACTGAGGACAAGTGAGTTGAATCTGGTGCCTGAGGTCGCAGGGTGGGACAAGGAGCCTGCCACCTGGGCCACGGGGAGGATAGGCAGGGACTTCTCTGCCAGCTGTGTCACGGCACCACACAGGGTCGCCAGGCAGAGCCACAGCGAAGTTCCCAAGTAGTTCAGCGTCCCTACCAGCAAGGCTGAGGAGCAGCAAGCTGGGCCAAGAGCCAGCTCAGGTGCAGGAAGAGGATGACAGAGGGGCCAACCACCAAGTGCCCATCCCCCTCAAGCCCCACGCAGCAAGGCCTGGGGCCCCCCTTCTCCCGACCCCCACGTCTTCAACCCTCTGCTCCTGCAGGTGAACGCTTTGCTTGGGCCACAGGTGAAAGCACCCTGCCCTCAGCCCAGCTGACCCCTTACGCGTACTCTGTGGGGGAAAAAAAAAATTTGGCAACTCCTTCCCCGTCTCCTCTACATTTGAGACCCAGCTGAAGTCAAAGGGATGAAAATGCCAAAAGCAGGTACAGGCAGACCTAACAGTTTTGAGCTGAGCTGGGAAAACTTGAGATGGTTACAGACTGGGGCCGTGTGACCCTGGGCGAGTCACTCAACTGCGGTGAGCCTCCATTGGCCTGTCTGCAAAATGGGACTCACATAACTGACCCCCCCCCAACTTCCTCCTTGGGTTGTGGCCAGTGTGTAGCTCACCTAACAGCGGCTAATCCCTAGTGCTCTCTGGGTAGGGAGATGTTATTTCCGGCTTCTAGGAGTGGGGGAGCTCCGAGGGAGGGGCAGAGGGTGTAGGTAAGCATACCCCTTAAGGCCCGCTAGACACTGGCACGGGGGTCCTCATCTGCCCACCTCCCCGGTTCTCCCATCACCACAGCAGGTCAGAGATGACAGAGCCCCCCGCCCAACTCCCATCCCAAGTGGGGGTTGAGGTTGAAAGCACAGAGCGCTTATCCGAAATCTCAGGCCGTGAAGTCTGGGGTGTTCCGAAAAACTGTTTCCTTGAGGAGCAGCCGGCGAAAGGAGGTGTGAGGGGAAAGCAAACACATCCCCCCAGACGGTTACACTATAGGCGGGCTGTGACAAAAGGGGCCGCCTGGCCGGCATCAGTCCGGGCACGGGCAGCAGCAGCCCCGGCCCGGGCACACCGGAGTGCTGGGACCTGTCACCCCGGCCTCCCGGGAAGCGCTGACACAGCGGCCTCTGACCCCACCTCCCGGGAAGTTCAGCTGCTCAGAACCACAAAGCAAAACAAAGGGGTGCGGAGAGGAAGGAGCCGCCGAGGCTCCAATCACCGCTGCCTCCCCAGCCCGCCCGCGGCTCCTCGCCCCGCTCGCCGCTGGCCGCGGACCAAGGCCTGGGCAGCTCCCCGGTCCCTTGTCTCCCCGCGGGCCGCCCGTGACAGGAGCCGGAGAAGCCGCCGAGGGGCAACCAGGGATGGGAAAACCAGATGGCTGCGGCCCTCCTCCCGCCTCCTCCATCCCTCCCTCCGGGTGCCCGCGGCCTGGCCGCCCTCCGCAGGGGCCCGGGGAGGCCTCGGGCCCGGCTCGGCCGGGCTCACCCCAGGGAAAAGGTTGCCTTTGTCTAAAGGTCACCACCCGAGCGCGGTGCCCGGGCTGGGCCTGGTGCCTCCCATTCCCCGGCCGAGGGGGTGGAGATGGGGGGCCGCCCCAAATCTCGGGAGGTGACAGGGGTAAGGCTCACTTCCCTCCTCCCCCCCACCCCCCTCCCCGTAACGGCCCCCTCCGGGACCCGCCAGCTAGCGGGGGAGGGGGTCAACTCCTTTCACTGCTGGGGGGTGGGGGGACCAAGTCAACTCCTTTCATTGTTTAGGGGCGGTGGGGAGGGGGAGACCCAGTGGCCGCCTTCCGCATCCATCCCCCCCCCCAAGCTTGCCAGAGGCCCTGTTTCTCCCCGGACCCCCGGGAGTGATTTGAGGAGGGGGCGCAGGGCACGGGGCGAAGAGGGGGAAGATGAAGGCTCGCCGGCTCCGGCCGGGAAACCACCATCCGCTCCCCCACGGCCCTCTTCTTCTCCGAAAGGCGGGGAGCGGAGCGAGGGGAGGGGGCCCCCGGGCCGGGGGAGGGGGTCTCCCCGCCCCTCCCCCCGTGGAACGTTAGCTCTCGTTTTTCCGCCGCTCCATTGTATCCCCGGCAGCCGGCGGGAGGGCCGGGGAGGCACCGGGCGCGGGCAGGCGAGCCCGGGGTGGGCGGGCGGGGGGGTCCCCGCAGGATAAGGGCGGCGGCGATGGTGGGAGAGAAGCGGGGGGTGGGGGGAAGCTGCCGGGGGTGGTGGGCGCGGAGCAGAAAAAGAGGCAGCGGGCGCTGCGCCCCGGTTGGGGGGCTGAGTGTTGAGTGTCGGGGGGGGTGGGCTCGGCCCCGGCTTCGGCTCCCCCAACACACACCCTCGCCGCCAACCCCCACTCCCCCCCCTCGCTTTTGCGCCCTGTCACAGCCCCGACTCGCAGGTAGAGAGAGTTAAGAGATTTAAAGAGAAATTGCTACATTGTGAGAAACTCACCCTGATGTTTGAGCAGCCGTCGGCGCGGGGTCTCCGAGACGGCCCCGCACGGGCTGCAAAGGGAGGACCCAGAAGGGGCCGACCGGCCGGGCCGGTCAGCGCACTGCCTGATCGCATGGCGGCCGCCGGGCGGCCTCCGCCAGGCCCCTGCCGCCGCCGCGCGCCGCGGCCCGGGAGCCCCGGACTCGCGCCCGCTCCGGGCGGGACCCCTCGGGTTTACAAAAAAAAAAAAAATTTTTTTTTTAATTAAATGCAAAAGGAAAAAAAAAACCTTGCAGGTTTTGTGTTCCGCCCCCCCCTTTCCTCCTCCTCCCTCCGCCCTCACCGGGGGACGGGCTTGGAGGAGGCCCCGCCCCGCGACTCGGCGAACCAGCTCCGGCTCTGGGCGCGGAGCGGCGGGCCCGCGAGCGAATGGGAGGCTGCGGACGCCCCGGGAGGGTGACCTCCGCGCCGGCACCGCCCCCTCCCCAGCCGGAGTCCCGGGGGTTCGGGGGCGCGCTTTCCCAGGCTCCGGTGGAGTCGACCGACAGCATCGAGCGATGCTCCGGATTAGAGAGAGAGGCTAAAGGGATTGGCGCTCCCGGACCTCGGGCTCGACTGGGCCGGCTGGGGAGGGGGCGCCGTTCACCCTGGGCGCGCCCTGACTCGGGGGACGGTCGCCAGGCAGGAGGACGCGAGCAGGGGCAACGCCGATGGTTCGAAAAGGTAGCGGGAGTTGAGGATGGAGGATACGGGAGGCCCCGTAGGTGGAATCGCGAAAGAGCCGGGAGTCGGAGTTAAAAGCGTGGAAGGCGCGGGGGGCGGGCGGAGGCTGTTCTGGGGCTCCTCGCCGGGACCCCGAACGCTGCTTGCTCACTCACCTCAGTCGGCCTTTTGAGCTGCTACGGCCCGGGGAGGGCGCCGGGGACGCGGGTCCGACCTGTCTTACCACCTCCTCGAGGCCTCGCGGGCCGCGCAGATGGGATTCCCAGAAGCCCCGGGACGCCTCGGTGGTGTTGGGTCTGTTTCCGCCTCGCCGGGCTGTGTACGCCTTGCGGGCGTGACAGTTCGATTCGCGCATTCCTTCAGGGAACGCTTGCAGAGCGCCTGCAGTGTGGCCTGCGCCGTGCCCGGGGCCCATTGAGCACCCAGACAGCTCGGAGCTACCCTTCCGGGGCGCACAGGCCAACGGCACCTACACTCTGGTCTGTTATCTTCCGCTTCCCCGGTGCCCTGGAAAAGCCACGTGCATACCGAAGCGACTCAATAATAATGTGTGTTGAATAAACGAGTGATTGTTTTAAGCTTTGTGTTTTAAGCTTTAGAATTGATCCTGGGATCTTGGTGGTACTATGCATATTATTGAAGAGACCACGGAGGTCCAGAGCCCTGACGCCAACCAGTGAGCCCTTGGTTCACATCCTCCCACTTCCTTTGCTCTGTGACCTTGGGCAAACTACTTCACCTCTCCGTGCCTCCATTTCTAAGGGGAAATCAATAACAGGCCTCATTTCATAGGGTCATTAGGAGAGAATGTTCTCATGGAGAGCAGCACCTGACAGGAAGTGCAGATAAGTGCTGTTATTATTATAGCAAAAATGAAATTTTATCCGTTCCAGATGTGAGCACATGTATTGCCCCAAACATAAGACAGTAGTCAATCTATAAGTTATACAGTGGTCATCCACAGTCCTTGGAAGTATGCGACCCTTCCAGGAACAGCAGTATACACAGACATTATTTTTGTGCAGTTTGCCTTTCATCTGCCAAGATTGAGCCTAGGGGGCTAATGCCTTGAGTATTCACGTATGTGCTGTTTTTCCAGTCTTCACCAGAAGAGACCTCCAGGGACCCCCACCTGGAGGTCTTTAGTGATTCCCACCTTGGTGTTCAGTCTGGAAGCTGTGTCTGCCTCTCTGTGACCCCATGAAGTGCAGCACACCAGGCCTCCCCCCTTGCAGTGTAGAAAACTAAATTGGCTCAGAGAGGGGAAGTGTTTTGCCCAGGGTCACACAGCCAGCAAGCAGGACCTGATCTGAGCTGGGTGGCACTGATGTCTCAGAGATGCCAATCCTGGGGGACTCGGAACTTGGGAATTGACTGGGGTTCAAAGTTAGCAGACAGGAGGCATTGCAGGGGTGACTATCCAAGTTTATTCATTCATACAGGAAGTACTGTTTATGAGTATCCAGTCTGCCAAGAATATAGTTGTGACCAAGAGCACCCTGGTTCCTGCCCCAGTACGCAGTCTGTTGATGAACAAATAAGTTGCTTACCCTCAGTTTCCCCTGCCCTCAGGTTGCAGGCTGATTTGGTGCACTGTGGTAACCATTCCCCGCCCCCAACACACACACCCCTGTACAGTACCTGGCACTTAGTAAGTGCTCCAGAAAGATCTACGAAACCATGAGATAATGCCCACCCTTCTACAGACATTCTCTTTGGACCAGGTCCCCAGGAATAGGCATGAGTATGAAAGAAGCCCCCAGTCTAGCCATGGCTGGCAAAGCCCTAGGAGGTCAAACATCCAAGGCCAGAGGAGGGGTCAACATGGGCCCAAATGGAAAGAGACCTGCTATCCTTTGGGGGGGAGTGACACATACCTTCACTTTGCAGCTCAGATGTAAGTTGGGAGTTCCAGATTCAGAATGGAGTTGGCGATGAGACCCAGAGAGGTTCAGCTGGCCCAGGGATGCCCATCCAGGGGAAGGACTTATTCAGTGCACCTGGGTGTTCTGTTTGTCTCCAAGTCACCAGATGGACCTGGGGCAAGCCACTTCTGCAGCTCCTCCATGTTCTCATCTGTACAATGGGACTGTAGAGTCAGACACCAGAATTCACCTCCCCCAACATTTTCTAATGAACATTTTCAAACATGGAAAAGCTGAAGAAATAGAACCTCGACACCAAAATACCCCCCATGAGCACATTCAACAATCAGCACGTTCCTCTCCTTGCTGTGTCACACATCTGTGCCTCTATCCATTCCTCAAATCCATCTCATTTTTTTGATGCATTACACACATCTGTGTATCTCTCCCAAACACACGGTTAACACAACTGTAATGACAAGCCCCTGAGCCAGAGAATTAAACCTCAATTCTCATTTTTTGTGTGTGAATGAGAAACCAGAGAGGTAAGAAACCGGACCAAGGTCACACAGCTGGGGATTCCCAGAGTCCAGACTATGAAGACCACCGGGAGGATGAAATGGATACAAGGCACGCAGAAGCTCTTATCGGACAGGGACAAAACAGCATTCAGATGTAAGAAATTAGTACTGGAGAAGATGCACCCAACTTTTCTCAGTGAGCAAATATGCTACATCCCTGTAGCCAACGTGAGCTTGGGTTTCCGGGCCCCTCATCTTGTTTAAGGGCTGTTTTAATTATACTCGTGTAGCAGAAAAGAACAGCTGGAAACCGCCTCCCCCATTCCACCCCACACACGCTCATTTGCACGGAAAAGTCCAGGACATTGGAGAACTAGTTTGCCCTCTCCAAGTGGCCAGGATGCCTAGGTCCACTTTTAGTCCACCGGCTCCAAGTCCCGCAGGCTCCCCTCTCCCACCCTCAGTACCAGCGAATTTCTGTCCCACCCCCTCACGTTTCAAGTTTTCCATTCCCAGCCTCTCAACCAGACCCTAATCCCCCTTATCTCTAACTGCCTATACCTCCTACCCGTCCCACAGCCCAGCTCCTACTCAGCGGGAGCTTGACCAGAGTCTGGCCTGATTACCATCTCTCTACAGAGAGGCGTGGTTTTCCTTTTTCTTTCTTTCCTTTTTTTTTTAAAAAAACAAGCGGTTTGTGCCTCTGAAAACCAAAACACCGCCCATCGCGGCTCCTCCCTCGCACCCGCAGCTGCGAAGTTTAAAACTTGGTCAACTTAAGTAGCTTTTTGATCTGGGAGGATGTTTCCACTGGTGTTTTTCGTTCTCAGCTGAGCAGCACGCTTAAGATTTGTGCACTTTTCTGGAGGCGTATAAACGATTCCATAACAAGAAGAAACAAAACAAAAAACCTTGCCCCGAACACCCCTGCGGACCCTTCACGTCTCGGTCAATCCAACGTCAGGGATCCGAATACTAGCCGCCAGGTGGGGAGAAATAGGAGGGCTCGGAGGGCACTGACTCCGGAGCGACCTTCGCCCTCTGACCGCGCCCTTTAAGCGTGCCGCGTACAGCGGGAAAGCGCTGCCCTAGCTCCCTGAGACGCTGCCTAGCCGGCTGCGCCGAGACCACGCGCGGCCGCGAATCAGGCAGATACAAGCCCAGCCCGACTTCGGGTCCTCAGAGCGGCAAGTGCGAGGGGCGGGGCCCAGTCGCCCATTGGCTCACGCTGGGGGCGGGGTCACGTATTCGTCCCGCCCCCATTCTCCGCCAAGCTAAATAGGTTTCGCGCCGGCCGGGGGAGTTGTTCACCGTGGGGCGGGGTCGGGGTTTGTTTACACACTGCTATTGGCTGGATTTGAATCGGCCAGACTGCCGGCTGCGGGGCGGGGCTCCAGAGGGCCCCTGCGGGCGCCTGACAGCTTCAGCCAGGCAGAAGCTGCGCCGGACGCGCCGCTGAAGCTTCGGGACACTGGAGATGGGAGTGCCCTGGGCGGGTGCGGGCAGCGGGGGCCGGCAAGTTTGAGCCTTCCGCTGGCTTCTTGATAAATGCTAACCAAGGGCGTAGGGAGCATTGTTTTTGTTTCCATAAAAATGCGTAAGGAAAAACAAACCCGGAAACAACCTAGCTGCCCATGGATAGGGGACTCAAATAAGCTAGGGGACTCAAATAAGCTGTGATCTGGCCCGTAGTGGGCTTCCCAGGTGGCGCTAGTGGTGAAGAACCCGCCCCCCAATGCCAGACACCTAAGAGGCTCGGGTTCGATCCCTAGGTGGGGAAGATCCCCTGGAGAAGGAAATGACAACCCACCCAAGTGTTCTCGGCTGGAGAATCCCATGGACAGAGGAGCCTGGTGGGCTACAGTCCATGGGGTCGCAAAGAGTCGGACACTACCGAAGCGACTTAGCACTCACGGAGTGGCCCATAGTGGGACATAAACATAAAATGAGGAAGTAATACATGAACTGACACGAACTGAGCTATGAATTCAGTTAAGGGAAAAAGGCAATAATGGAAGCAGAGTGTATAATTTAAGGTGCGTGAGAAAATATAACCTGCTTGTTAAACACGCAGAATATCTTCGGGAGCAAAAACAAACTCCTAACTGCAGATGTCTGTGGAGAGGAGTGAGGTGTGTGGAAGGCAGATCACTTTGGACCTTTGTAAAATTAGCAACTTGTAGCACCTATTCAAAGACATACAGGGTAAACAAAAATATTAAATTCTGAGAACTCTCCCCACGTATCTCATATCTCGAAGCAACTGCCCCTAGGAAAACTCTTGACTAGGCTACAGAGGCCATGGACCCCCAATCTGCACTCCTTGCATCCCACAATGGTATTGGGGAGTGGGAACGCGTTAGGAAAGAGCTGCTTCACCTACTCAATGACCAAGAGATACCCGGATCCAATGAAGGGTTTTTTTTTTTTTAGTAATCACTGCAGGATTTAACATCCCGACTGGGAGAGAGGGACACCTTCCTGAGAGACGCTAAGTGGAGAATGTGGGGGAGGCCCTCTTAGGAAAGAGAAGTCAAAACTAGGAGAGGCCCCTTTAAGAAAGAAAGCCAGCCTCCTTTGGTAAACGACGCGAGGCTGACGGAACTGACCGGCAGAAGGGAGAGTTGTCCGGATTTTGACGTTTGTTATTACTCTCTGTTCTCGGTGATCTGGAGGCAAGGATGAGAACGATTTCCTGCAGCTGAGTTTTGACCTGTTATGGATCTTACTTGTAAAGACTTCCTCTGTATAAGTTCGCTGAAGGATTTGTAAAACATTGTTTACATGTCTGGGAAAGTCACCCAGGCCCGTAGTGAAAACTTGCCGAGCTTGTAGTTCTAAGGAACGCGCCTATCGGAGCTGGCGCTGCCGGCCCAGATACACAGATAAACTCGGTAAATGCCCCAAAGATCCTCACACCTTCTAACAGCAACCCGTTTTACGAGTGTGGAAACTGAGTCACAGAGAGGTTATATAACTGCCCACGTCTGGCGTCACAGCTATTTGGACCCTGGCAGCTCTGCTCCACAGTTCATACTTTTAACGAATATTTTATACTTGACCCTAAAAACTGCTTTGTCTTTTGATGCGTTGTTTTAAAAGCCATGAAAAGCTTAATGCAGATTCTTAATGACGGTGAACCATTTTCTATGCTTTCTGTTGTAAAGGAGTTTTGTGATTTTTTTTTATTATTGAAGTATAGCTGATTTACAATGCATGTAAGTTTCCTGTGTACAGCAAAGTGACTTGATATATATTTTTCTTCTTTTTCAGATTCTGTCCCCTTAAAGATTGTTATAAAATATTGAGTATAGTTCCCTGTACAATGCAGTAGGTCCCTGTTGATTATCTATTTTATATATTGTATTGTGTATATGTTAATCCCAAACTCCTAGTTTATCCTTACCCCCCCTTTCCCTTTGGTAACCACAAGTTTGTTTTGTCTCTTTCTGTTTTGTCAGTACGTTCATTTGTTTGGGGTTTTGTTTGTTTCCTTTTTGATTCCGAGTATAAGTGATATCATATGACGTTGTCTTTGGCTTACTTC
Source organism: Capra hircus (assembly GCF_001704415.2). NCBI lineage: Eukaryota > Metazoa > Chordata > Mammalia > Artiodactyla > Bovidae > Capra > Capra hircus. Next base: position 55,572,814 of record NC_030825.1, on the reverse strand, counting down.
ACTTAGTATGATCCTCTCTAGGTCCAGCCATATTGCTGCAAATAGCGTTATTTTATTATTTTTTATGGTTGAGTAATATTGCGGATTTTTTTGAAATAAAATAATTTCTGATTTTTTTTTCCCCTAAAATTCTATATCAGGGCAAGCTTTTTAATTTAATCTAATTTTTTCTTCCTCAATCTTTTTTATTTTTTAAAGTACCTTTCACGAGGAAACATTTTGCCCTCAGCTGTCCTGCTCCTCTCTCACCATTAAATACTTCCCTAATGATTACCGTGTTCGAGGCACACTTCTAACTCACTGAATTGTTACAACAACCCTGAGGTCAAAATGGTTAGCGGTCTCACTTCACAGACGAAGAAACCGAGGCACAGAGAAGTAACATAACTCGCCTGAGGTCACACCTCTATCTCCAGAAAAAAGAAGAGGAAGACCAGGAATGGGTGGATCATGGCAGGAGAGAGAAGAAGGTATGCAAAGTTGCTAAGAGACAGAAAAAATGGGAATTAAGCCTGTGGCTAAGCAGCAAGTTCCCACTGTATAGCACAGGAAATTATATTCAATGAAGTGAAGTGAAGTGAAAGTCTTTCAGTCGTGTCCGACTCTTTGTGACCCCATGGACTATACAGTCCATGGAATTCTCCAGGCCAGAATACTGGAGTGGGTAGCCTTTCCCTTCTCCAGGGGATCTTCCCAATCCAGGGATCGAACCCAGATCTCCTGCATTGCAGGCGGATTCTTTACCAGCCGAGCCACAAGGGAAGCCTAGTTATGTTCAATATCATGTAATAAACCATAAAAAAAATTTTTTTCTAAGTTAAAACCAAGGGACTTCCCTGGCAGTCCAGTGGTTAAAACTCTACATTCTCAATGCGGGAGGCACAGGTTCAATTCCCTGGTTGGGGAACTAAGATCCCATATGCCATAGGTGGTGCAGCCAAAAAATAAAGAAATAAAGGGGCGGGGGGAGGTGGGGCCCTTTAACAGAGAGAGAGAGAGAGAGAGAGATAAGCCAGTGGATTGGTGAATACAGGGAAAATAGCTTTAGAGAGGTGTTAGGAGCTAAGGTCCAGAGAAGGCAATGCCACTCCACTCCAGTACTCTTGCCTGGAAAATCCCATGGACGGAGAAGCCTGGAAGGCTGCAGTCCATGGGGTCGCTGAGGGTCGGACACGACTGAGCGACTTCACTTTCACTTTTCACTTTCATGCATTGGAGAAGGAAATGGCAACCCACTACAGTGTTCTTGCCTGGAGAATCCCAGGGATGGGGGAGCCTGGTAGGCTGCCATCTATGGCGTCGCACAGAGTTGGACACGACTGAAGTGACTTAGCAGTAGCAGCAGGAGCTAGGTCAGTTTGCAAAAGATAATGACCAAGAAGCACACGAAAAGATACTCAAAGTTATTAGTCATTGTGTATATGCTCAGTCATGTCCGACTCTTTGTGGCCCCATGGGCTGTAGCCCGACAGGCTCCTCTGTCCGTGGAATTTTCTAGGCAAGAATACTGGAGTGGGTTGCCATTTCCTACTCCAGGGGATCTTTCCAACTTAGGGATGGAACCCATATCTCCTGCACTGGCAAGCGGGTTCTTTACCGCTGTGTCATCTGGGAAGGTATTAGTCATTAGAGAAATGTAAGTCAAAACCACAATGAGGTGCCCCTTCACCGTCATCAGTAGGGCTTTAATCAAAAAAATGGACAATACCAAATGATAGGAAGGATGTGGGGGAATGAGAAGTGGCTAAAATGGGGCCACCAGTATGGATGACAGTTTGCTGTTTCCTCCATCAGCCGCACCTGGAATTACTACAGGGTCACACCTATGCGTATACCCAGAATAGTTGAAAACAGGCGTTCAAACCATAATTTGTACATGAATGTTCCCAGCAGCTGTAGTCACTGCTGTTTTCACAGAGGTGAAAACAACCCAAATGTCCATCAACGGATGAAGGAATCAACAAAATGTGGTATACCCAATGGGAAATTATTCAGCCCCATAAAAGAGAATGGGTCCATGCTGCAACATGGAACCTTGGAAACACAGCTGAGTGGAAGAAGCTAGATCTGAAAGATCACATATTGGATGAGCCCAGTTTTATGAACTGTCCAGAAGAGGCAAATCCACAGAGACAGAAAACAGATGAGCAGAGGTCAGGGGATGTGGGGAGGGGGGAATGGTGAGTGACGGCTACATGGGCACAGAGTTTCCTTTTGGGGTGAGGGGGGACTTCCCTGGTAGTCCAATGGTTAAGACTCCATGCTTCCAATGCAGGGGATCTGGGTTCGATCCAGGAACTAGATCCCACGTGCGGCAACTTAAGACCCAACAGAGTCAAAAAAAAAAAAGATAGTGGTGATGGTACAACATTGTGAATGTACGTGATGCCACAGAATTATACATTTTAAATGGTGACAGCAATCAATTTCATAATACACAAATTTAAAATTTTCTTTAGATGATGAGAAAGCAGAGGTGTTAAGCACAAATGATTTAAAAAATAATACACATGAGGGGTTCCCTAGTTGCTCAGTGGTAAGAAATCTACCTGTCAGTGCAGGAGACATGGGTTCAATCCCTGATCTGGGAAGATCCTGCATGCCCTGGAGCAGCTAAGCCCCTGAGCCAAAACGATTGAGCCTGTGCTCTGGAACCCGGGAGCCACAACCACTGAGCTCTCGAGCCTAGAGCCCATGCTCAGCAGCAAGAGAAGCCACCCCAATGAGAAACCCGTGCACAACTAGAGAGTAACGTCTGCTCTCCTCAACTAGAGAGAACTCTCGCAGCAATGAAGACTCAGCACAGCCAAAGAGAAATCATTTTTAAAAAACATAAAAATATTCTGTAATAACATATGCATGCTCAGTGGCTCCAGTCGTGTCCAGCTCTTTGCGACCCCGTGGACCCCACCAGGCTCCTCTGTCCATTGGATTTCCCAGGCAAGAGTACTGGAGTGGGTTACCATTTCCTTCTCCAGGGCATCTTCCCAACCCAGGGATCTGGACCCCCATCTCTTATGTCTCCTGATGGGCAGGCAGCTTGTTTACCACTTGCACCACCTGGGAAACCCAACCTAAAGAATCTGAAAAATGGAGGGATATATGTGTATGTATAACTGAACCACTTTGCTGTACACCTGGAATGAACACAACATTGTAAATCAGCTACATCCCAATATAAAGTAAAAACTAAATTAAAAAATACACATGGCAATGTCCAAAAACAGTTAGGGAGGGACTGGTGGAGAGAAAGGCTGGAGGGAGATCTGGGGAGATGGCAGTGGAGTGAGACCCAGTCAAGGTCCCTGCTCTAAGGTTCCTGAGAGCCTAGGGTGGACCTCGTGGAGATCTCACAGGTCTCTGGAGGATACAGACCCACCCCCAGGGTAGACAGGGCTGGTATGGGGGAAGCCCAGAGCAGGCACTCCACCACGCAGCCTACAGTTCAGGAAGGCTTCCTGGAGGAGGAGAAGGATAAAGAGGGGTCTGACAGAAGAGACTGGATGGGGAGGAGTATGGGTCTAGAGTAGAAAAGGAGCCTAGAATTTCTCCTTCTTTTTTTTTCTTTAATATTTATTTATTTGGCTGCACCAGGTCTTAGTTGGGACACACGGGATCTAGTTCCCTAACCAGGGATCAAACCCAGGTCCCTGCATTGGGAGCTGGGAGTCTTAGCCACTGGACCACCAGGGAAGTCCCAGGAGCCTGGAATTCCTAAAGCACAGATCAACCTTGACACTCCCCTGATGGAAACCCTCCCAGGGATCCTCAGTGCCCTTGGGTGAAAGTCCACACTCCAGAATTACCTGGCCTGCGTTCATTCAGCACACCCTCTCTGAGCAGCTACTGTGAGCCCCACCCTGCACCAGTAATGCTAGGATACAGTGGGGAAGAGACAGGCCCCGCCTGCCTTCATGGGACTCAAACCGCAGCGGGGGAGACAGGTGTGAAACAAACCATTTCCCAGCCTGACAGGTGTTAGTCTGATGGCTGCTGTGGGAGTGAACCCAGCCCCCAGGGGCTTCCCCACTTCGATTATTCCCGAGGGGCTATTTCACAGTTTTTACAGAGTATTGCCTCTGTTGTTTGTATCTTAAAGATCTGTTCTCTTATAAACAAGGTTCTCCTGTATAGCACGGGAAAGTACGTGCAATATCCTATGACAAAGCGTAATGGAAATGAATGTGGAAAAGAACTTGAAAAAGAATGTCTAGTAGCGTCCCTGGGGGTGTGAAGAGTCCACCTGCCGATCCAGAAGACGCGGGTTTCATCCCTGATCTGGGAGGATCCCACCTACCTCGGGCGGCTGGGCCCATGTGCCACGACTGTTGAGCCTGTGCTCCAGAGCCAGGGAACCACAATTACTGAAGCCCATAACCAGAGAGAAGCCCTGGCAGCAACCACGACCCAGCACAGCCAAAAATTAAGAAATAAAATTATTTTTTAAAACTCTTACAAAAAGAATGTCTATATACGTATCACTGAATCACTTTGCTGTACAGTAGAAATCAGTATTGCTAAACCAACTCTACTTCAGTAAAATAAATTGTTAAAAATTTGTCCTTTCTTTCAAGTCTTTTTTCTTCCTTTGATGGGTTTCCCTGGAGCTACCTCAGGCTCACACCAAGCTACAAAATTCATGAAGTCCAGTTACTTTTTCGCCAACATGCATTACAATAAATCACCTGGAAATCATCCCTAATGCTACTTTGGGAACCTGGTGACCTGCACTCTGGAGATTAAGGGAAACCTTCCTGAAGGGAGCCCATTGTAAGCTCAGACTTGCAAGATAAATGGAGTTAGAGAAGGGTGGAGGGGAGCAACGGGTGCAAAGGCCCAGAGGTGGCAGAAACAGGGAAAGAAGGCTGGTCAGGCTGCTGGCGTCTGGAGAGCTCAGCTGCATGAGGCTGAGGGACTGAGTGACCTTACACCAGAGGTTTCGAGTTTGATCCCAAAGGTCACACACAGTCATTGATGGGTTTGTTGTCATTGTCATTATTACTTGTAACTGCCAGGCAATTCACATACCATAAAACTCACTTGTTTAAAGTGATCCATTCCAAGGTGTTTTTTTTTTTTTATAAGAACTTTAAAAAATTATTTATTTGTGTTTGGCTGCACCAGGTCTTCGTTGCTTCAAGGGTTGTTCCCTTGCAGCCAGCAGGGGTTACCCTCTGGTTGCAGTGCTCAGGCTTATCACTGCAGTAGCTTCTTTACTTCTGGAGCACCGACTCTAGGGCACTGGGCTTCAGTAGTCGAAGCACATGGGCTCCAGGGTGCAGGCTCAGTAACTGTGGCCCAAGGGTTTTGCTGCCCCGAGGCATGTGGGATCTTCCCCGACAAGGGATGGAACCGATGTCTCCTGCTTTGCAAGGCAGATTCTTAACCACTGGACCACCAGGGAAGCCGCTCCATGGTTTATTGTATATTCATTCACAGGCTTGCCCTACCATCACCACTATCTAGTTCCAGAACATTTCCATCATTCCAACAAGAAACCCTGTATCATTAGCAGTTCCTTCCTATCCCCTACCCTCCCCACCAACCCTAAGCAACCACTAATCTGTTTTCTGTCTCTACCAATTTGTCCATTCTGGACCTCTCGTATAAATGAAATCCTGCCACATGTGGCCTCTGTGTCTGGCTTCTTTCACTTTGCATAATGTCTCTTTTTATTTTTTAGCTCTGCCTCATGGTTTATGGGAACTTAGTTCCCTGACCAGGGATTGAACCTGGAACCCTGGCAGTCAGAGTGCAGACTCCTAACCACTGGACCACCAGGGGATTCCCAGCATAACGTTTTCAAAGTTCATGTGTGCTATAGCGTGAGTCAGAATTTCATTCCTTTCTATGGCTGAATAATATTCCACTGCAGGGTCTCCCAAGGTAATAGAAATAAAAGCAAAATAAACAAATGGGACCTGATCAAATTCACAAGCTTTTGCACAACAAGGGAAACCATAAGCAAAATAAAAAGACAACCTATGGACTGGGTGGAGAAGGAAACTGCAACCTACTTCAGTATTCCTGCCTGGAAAATCCCATGGACAGAGGAGCCTGGTGCACTATTACGGTCCATGGGGTCGAAAAAGAGCTGGACATGACTTAGCAACTAAACAACAACAACATGGATTGGGAGAAAATATTTGTAAATGATGCAACTGACAAGGGCTTAATTTCCAAAATATACGAACAGCTCATACAACTTGAAAACAAAAAAAATCAAACCTATCGAAAAATAGACAGAAGACCTACATAGCATTTCTCCAAAGATACGGATGGCCAATAAGCACATGAAAAGATGTTCAACATTGCTAAAAATTATCAGAGAAATGCAAATCAAACCTACATTGAGGTATCATCTCACACCGGTTAGAATGGCCATCATTAAAAGTCTACAAATAATAAATGCTCGAAAGGGTGTGGAGAAAAAGAAACCCCCTCACATACACACTGTTGGTGGGAATATAAACTGGTGCGGCCACTATGGAGAACAGCATGGAGGTTCTTCGAAAAACTAAAAAAAAACCCCACACACAGAGACACTAAAAATAGAGTTTCCTTATGATCCAGCAATCCTACTCCTGGGCCTATATCTGGAAAAAACTCTAATTTGAAAAGATGCGTGTACCCCCATGTTCATAGCATCACTACTGACAAGCAACCTAAGTGTCCATCCAGAGATGGATGGATAAAGATGGTGTGGTGCATACATACAGTGAAATAGTGTGCGCGTGCTCAGCTGCTCAGTTGTGTCCGACTCTGCAACCTCATGAACTATAGCCCGCCAGGCTTCTCTGTCCATGGGATTTCCCAGGCAAGAATACTGGAGTGGGTCGCCATTTCCTCCTCCAGAGGATCTTCCTGACCCAGGAATTGAACCCATGTCTTCTGCCTCTCCTGCATCAGCAGGCGGAATCTTTACTGCTGAGCCACCTGGGAAACCCACAGTGGAATAGTACTTAGCTATAAAAAGAATTAAATAATGACATTTGCAGCAAGATAGTTGGACCTACAGATTATTATACTAAGTGGAGTAAGTCAGAGACAAACGGCAAATGACATCACTTATATGTGGAGTGTAAAGTATATGATACAAAGGACCTTATTTACAAAACAGATTCACAGACATAGAAAACAAACTCATCCTTCCCAAAAGGGAAAAGACAGGGAGGGATAAATTAAGAGTTTGGGATTAGCAGATACAAACTACTACATATAAAATAGATAAACAACAAGGGCCTACTGTGTGGCCCAGAGAACTATGTTAAATATTGTATAATAAACTATAGTGGAAACAATACATATATATATATATACACACATATATATATGTGCATGTGTGCTAAGTCGCTTCGGTCATAGGGTGACTCTTTGCCACCCTATGGACTGTAGCCCACCAGGCTCCTCTGTCCATGTGATTCTCCCTGGGAGAGTACTAGAGTGGGTTGCCATGCCCTCTTCCAGGGGATCTTCCTGACCCAGGGGTCGAATCTGTGTCTCTTATGTCTCCTGCATTGGCAGGCAGGTTCTTTACCACTAGCATCACTTGGGAAGCCTATATATATATATACACACACATATATAACTAAATCCATGCTGTATATATGAAACTAACACAACATTGTAAATCAACTTCATTTCAATTAAAAAAAAATTCCACTGTTGGCATATACCACCTTTGGTTTAGGACTTCCCTGATAGCTCAGCTAGTAAAGAATCCACCTGTAATACAGGAGGCCCCGGTTTGATTTCTGGGTCAGAAAGATCCACTGGAGAAGGGATAGGCTACCCACTCCAGTATTCTTGGGCTTCCCTGGTGGCTCAGCCGGTAAAGAAGCCGCCTGCAATGTGGGAGGACTTGGGTTTGATCCCTGGGTCGGCAAGATCTGCTGGAGAAGGGAAAGACTATTTACTCCAGTATTCTGGCCTGGAGAATTCCATGGACTGTATAGTCCATGGAGTCAGAAAGAGTCGGACACGACTGAGCAACTTTTACTTCACCTTTGGTTTATCCATTCATCAATGGACAGATATTTAGGTTGTTTCTGCTTTTCGGCTGCTGTGAATAGTTCTGCTTTGAACCTTGGTGTATAAGGGTTTGTGTGGACATAGATTTTCCTGTCTCTTGGGTATCTACTGGGAGCGGGATGAATGGTTTGTTTTGCTGATATGTTTTTCACCAGATATAAGATCAAACAACGGAAGACAAGCAAGAAGAGTGAAAAGAACTCCTCTTTCCTAGGTTTGTCAGTCAATAATATTTTTCCGCATGTGTTTTATCTCTTTTCTGAGTATTTGAGAGTCAGTGGCAAACATCCTGTCCCTTGGTCCCTATAAATACTTCAGCATGGAGCTACAGAACAAAGACATTCTCTTCAGGAGCCCCAGGACAGTCATCAACATCAGGAAATGTAACACTGATACAACAGTACGATTGTTTAATCCACAAATTCAGATCTCTCGCCTCACTTCAATAACGCCCTTTATAGCCATGTTTTCCCCCAGTTCAGGGTCCCATCCTGGATTGCGCAATGGACTGAGTCATGTCACCGAAAAATCTTAGGAAGGAAGGCATCTGATCTGCTTTACCCCTTCTTTGCCTCCCGTTGGCTGACTGGGGAGCAGAGATGGAGGGGTCAGCAGGGAATCTCGAAGACCAGGGAGAAGCTGGCGCTCACAGTCAGAGACAGAAATTGAGGCAACAGATGGATCTCAGTTCAAATCTTTGTCAGTCATTCGGTAACCGTGACCTTGGGCAACTGTGACCCTGAGGCAGTCTGAGCCTCAGTTGTCTCGTGGGGAAAATGGAACTAAGCCCTAGGCTCCCTGGGAGGACCGGTGATGTACCGAGCACAGACCCAGCACATCAGGTGGAGTCAGTCCCCCACCTGGCTCCTGTTGTGGCCATTCAGCCCTGTCATCTCCAGGACCAGGGCAGCGCAAGTGCTGCAGCTCTTCAGACGAGGTTGCTTTTCAGATCCTCACAACAAACCCCCATCTAAGCAGATAGTTTTATCACTAACCTATAGAAGTGAGTCATTCTTGTTTTTTTTTGTGGTCACGCTGTATGCAAGATCTTATTTCCCAGATTAGGGATCAAACCTGCGCCCCCTGCAGTGGCAGCAAGGAGTTTTTTTAACCACTGGACCACCAGGAAAGTCACAGAAGTGAGCAAGGTATCATAGAAGATGTGTCTTAAGTCTGTCTAGGATGATGTAACAGAAGACCATAGACCAGGTAGCTTATAAACAACAGATTTTTTTTTTTTCTTATAGTTTTGCAGGCTGGGAAATCCAAGATCAAGGTGCTGGCTGACTCAGTGGCTGGTGAAGTCCTGCTCCCTGGCTCACAAACAGCCACCTTCCTGCCTCGTGCCCACGGGGCAGAAGGAGTAAGAGCAGCCTCTGGGGTCTCTTTTCTAAGGGAATTTATTTTATTCATGAGAACCCTCACTGTCATGACTTAATCACTTCCCAAAGGCCCTGTCTCCGTATAACATCACACTGGAGATTAGGTTTCAAGATATAGATCTGTGGGACGAAGGGGGAACATAAACATTCAGTCTACAGCAGAAGGAAACTGAGGCCCAGAGAGGTAAAGTCAGTCCCCTCTGGTCACCCAGCTAGTTCACAGCAGAACCAAGATGAATACCCAGACACTGCTGCTCACAGTGCTGCCTGCTAAGTCTCTTTATTCATGTCCGACCCTTTGTGGCCCCATGGACTGTAGTCCACCAAGCTCCTCTGTCCATGGGATTCTCTAGGCAAGAAGACCACAGTGGTTTGCCATGCCCTCCTCCAGGGGATCTTCCCAACCCAGGGATCGAACCCGCATCTGCCGTGACCCTTACTTTGCAGGTGGATTCTTTACCACTGAGCCACAGGGGACGCCCAACCACTCACCACCCCCATACATATGGTTGTTGTGAGTCTAAGACAGGAGATAGTGGTGACACCTGAACCAGGGTGGAGGCTTCTAGAGACAGGAGGACTGACCCACAGGGAGGCAGAAGGGTGACCGCCTGGGGGGTGGGCTAAGAAAGTGGGAGGGGTGGACTGCTGGCGAAGAAACACTTCCTCACAGGAGATGGAAGAAATAAGAAGCAGGGAAGCAGGAATCAGCTTGATCCTAAAGTAAGAGGGGCGTCATCAGTGATAATGGGTGGAGGTGGGGTTGGGGACTTGAGATAAAGCAGCCCTGAAAGAAATCAAAGGGACTCACAGAAAGAAGTGAAGATTGAAATCAGCAAACAGGAGCGTGGGGCATATGAAGCAACTGGACAACGGGAATCAAACTTTCCCTGACCAGTGGGAAAAGAAGCAAAAATAGGAAGGGACTACTCTTCTTTGATGCTGGGAAAGACTGAAGGCAAAAGAAGTGGGTGGCAGAGGATGAGGTGGCATCCTGAGATGAGATGATGAAGTGGCATCACTGACTCAATGAACATGAATTTGAGCAAATTCCAGGAGATAGTGAAAGACAGGGAAGCCTGGTGTGCTGCCATCCATGGGGTCACAAGGAGATGTGAGAGTTGAACCATAAAGAAGGCTGAGCACCGAAGAACTGGTGCTTTCAAACTGTGGTGCTGGAGAAGACTCTTGAGAGACCCTTGGACAGCAAGGGGATCAAACTAGTCAATCCTCAAGGAAATCAACCCTGAATATTCACTGGAAGGACTGATGCTGAAACTCCGATACTTTGGCCACTTGATGCATAGAACTGACTCACTGGAAAAGACCATGATGCTGGGAAAGACTGAGGGCAGGAGAAAAAGGTGACAGAGGATGAGATGATTGGATGGCCTCACTGACTCAACAGACATGAGTTTGAGCAAAGTATAGGGAAGGATGGGAAAGCCTGGCGTGCTGCAGTCCATGGGGTCACAAACAGTCAGATATGACTGAGTAATTGAACAAAACAGCTAACTCTTCTCTACTTTGAGGCTACCCTTCTTCATCCCTCCTGTATCCAGGCCCTTTGCCATGTGCTTTTGCAGCTCCTCCCATCAAGAGACAGAGTTTTTTTCCCTATCCCCTGAACTGAAACATACAACTTGTTTTCATCAGTAGATTGCAGATTAAGCCTTAAGAGGCTCTGAGTATTTCTCTTCTCTCTCCTTGCTGTGAGAACATGCCTAGGCTAGCTAGCTGGAGGGATGTGAGGGAAAGGTAAAGAAGTGAGTCATCCTAGCTGAAGTCATTTGAAACCAGCCAGCCTCCGGTTAACCTGCCAGAGGATGATGGCGGATTCATGAATGAGCTCAGCCAAGGTCAGTGGAGCCTGGCCCAGATTAGCAGAACTGGGTCCAGATGACCCAGATAACATATAAGAAAAAAAAAAAAGTTGTTCTTTTAAGCCACTGAATTTCAAGATGATTTCTTACACAGCTGTAGCTAGCTGATACAGAGGAGAGGCTGAACACTAGGATAAACATGTGGGCATTCTCAATGAATATTCTAGTATTCATCGAAAGACAAAGGAAATCCAAAATTCTCTCTTGTCTTTCCTTCAACAATTCCCCTTGAAACTTATTCCAAATCCAGCTCACAGCTTGCTACTAATAATAACAAAACATGCCTTTTCCAGGGATACGATGTCAACATTTTAAGAAGGAAAGAATGACATGGCTAAAGAGTAACAGCTTTGGAACTGAGGCCGTGTATTAGCTGAGAACTACTTTTATCACTGAAGTTAAGAACAATGGTGTGGATTTCAGAGGGACTATGATCTTGTTGTATCTCGAGAAATGAGGTGAGAAGTTCTAGTGGAAATGAGAGAAGAAGCCACCCATATCACCTGTGCAAAGATGGCAAGTTTTTTTGTTTTTTTTTTACATCGTTTCTTCCTTTCTGGACTCCACTCAGAGAAACTGCAAGGACTTAGGTAAGGAAGGGATGGTATTTGTGAGCCTGGATTTTCCTCTTAGGAAAAATGGGTGCCTGGGTGGCTTCAGACATAGGACACACTTGGATTTTAGTTCCTTCATGGAAAAAGCTACACTTGGGAATCCTGGAGCCTTGTGTCTCAAACGGATGTGGGGAGACAGAGCATGGACCCATCTGCCAGGCTGGGCTGGCGCTACTTGTGCTCAGAAAACCCATCTTGTGAAGGCTGGACACGTCTCATGTTTGAAAGAAAAAAAAAAAAAAGACAAAAATCCACCCCTAAAGAAGTTTAAGTAGAGGGAGCTGAGATAACCTGTAACACATTCCTAAATCCCTCACCCTCTTTCCTGCTCACCTCAACTCCCCACCCCACAGTCTTAACTCATTCAGCAGATTTTAACGGCAGCTTCTCTTTTTTTAGGAGAATGTCATTACAGTCTTAAAGGATTTCTCCTTTTTTACCGAAGAGTAAGTTGATTCACAATGTTAGTTTCTGCTATACAGCAAAATGGTTCCGTCATTTATACATTTTTTATACTGCTTTTTCATTATGAGTTATCTCAAGATATTGAATACCATTCCCTGTGCTATCCAGTAGGACCTTGCTGTTTATCCAGTCTATATATAATAGTTTGCATCTGCTAACCCCCAACTCCCAAGCCTTCCCTTTCCCACTCCCCTCCCCTAGGCAACCACAAGTCTTTCTCCATGTCTGCGAGTCTTTTTCTGTTTCATGGACAGGTTCACAAGTTCTTTGCGCCCTATTTTAGATTCCACATGAAAGTGATATCACATGGTATTCGTCTTTGTTTGACTTACTTCGCTTTTTTAAGATACTCTCTAGATCCATCTATGGTGCTGCAAATGGCATTCTTTTGTTCTTTTTTTTTATGGCCGAGCTCTTTGTGTGTATTTACCCCATCTCCTTTATCCATTCATTTGTCAGTGGATATTTAGATTGCTTACTTGTCTTAGCTATTGTAAATAGTGCTGCTATGAGCATTAGGGTGCCCTTTCTTAAATTGTGGCTTTCTCCAAATATATGCCCAGGAGAGGTCATACGGCAATTCTAGCTTCAGTTTTTTGAGGACCCTCCATACTGTTGTCCACCATAGTGGCACTGCAGCTTCTTTCTGAAGTCAGAGAACATGACATTGAGGAGAGCAGGCTCTGGAATGAGGCCTCCAGGTTCATACCCCAGCTCTGCCACCTACTGGCTCTGCGTCTTGAGCAAGTTAGTTAGTCTCCTCTCTGTCCCTCAGGCTCCTCGTGGGTACAGCGGGCACAGCAGCAAACCCTCACTCACCTGGGGAGTGAATGTGAAGGGCCTAGCACACTGGTGGAAAAAAAGGAAAATGAAAGTCTGTTTAGGTCGTATCCGACTGTTTGCTACCCCAGGGACTGCAGCCCGCCAGGCTCCTCTGTCGATGGAATTTGCCAGGCCAGAATACTGGAGTGGCTTGCTATTTCCTTCTCCAGAATCTTCCCGACTCAGGGATAGAACTGGTGTCTCCTGCTTGGCAGGTGGATTTTTTACCACTGAGCCACCAGGGAAACACAGGTGCCTTTACATTATTACTAGAAGGTCCTGTTAGGTACTGAAGACCCAGTGACCAAATCAGCATGGGCTCCATCCTCACAGAATGAGCAGAGGAGACACATACTTAGTCATTAGTTACACAGTGAGGGATTTTACTACAATTAAAGTCAGAGTCGTCATTTTTCACCATCTCCATACCGACCACTTGAGTCCAGGCTGCGGTCATCTGTGACATGGTCAACTGCTGGGAAACATTTTTCTAGAAGGGCAGAATCAGACACCAACATCCCTGGGGGAAGGCTGGTGGGAAGCAGGATGCTCACGGTGTCTCAAAGCATCACCTCTCAGACTGCTGGCTGCAAAGAAGTTGCCTTTACTACAGATTCTTCAGTTTAGTAACAGTCACCAGCTAAACACCTTTAGGCAAGAGAGTAGTAGCTAAATCTGTCCGCACCCTTCTTCCCACGAAGAGTGGAGGGGTCCCATTTTCTTTTTAGAAAGGATTGCAGCAGCTGGTGTGGGATGAGATTGTGCAGGAAGCGGGAAAAGGAGGGGGAGAAGAATTAGAAGGAGGAGCAGTAGAAGTAACAGAAGCGGAATGGTGAAGGAAGAAAAGAAGGTAAAAAAGAAAAAAGAACAGGATGGAACCCAGGGGTTGGGGGACTGGTAATGGATGGGAAGTTGCAGGGGCTTGTGCTCTGGTACTGGGCAATGAAGAGGTTCCCAAATGATGGCTTCAGTCTGCACAGGGAAGTGAGGGACGTGGCCACCAGCTGGATGAGAGGGCTAGGTGGGTGGGAGGCCTGAAAGGGAACAGGTCGAATTGCAATGGGACAGAAAGCCAGCTTGCCAGAGACACAGAGAGAACATCCTGCGCCCCCTTGAGGTCTGTGATTTCTCTGGTTCAGGTTAACCCTGCTGGACTGGCTGGGCAGTTTCCTCCTGCTACGTTGTTCAGCTGGCTTGGAGAAGGCAGATGCCTGGAGTTTGGCCAGGTGCGTACTTCAGAGGATGAGAGGGGCAAGGGCTTCGAGAATGCTCAAAGGAAGTGAATTCAAGGGATGAATGTGAGGACAGGAAAGTCAGGAAGGCAGGAAGGAGAGACGTGTGGCCAGGGTGGACCTCTCACACCTTCTGCAGAGCATCTTGTTTTTGTTTTTTAATATTTATTTGTTTGGGTGTGCCAGGTCTTAGTTTCGGCATGTGGGATCTTCCATCTTCCTTGCAACATGTGGGATCTTTAGTTGCAGTATCCAGTTCCCTGACTAGGGATCAAGCCCGCCGCCCCCCTCCACCCACCCCGTATTGGGAGCAAGGAATCTTAGTCACTGGACCACCAGGGCAGTCCTCGGAAAGCGTCTTTTCCCTTCACTTCACTGGGGCTTGATTTTTCATTGTTTTCCTTCCACTTCTCTGCTTCCTCTTTTTTTCAGCAACTTCACTGATCAACTTCTCCTCAAATGCCTGTACTTTCCTGAGTGCAAATCTAGGCACCCCTTCCCCACCTTGACCCTCCTTTTCTGCCCAGGCTTCCTAAGCATCTTCACACCTTCCAGAGGTTCAGTGACCAGCTAACATTTCTGCTCCCAGTATCAGAAGCACTGTTGAGAACTGTTGAAAGGATCAGGTCGGTGGTCTTCATGCAAGTCAGGCAGTGGTGGGAGGTGGAGAGGACCATGGAGGCAGCTTTATCTATCAATGGCCAAGGAAGAACGTGATGAGGACTTGACTTTTTAAAAAACATATTTATTTACTGAATATATTTGGCTGCCCTGGGTCTTAGTTGTAGCATGCAGAATCTGTAGTTGTGGCATGTCAACTTTTAGCTTCTGCATGTGGGATCTAGTTCCCTGACCGGCGACCGAACCTGGGCCCCCTGCATTGGGAACACAGAGTCTCAGCCACTGGACCACCAGGGACGTCCCAGGATTTGACTTCTGAGATGGGCAGGTTTTCCTACAGTCACAGTAGTGATTCTCAAACTTGGCTGCATACTGTGATCACCTAGGGAAGTTTTAAAACCAAACAAAGAATGGATAATGGGCTTGTCAATTAATTCATAATCTCCAGGCATGAGATACTGCACTTACCATCATGTTTGGGACTGGTTGTGTAAAATTGGGTCACACCAAGGGGAGAAACTATTGGAAGACGCTGTTTGCCACCCCTTAAAGTTTTATTCTTTGCAATTATGTGTGATCAACCTTGTTAGTCACTCAGTTGTCTGACTCTTTGCAACTCATGGACTGGAGCCCACCAGGCTCCTCTGTCCATGGAATTTTCCAGGCAAGAATACTAGAGTGGGTAGCCATTCCCTTCTCCAGGGAATCTTCCTGACCCAGGGATCGAACCTGGGTCTGCTGCATTTCAGGAAGATTTTTATCATCTGAGCCACCAGGGAAGCCCTTAGGACAACCTTAGGACAGCTCTAATTGTTACTTGGAATATTATTCATAATAATATTGCTAAGGTGAGAATTTGAAGGATGAGTGGGAAATCTGAATATGGACTATATATTAGATTAAAATTGCTAAACAAATCAATGTTTTGTGGATTTCTCCTCTAGCCAAGCCTAACCCAGAACCATATATGGAAGGGAATTCTGAGAAATGTGGCTCCAGGTTAGCTAAAGTGTCACAATATGGAGCCACTGCAGGCCCAGAGTGACATTTTTGAAAATGTCCATCCGACTGTGCCTCTCCCTGCAAATAACACTGCAGTGGATTCTAAAGATTTAACAGAATACCCAAACTTCTTCCCAGAGTCCCTCAGGCTCTGCGTGGACCTCATCTGCTTCTTTAACCTCATCAGTACCCCTGAGTTGCTTGCTGTGGCCACACTACTCCTCTCTGACAGTTTCTTTTTTGACTGCGTTTTGCAGCATATGGGATCTTAGTTCCCAGACTGGGGATGGAACCAGTGCCCTCTGCAGTGGAAGCACAAGTCGTAACCACTGGACTGCCAGGGAAGTCCTCTAGTCTTTTTTGAGCTTCTCAGACCTCTACTTGGTATCATGACCTTTGTATCTGACACTCCCTTTGCCTGGAAGTTTTGCTCTAGACCTCTCCTTGACCATCTGACTCTTAACTTTGAGGTCTCAATTCAAATGCCACCTCCTCCTAGAAGTCTTCCTGGATCATGCTAAGGCAGTGCTTCTCAAAATTCAAGGTGTACATGAATCCCATGGGAATTTTGCTATTAAATTCAAGACCTCCTGCCTTAGGAGGACTGGGATAGGGCCTGGTCTTCTGCATTTCTAACAAACTGGTGGTGCTGCTGGTCTGGGGACCGTGCTTTGAAAATCCAGCTTCTCAAGCATCCAGATCCTCTCCGTCACATCACTGTGTTCATTTCTTTCACAGCTCTCATCTCCCTTTGGAATTCACTTGTTATTTATTTCTTAATCCATCTCTTCCCTTATTTTGGTACCTCTTTCAAAGCACAGCACCCAAAAGACTGTCAAGGATTGAGAGGAAATAAAAGGAATTACTTGAATTGTTCCAGAGCCCAAAATCTTGCTTCCACAGCTGCACCCCCAAATCTAAAAAAAATGTTGAGCTACAAATGCTTAAACATTTTAATATAGTTAAAAAATCAAATATATCTATATTTTAAAGAATAAAATGAGTGGGCCCACCATAAGGGAAAAAAATCCATTTCCTCTGCACTTCCCTTATGGGCCCTTCTCCATCTCAATTCATTTCCCTCACCTCTCAGGAGTAACTACTTTGTTAAATTTTGTGTTTCTCTTTCCTTTGCTTTTAAAAAGCCCAATTCACTTTATCTGTGTCCCTAAACTGTATATTGTGTATTTTGGCCTTATGTTTGGAAACTTTATAAGTAAATGGAAGCACATCTGTATTGTAGTAATTGAAACTGTCACTGCTATAAAATATTCCATTGAATCACTATTCTATACCACAAGTTATTCAGAAGAACATTTTTTCTTTTTCCCAAACTTTCAATTTTGGAGTAATTTTAGATTGAAAAGATTTTTAGATTTGCAAAATGTTGGAAAGACATACACCTCCATAGACCCCTCACCCAGATTTTTCTGTCACCTCTGACGTTACCAGAGTACATTTGTCAGAAACATGAAATCAACCCTAATCCACTACTATTAACTGAATTTCAGTTTCTGAGATTTCACTAGCTTTTCTATTAATGTCCTTTTGCTGTTCCAGAAATCATCCAATCCAACTTGATTTTTTGTTTTTTTTGTTATTACAGACATTATTGCGTATGACTATTCTTATGTCCATCTCGAATGCATATGAACAAGAGTTTGTCTACCGTCAATCCCTGCATTGCTGGGGCATGGGACACAGCACATCTTTAACATTTTTTTGGCTGTGTTGGGTCTTCGTTACTGCATGCGGGTTTTCTGTAGTTGGGGTAAGTGGGGGCTACACTCTAGCTGCAGTGCGTGGACGTCTCATTGCAGAGCACCAGCTCTCGGTAGAAGGGCTTCAGTAGTTGCAATTCATAGGCTCAGTCGCCCTGCAGCACATGGGAGTTTCCTGGACCAAGAATCACACCTGTGTCCTCTGCATTGCAAGGAGAGATTCTTAACCACTGGAGCACAAGGGAAGCCCAATGTTTTAAATTTTATTCAGCATCTCCAACTTGTTATCCAATGTGACTACCAATTTTACCCATGACCAGTACTGTGCAAGTTCCCCTTGCTATGCCTGACAGAAAAAAATGTTTAACTTTGCCGAACTGGTGGGTGTGACCTAATATCTGTGGCTTTAATTTGCATTAAAATCTTGCAATTGTTAGGTCATTTTTCCTATTTTTTTCTCTTGTATGAAATGCCTCCACATACCTTTATTTATTGGGTTGTGACATTAATTTGCAGTCTTTTAAAATAATTTCTGAATGCTCTTTTTGGTGTTGTGTGTTGCAAGGATCTTCTCTGGCCATAAATTGCTTGGTATTTGTCAAAGGACAGAAAAAATATCACTTTCATTCAGGACCTTAAGGCTTGTTCTTAAAACTCTCATCTACTCATCGACCAGGGTACTCGTTTTCTTCCATCAGGAGGAGAGATCATACTGCTGAAACTCAGTATCTTTTAATGTTTGCTAAGTAAACAAAGAAACCCTCCTAAATTAAAGGCAGATGCTTAATGCCTGTCTTTGCATAACCTACACGGTTCTACATGACCTGCCGCGAGTTTACTCTTTGCGTACATGGTTCAAACCACCGTGGTCTCTGAAGATGGATCCCACATCTTCCTACCTCAAGGCCTTTGCACTTGCTCCTCCCCCGCAGCTAGTTTGTCTGCACCATGCAGCATCCTGGATTTTGGTTCCCGACCAGTGATTGAACCTGGGCCCCCTGCCAGGGAAGATCAGAATCTTAACCGCTGGACCGCCAGGCAAGGTGTGTACTCCGGCCTGCGCCCCCCTGCCTCCCCCGCCCCGCTCCTGTCCATATTTTTATAGCTCCCTTCCTTACCGCCTTCCAGTTTCTGCTCAGTGTTACTTTGCCAGAGAGGCTTTTACTGACCTGTATAAAATAGCATCTTCTGACACACTGTAGTGTCCTTCCTTACATTAAAAAAAAAAAAAAACCACAACCCTATAACTACATTGTATTCTAAATGTCTTTGCCTGCCCCCACTAAAGATACGCCTGCTGTTCGGTACCTAAGCCACACGTTTGGCTATATGGAACCCTTGAAACGTGGCTAGTCTTAATTGAGATGTCCCGTCAATGTAAAATATACGCCAGATTTTAAAGTCACCTCCAAGGTAAATTATCTTTTAAAACTTTTTGTACTGATTACATGTTGAAATAACATTTAGGGTTAAATTGTATTATTAATTTCCCACTTTTTTCTAACTTTGAAAACTATGGCCACTAGAAAACAGAAAGTTGTGTGGCTGGCACTTAGTGCTTGTATTATATTTCTATCAGACCGTGCTTCTCAGGAACATAAGCCAGAGCAGGGCTGTTTGACTCATACACTGCAGTATATCAGAACAGAAGCTCAATAAATATTTGCTGAATGAAGGAATCCAAAGGTGGAATGTTAGTCCTTTTCCTCTCCTCTGTTCTACCAACCCCAGGGATCACATTTTTTAAAACATAAAAACTTTACTATAATTTACATGAAAGTCACCCATGTAAAGTGTACAACACAAGGATTTTTAATAAAGTCATCACGTTGTGCAGTCACCCCCTACAACCTACTTTCAAAATACTTCCATCATCCCAAGCAGATCCTCTTAGAGTTTCGAAACTTAGTCTCCATCCCCATCCCCACCCCCCGGCAACCACGAATCTGATGTCTCTCTAGGTTTTCAGCGCACAATTTCTAAGGAATTAAATCCCTAAGTCGTTGCAGGGTTCAGAATTCTTGACCGATCATCAACCACCCCAACTCCCAAGCCACTGCTGCTGCCGGTTTCCTCCTCTTTCCCGGTCCGGAAACACAGCTCAGCTCAGAGCCCGATCTACAGACGGCTCAGGACTTGGCTTTAAAAAGGCAGAGGAGATCGTGTCCCGCTTCGTGCTTCTCCAGCCCCACGTCTTCCCAACCCCTTGGCAGGAAGAGCTCGGTGGCCCCAAGGGAGCACAGGGGCTGCCAGGAGGGCCCCACGACGCTGCGAGGGGCCCTTACTCTCACACCGACGCCCCTCAAACACACACCCTCTGAGGCTGCAGCTTAGAGCGGCCCGCGGGGAGCCAGAGTTCCCCATACTGCGTTCTAACGCCGCTCTCCATGAACAATGGCCGGAGACGCCCGACTCTCCGCCTCTCTGTGTGGGTCGTGGGGCGCCGGCCCCTCCCCCCGCGGTCTCCTTCCCTGAGCGCCTTCACACTCTCCCGCCTTCAACCGCCCTCCTCCCAAAATGGCGACCAACTGCCTCCTTTCCCGCCTGCCGCAGGTCACCTGACCGCGCCTGGCCACGCCCCCGCATGGCCCCGCCCCCTTGGCGACGGCCGAATAGCCGCCGAGACTGCGCGGCCCGGCGGCACGCGCTGGGAGCCCGGGCGGCGCGAGGCGCGCGCGAGGCCGCTCTGGGCGGCGCGAGGCGGCCCGCGGCCACGTACGCGGGGCTCTCCAGGGGCGGACCCGGCTGCGCGTGCGCGCCGGGCTTGCGGGCGGCGCGGGGGCAGACAGGGGGCCGCTGGGATGCCCGAGAGGCGCGAGGCCCGGCGCGCGAGCCCCCGGGGGCGGGTAAAACCCGGTTGCTGCTGCCCCTGCCCCCTCCCCTTCCTTCCTACCCCGCCCTTTCCCGCCCCTTCCTCATTCATCAACCCCTCCCCCTTTTAAAATCTAATTCGTTTTTATGTTTCTTTTTTAGGGGGGCCCAGCTCCCTTTCGAGAGGCGCAGCAGGCGCGGCGAGCGCCCCCCACCCCGCGTCACGCACGCACCTTCTGCACCCCAACAGCTCCGGGCCCCGCTGCATCCCCGCAGCCCCTTCCCCCTTGGAGAAGACTCTCCTCAGAGGCCCCTGGCTCGCTGCACCCCCTTTTCTTTCCTACCCCGCCCCCCAGGCCCCAACTGCCCCCTCGCAGCTCCCCAGCTCGCGCCGCGGGCCCTACCCGACCTCCGCACTTTCTGCATCTCGGCCTTGCATTTGCCCTCCGCTTTTCCAGGCCCTGGTGCTAAAAATCCGCTTTCCTCCCCAAAATCCCCACTTTAGAGGACCCAGATTTGTTTCTATTTAGGATCTTCCAGCAAAACCAAGAAAGCCCGCCTAGACGCCTTGAATTCGCCCCTCCCCCTCCTCTTAGGAACTTCCTCTAGCGCAAAAAAAATTTTTTTTTTCTCCATTGAGGATCACTTTCCAGCAAAAATTCTTTCTTCCCACCATGAGTCCCCCTGTTTGGAATATCTTTCCACTGATAACAAACCAACTCAGTCCTTCCGTTTTCTCTCTTGTCTAATATTTTTCTTCCCAACTCTTCCCCAGCCATCCCAACACAAACCCCTTTTCATCACCTGTTCCACCTCAGTTAGGCTTCTCCCAGCAAAGCTCTCCAGGTTCCTTTCCAAGGGGAGGAAAATAAGGAAAGAAAGAAAAAATAACTCCTTGAACATCAAAATCCGTTGTCTTACCTAGATCTCCCCAGTTTAGTATTGCTTTCTTCTTTTTTCCAAAAATTACCAGTCGCCCCCAGTTTCACACCTGTGCCCTTGCTTCTTTGGGGACCCAGCTTCTGACAGCCCCTTCCTTTCCACAACCTGCTTTCAGGGCAGAAGAAGTTGAATAAGGGTCCTGAATTTACTATCCAGCGTTCCAGGAAGAAATAGCCAATGATCTGACTGTCACCGGAACCCCTTTCTCTGTGGGGCCTAAACTGGGCCCCCTGTTCCCTGGGGACTGATTCACTCACTCCTCCTCCTGGTGAGTTTCCTTGCTTTGCACTTGTTGGAGAATGTCTCCGTTTTCAGATGGACTCCTTTTTCTCAGAAGGGTTTCTGATCGGTCCAAGGGTCTCTGTATCACTGGTGAAACCATTACGGAAGTTGCTGCTTTAGGAGATCAGATAAGGAAAGGGATCACTTATTGTACATTTTGACTGACCTGGAGAATTGCAGACATTTATTAGATTGATGTAGGTTTCATTATTTACTGCAAAGGAATCTCTTTCTTCTTTAGCTCAGCAGTGTAGATGCCTACCAGGGATGGGCAGGTAAAGGTCCAGAGTGTGGTGAAATAAAGATTGTGTTCCCCGTCTAGTGATGCCAGCCGGTGGAAATGGCCAAGTAGAAATGTCACAACAGTGTTACCAGAAGTTTTTGTTTTTGAGAAGAAATCATAACGCTGTCTTTATGTGAAATCTTTTGATCAGTAAATGTTGAGAACTAATTTTAACAAGTTTTTAAATACAGTGTGGGTCCCTTGCGAAACGTGTTTGCTGGCCACCAGTTTGGAATTTGGGGTTTAGGTTAGATACACACATATATATCTGTTTGGGCCATGCATATGTGCTGGACTCTTTCCCTTCAGAGCAGCAGTTCTCAAAATTTTTTGTCTTCAGAGCCCTTTAGACTTAAAAATTATTGAAGACCCCACCCAGGGTGTTTTTGTGCATGTGAACTGTGGTTGGTTTGTTGCTAAATTGTGTCCAGCGTTTTGTGACCCTATGGACTGCAGCACACCGGGCTTTTGTGTCCTATACTATCTCCTGGAGTTTGCTCAAATGCATGTCCATTGAGTCATTGATGCCATCCAACCATCTCATCCTCTGCCACCCCTTTCTTTGCCTTCAATTTTTCCAGCATCACAGTCTTTTCCAATGAGTCGGCTCTTTGCGGCAGGTGGCTGAAGAATTTATATCTGCTGATATTTGCTGTATTAGGAGTTTAATAAATTTTTAAAATATGAATTCATTTAAAAATAGCAATAGTAAACCCATTACATGTTAACCTAATTGGCATTTTTATTTCAAAAAGCAACATTTAGTGAGAAAAGTGGCATTGTTTTCCAATTTTAGAGTCATCTGGTGTCTTATATCTGCTTCTGCATGCAGCCTCTTGAGATAAATCCTCTAAAGTTTCACTGAGTGTTAGAAAAGCAGATAACATGTAAATATTATTATGAAAATAGTTTTGACCTCACAGACTCCCTGAAAGACGCTTGAGGACCCCAGGGGTCCTCTCATTGTCCTCACTGTGAAAATGTTCTAGATTTTAATGATTATCTGCATTTTCTGCTAGGATCAGCTTGTGGAGTGAGAAACTTTGATGTCTCTTTTCTTCATTTACTTAATTCTGTGTGAGAATTCACTCTGGCAAGTGCAGTCATAGCCTTCTGATTCCTCAGTGTCTTTCTCTTTTCCAAAGAGTGATCAGTGGAAATGAGTTAACTTTATAGTTAAAATTATATTGGTTACATGGCTAGAGGAAGATTTTTCCTTGATTGTTCACCTTAAGAATGTAAGTGCAAAATATAGGGCAGGAGTCCCAGCATCGAGTGTGGAATCACAGCACAGTGGAATGGTGAAGTGGGCTTTGAAGGGCTTTGGAGTCAGACATCCCGGGGTTGAATCCTAACTTTGATTTGGTACAAGTTACTTAACTTCTCCGCACTTTTATTTACCTCATCCATAATATAGGGTTAATAATATAGTTTATGCCTCTAGGGTCGCTGTGGGAATTAAGTGATATATACGTGATTGCAGTAGAGCCTGGAACATGATAAATCTTCAGTAAATGTGTGCTACTGTTATTATTATTATAACGCAGATGATTATGGGGGCCAGGCAGGAAGATAAGTGAGGACCACGGGAACTGGAACCCAGTCCAGAGATGGCCATTGCCCCTCGTGTGTGCACGCACAGTCATTCAGTCGTGTCCAGCTCTTGCCACCCCATGGACTGTAGCCCGCCAGGCTCCTCTGTGCATGGGATTCTCCAGGCAAGAATAGTGGAGTGGGTTGCCATTTCCTAGTCCAGGGGATCTTCCTGACCCAGGGATCTAACCCATGTCTCTTGTGTCTCCTGCATGGGCAGGTGGATTCTTTACCACTGAGTTACCTGGGAAGCCTCTTGTCCCTCACTCTATCCTATTGTTAACTAGCAGGGAATATCAAATCTAACCATCTTTAAGAGAAGCCAGAAATTCACATATCTAGTTGAGATATTCCAGATGAAACATTAAAAAAAATGTTGCTAATCTAATTTTTAAAAACACTGTGTAGGTCGAATAGAATAGGCCTAGAGTTTACAGCAGTGTTTGGTGTGGAAAAATAAAAAAGAATTGGTTTAGGTAGGGTAAAAGCTGGAAGTTTCTCCCATCTTTCAGCTCCCAACAACCTGATGTTACCCAGACATGCTCACTGTCTCCCTGGTGACCCTGACGCAGAGAGAGAAAGAGGAAGTGCCGCTTGGGTGGGGCAGGGGGAGAGAGGGAAAGCCGGCACACTAGCAGGTTAGGACTTTTCAAAGGAGGCAAGAGGTGGCACAATGGAATCCTGTCACTCATCAAGGAAAGGGATGCTGAGAGCTCCTTTGATCAGCGTTCTGTGCCCAGCAAGATGCTGTGAGAAGTATCGATACATGAGGCAGAGTTGGAAGTCATGCTGGAGAAACAGAGAGAATTAAACTCTAAGGTCTTTTGAGTTAAATGTTAACTGGATTGTCAGACACTTGCTTATCAGAGTTCTGATGAGGGAGAAGTAATCTCTGACTTACTTATGTTGGGAGGATTCTTCAAAGTGGAGGGGCCGTTTCGGTCTGATTTTGAAGGGTTTCATTTGGTAAAGCCGAGTGGAGAGAAAGTGGTCAAGGGAAACTGCACAAGTCAACCATTATAAACTCAAGTGTCTTGGGACACCTGACTGGTCCGCTGCCTGGTGGTCCAGTGGCTAAGACTCTGTGTTCCCAGTGCAGGGGGCCCAGGTTCAGCCCCTGGTCAGGGAACTAGATTCCACATGCCGTAACTAGGAGTTCAAAAGATCCTGCATGCTGCAGCTAAGACTCAGCACAGCCAAACATAAATATTTTTTAAAATGCAGATGTCTTGCCAGGCCCTCTTTAGAGGAGCCTGGCAGGCAGGTAAATGAGGGGTGGGAGGCTGTGAGCGACCAGGGAGTGGAGGGGACTGGCAGACTGGCGAGTGTACTGTGTCTAAAGGCAGCTGTGAGGACTTCCCTGGTGGTGCAGTGGTTAAGACCGCACTCCCCCTGCAGGGGGCGTGGGTTCGACCCCTGGTTGGGGAAACTAAAATCTCATATGCTGCACGGCACAGCGAAAAAAATAGAAAATAAATAGATAAAGAAACGCAGCTCCAGCCAGTTGTTGCTTTGTAGACTCAGCGTTGACAGAGCATCAGATTTTTCCCCCAGGTTTTTAGGTGGAAGTTGGAAACATTCTCTTAATGCAGTGTCCCGTGTGACAGCCACTAGCCACTCGCTGCTGCTGCTGCTAAGTCACTTCAGTCGTGTCCGACTCTGTGTGACCCCATAGACAGCAGCCCTCCAGGCTCCCCCGTCCCTGGGATTCTCGGGCAAGAACACTGGAGTGGGTTGCCATTTTCTTCTCCAATGCATGAAAGTGAAAAGTGAAAGTGAAGTCGCTCAGTCATGTCCAACTCTTTGTGACCCCATGGACTGCAGCCCACCAGGCTCCTCTGTCCATGGGATTTTCCAGGCAAGAGTACTGGAGTGGGGTGCCATTGCCTTCTCCAGTCACTTGCAGCTAACTTAATTAAAATTAGGTAAATCTGTCAGTTGCACCAGCTACATTTCTAGCTGCTTGTGAGCTACATGTACCCAGGGCTTGTCACTGGACAGTGCAGATTTAGAACGTTGCTACCAGCGCAGACAGTTCTTTCAGACCATGATTATCTGCCCCAAAGAGAAACCTCGGTGATGCAGAGGTAAAGAACCCGCCTGTCGATGCAGGAGACGCAAGTGACGCAGGTTCGACCCCTGGGTCAGGAAGATCCCCTGGAGAAGGAAATGGCAACCCACTCCAGTATTCTTGCCTGGTGGAAATCCCATGGACAGAGGAGCCTGGTCGGGCTACAGTCCACGGGGTCGCGGAGTCAGACAGGACTGAGCACCAGCACATTTCACATTTCATTTTCACTCTGTCCGAAAGAACGCCGACAGATTTTTCAACCTGATAACTAATTGGAAAATAATGAAATTGACTGTGGACCAAATAAAACATCTTTGTAGACAAGTAGATATTCAGATTGTTCCCTGCCTCCCTGCCAAGCAGAGCTGCTGTGGATTTTATTTACCTAGTTAGCTGTGGACTTATGGCTGCTGTCTGCAGTCTTACAGTGGGTTACTTTCCCCAGAGGTGGTCGTATTTCACAGGAGACTCCCTTTGTCATTTTACCCCCACCAGTCGTGGAATGATGGGTCTTTTTAAAAGGCAAAACTTAAAATTGCCTTGGATCCCCAGTGTTGTTTTAAATTGTTGTGTTATTTTTTTTTTAACTAATGAACAAAGCTTAAGTGATGATAAAGTGTACAAGTTCCTGAAGCTTGCAGCTCTTATGCCCCTGTAGAGCCAAAGTCAGCTTGCAAATTAAATACAAACAAAGCAACCAAACTAATGTAACTCGTATTACAAATGTTAATTTAATGAGAGGGATGCTATTTTGCCAAAACTCAACTGCTTCCTTGAGACAAAGACTTTTGCAGACTACCACACCGGGCCCTTTGGGGTTTAGCACACCCTGTGGTGTCTGAGATCCCCTATCCCTTTTCTCAGTTTCAACAGCAGCAAAACCTCCACTTGTACCATGATGTCTGTTGGCTTTAGTTGAGCCCACAAGCGTTATCATGAGCCAAATCCACCTCTGTCCTCTTCTCATTAGCCTGCAGCAATTACAGTTGTCCCATTGGGCATTACTGGTGTTGGTGCAATTATAAACCTACCCTGGGGCATTGAAACCAAATGGTAGTAGTACAGGTGATCGGGGGCTTCCGCAGTGGCGCAGTGATAAAGAAGCCGTCTGTCAGTGCAGGAGATGCAGGTTCCATCCCTGGGTTGGGAAGAGCCGCTGGAGGAGGAAATGGCAACCCACTCCAGTATTCTTGCCTGGAAAATCCCATGGACAGAGGAGCCTGGCAGGCTTCAGTCCGTGGGGTTGCAAAGAGTTGGACATGACTGAGCACACTCTTGCGCACACCTTAGGTGATAAAGTAGTAATCCAGTAATCCATGTATAAAGATGCTCTTCTTTTAGGTTGTTCTCGAAACGAAAGCGCAAAATATCAGAACTCTTGGAAAGAGTAGTTGGACGTTTGGGAATGTCTCCAAGGGACAAGACACACTGCCCTACAGGGCCTAGGAGGGAGCTCTCTGCCTAGCAGGTGCTGAAACTTGTTGAATTGAATTATCTGTTGACAGAGCAAGAGCAAGTTCACTATTGGTTGAGTGGGGGTTTGCTTTACTCTCTGGAAGAGGATGTAGGTGTCAAAGCATGGCCTCTGGACTCTGGCATGCCTGCCCAAGGTTGCACCCAGACCAGTGTATTGCATGGAGTGTACCAGTATGTTGGAAGGCAAGTGACTGGGCACTGGGGAAGTCAGATGCAGCCTGTCTCCCGCCCCGCCCACACCCTGTGCCTTTCATGTTTTCTAGTATAATTGGTGCAGTGCCGTCTAGAGTTTAGCTTACAGGGAATCAGTCTTGTGTAGCAGGTAAGAACACAAGCTCTAAAGTCCAAACATCTGGGTTTAAGATCTGGTTCAACTCCCAGTTAGGTGTGTGACTTTTGACAAACGAGTTACTTGCTCAGAATCCCTTTTCCTCTCTGTTAAATGGAGGTGGAAAAAAAAAGGAGTCGGGGGAGTAATAATAGAACCGATTTCCGGGATGTTGTGGGGAGTAAATTCGTAAACGTAGAACACTGTGATGTCTAACAAGGAGAAAACACTTAGGATTTGACTTTGTAAGATATTGCTTTCTGTTTCTTTGAAATACTGGTGTATGTTTTGTATTATTTGCTCATTTTTTATTGATGGGAGGTGAAAGCAATGGTTTTTTTTCCTCCTTGTTGTGCTGAGAATACTTTATAGCAGCCCTGCAGAAGCAACTTTGAAACTGGCAGAGAAATCCCCTTTGTCCTGGAATATAAACCTCTGTAATCCACATTCTCTTGTCTGCAATTTAGAATCCCCAAAAGCTCTGAGAACGCTGAGGTGGCTGCAGCCTCATTTGGTGGCCATACCCGAACTCACACGTTGCTCTTCACTGTCTTTGTTTCATTTACTCTGAGTGGTCAGGGAGTAGGGGTGGTAGTTTAGTCACTAAGTCAGATCTGACTCTTACGACCCCCTGGACTGTAGCCCGCCAGGCTCCTCTGTCCCTGGGATTCTCCAGGCAAGAATACTGGAGTGGGTTGCCATTTCCTTCTCCAGGGATCGAACCCAGGTCTCCTGCATTGCAGGCAGTTTCTTTACCAACTGAGCTACAAGGGAAGCCCGGTGGTCAAGGCATCGATGAGGAAAGAGTGACGTGGTCACCAGGTGCTCCCCGGGGCCCCCGGGGGTTGCTCACCCTGTGGCGTATGCATTGCTTTACCTTTCTAACCTCCCCCACCCCAGATTCTGAATTCTGAGACTCACTTGGGCCCCTGAGTTCTGGTGCAGGATTTCTGACCTGCACTGAGCCTTAATTCGAGGGCCCTCAGTAGGCTACTTACACAGACACACAGGTGGACACGCAGTGTGACACTCAGACGCTGAGGGTGCAAGCGTTCTGTTACATTGCATCATGAAAAGTTTGAAAACAGACACGGCCTAGGAAACTAGACCCAAACTCCAGTTTTTCTAGGATCCGGTCCATTTGTCATCAGTGAGTCATCAAGTGTGTATTAAATGTCTCACTATGGACAGAATTACTCTTGATAGCTCAGAAAAACCCAAATACCCACCCACAGATGAACGGATGGAGAAAATCCGGACAGTGGAATAGTGTTCATCCATAAACGGGAATAAAGTGATGATTCATGCCCCGGGGGGAGTCAAATTAAAAAATGCTCTGCTTAGTGAAAGAAGCCAGGAAGAAAAGGCTGCATGTTATTTGATGCCATTTATAGGCAATAGATGCCCTTCTCCATACTTTGTTGGCATGTGTCCTAATTTTTTTGTTGAAAAACTAGACATTTTGATCATTATAATGTATGTGGTGACTCTGGTAATCAGATCCCCCCATTCCAGGCTTTGCTGATGCCCACTGTGTGTTATAATTGTTTAGTGGCTTTTCTGGGCTATTTTTATAAGGACTGTACTTTTGGTTGTGTGTGGTCAGTGAAGTCTCTCTTCTGTTAGTTGAGAGTTGACAGAGATTCCCTTCAGTTGTCCAAAGGGAATACAACCAAACAAACCCCACCTCAGGCAGCTCGTAGCCTTTGCAGCTGGGCTCTGGGTGAGAGTTGAGACGGGCCTTTGACGTTCTGCAGGCAGTTCACAACTCTGCTCCCCACGTTAACTTCCTGCTTGCACAGAACCCAGGTCAGCCGGCAGTGACAGCTAGAGCCTTCTCAGGCCTTTGCTGAGCTCTGGCCCGCCCTGGGCATGCAGCCTTCGAGATTCCCTGGAACATGGAATGTGTGAAAGGTTTTGTTTCGTGTTTTTAAACCAGCAGAAGTGCCCGGTTTGCCCACTCCTTGTATTGTGTAGCTCTGTAGGTTCTGACTGACATGTGATGTCGTGTGTCTCCTGTTACAGTCCCCTGGAGAAGGGAATGGCAGCCCACTCCAGTACTCTTGCCTGGAGAATCCCATGGACGGAGGAGCCTGGTGCGCTACAGTCCACGGGTCCCAAAGAGTCAGACTCGACTGAGCGACTTCACTTTCATTTTCACTCTGAAAATCCCTCCCCTGCCTCATCTCTTCTTCCCTCTTTTCTGCCCCCGAACCCTGGCCACCACAGATCATTGTAACGTCTCTTTATAGTTTTGCCTTTTCCAGAATATCATGTAGTTGGAATCATAGAATGTACTGTCTTTTCAGACTGGCTTCCTTCACTTAGCGATACGCATTTAAGCTGCTTTCTTCCATGTCTTTTTGTAGCTTACTCGCTCCTGGCTTGTTATTGGTGGATGACATCCCATTATATGACTAACCACAGTGTATCCATTCCCCTATTGAGAGACATCTTGGTTACTTCCTGTTTGGGGCAGTCATGAATAAAGATGCTCTAAGTTTTTGGCTCATTGGAATGGGTATCTAGGAGTGGGATGGCTGGATCGTATGGTGAGACCATGTTTTATGTTTAGCTTTCTAAGAAACTACCGGTGCAGAAGGACTTTCCTGGTGGCTCAGCGGTAAAGAGTCCACCTGCAGCGCAGGAGCCGCAGGAGATGTGGAGTCGGGAAGATCCCCTGGAGAAGAGCATGGCAACCCTCTCCGGTATTCTTGCCTGGAGAATCCCATGGACAGAGGAGCCTGGTGGGCTACAGTCCATGGGGTCACAAAGAGTCAGACGTGACTGTGGTAACTTAGCACACACGCCAGTGCAGAAGTCTTTCGAAGCCCTTTTCCCCCAAAGCATCTCACTCTCCTTTCCTCCTGGTCTCAGTAGTGTCTGCGGTCAGTCTCGGTTGAATATCCTGTGGCCCCGGCTGCAGTGTCTGGTTCCTTGCCTTGAGTGTTGTTGACAGACGCCTTCTCTGTTTCCACTCTTCTCTGAGCGAGTTCTGAGTTAGAACCTTGCATTTCTAGAAGTTTCATTTCTTCCTTTTTAAAAGCACCCCTGCCCCTTGTGTCTTTTTCTTTTCTCTACTGGGTTTTGTTGTCTCTCATCCTGTTGTTAACTAGTTCTTGGAATGCCTCTCTAGACTTGTGCGTCGGGTTGTTTTCTTTTAATTTATTTATTTTTCCCGCGAGCGGCTTGACTCTTCCAGGGCCTCAGCTCTTCCCTGTGAACTCAAGGACCTGTTTCCCCTTCCATCTGTCTGCTACAGCCTCCAGGATAGTGCTCTCTAATAGAAATATAATATGAGCCAGATAATGTAATTCAAAGCAATCTCATAACCATGTTAGGAAACAAAAATAGGTAACTGAAATTAGTTTTAATATCATATTTAAGCCAGTAGATCCAAAATGCTTTCATCTCAATGTGTAATCAATATGAAAATGAGTTATTTTTGGTACTGAGTCTTCCAAATCCAGTATGTAAATTACACTCCCCACAGGTCTCAGTTTGCGGCCACATTTTCAAGTGCTTCATCACCACCTGTCACTCACTGGTGGACGTCATATTGGAGGATAGCTCCAGGCCCCATATAGGAGACTGACTTCACCTTGGACCCACTCGTGGGCCAACTCACACCTCTGGCTTTGGGTTTCTTCATTGTTGCTGGCACCTGGGGTCTTACCTGTCTCTTGAGCCTGGCTCCCTACTAAAAATTGTCTTGTATCTCATGAGTTTATGGTTGGAGAAAGAGATCAGTTCAGTCCACCATGTCGCCAAAACCTTTTTAATTTATTCCTTACAACAGTCTCATGATGGAGATATGCTTATGCTGAATTTAGAGATGAGGCGGCTAGGGCTCGTGGTGCTTGAGTGACTGCCCAAGGTCACATGGCTGCTGAGTGGCAGAGAACAGACTCCAGTACGCATCTGTGTGAATTCCAAGTCCACACTCTGTCCACCGTGCACGTTGGCTCCTCGTAACTGTGGTTCTTCCTCGTTCGTTCTCAGGAATTGGATACCATCAAGGCCTGCTGTCTCCTCCCTGACTCTGCACACAGCCCTGCTTGTCTGGAGAGTAGCTCTTGGCTGAGCCCTGGTGGTGGAGAGCCATGGACCAGTACAGCCTGGAGGACGAGGGTGCCCTTCCCTCCGAGATGCACCTCTCTTCGTATCCTGAGAACCAGGCGCTCACCTGCAGCGACGCCGTCAACCGGGACCTGGGGCCTGGCACACGGGACCTGCTCTACGGTGGCCTGAGAGGTCTGGAGCTGGACCCCAGCTTCCCGGCACCTGACGCACCCAGCGAGCCGCTGGAGGACAACCTGGACACCCTGTCGCTGTACTCAGGGAAGGACAGTGACTCCACGAAGCTGCTGGAGGAGTATGTAGATCCCGAGTCTCAGACTTCCTTACAAGGTGAGGTCATGCCCCCGGGGCCCGGGCCTGGTGGGCTGTGGAGGTCCCTGGAGGTCTAGAGCCGGTGCCTTCTCCCTCCATCTAGACCTGGGGCTGGGCACCCTCAAGGTGCCCAAAGAGGCGGAAGAAGGAGGTCGGGCCACGTCGGGGAGCGCGCGGAAAGGCAAGCGGCAGCACAGCTCCCCACAGAACACGCTCCTGGACTGCAGCCTCTGCGGGAAGGTGTTCAGCAGCGCCAGCTCCCTGAGCAAGCACTACCTGACGCACAGCCAGGAGAGGAAGCACGTGTGCAAGATCTGCAGCAAGGCCTTCAAGCGACAGGACCACCTGTGCGTAGGGGCCGGGTCAGGATGTCTGCTCAGGGGGCTGGGGGCGCGCCGGGCCTCAGCACCCCTCCCATCAGCCCACACCCCGCCCTGTCGAGGCCCCCAGGGGTGTGCAACCTGTGCTCAGACGCAGACTGGTCTTGAGCTGCCAGGGTTCCTGGGGCTAGACCCACACGGCCCCAGCCCCCAAATCCACTCCAGAGAGGAGAGTGCTGCTGCGCTTGGCAGACAGGACCCTTGTGGTTTAAAGACACACCCCAGGGGCAGTTTTGTCCTGGAGGGAATTGGGCTAACTCTGTGCAGAAAGATTTGGAGCAGGTGCCTGAAGAGAACAGATCTGTGCTCTGTGAGGGATATGCATCGGGATAAGAGGCTGTGAGAGGCTATGAAATGCTTGGAATGTTCACTCTCCCCCCCTTTTTTTTAAATTCTTGATTTTAAAAAGCAAGCCCAGTGTAAGAGCAGAATTACCTTTGTTCTCATACCTTTGAAATGATAAGGTTTTCTTGCTACTGAGGAAGGAAAGACAGACTTTGAAACAGAAAGACTTGTAAGTGAGAAGGATGATCCGTCACCTTTGGTAGCATGCCCAGGCTTACCAGGAGAGACAGTGGTAAAGAATCCACCTGCCAATGCAAGAGACATAGGTTCAGTCCCTGGGTCAGGAAGATCCCCTGGAGGAGGGAATGGCTACCCACTCCAGCATTCTTGCTGGGAAGATCCTATGGACAGAGGAGCCTGGCGGGCTGCAGTCCATGGGGTCACAAATGGTCGGATGCGACTGAGTGGCGGAGGAGCACAGCCTGCACAGAGTATCAGTGAATCCCACTTTCATTCTGTCCTCACTGCCTAACCCCCTGCGCCCTGCCAGGGATGGGAAGCAATTTGCTCATGTCACAGGAAGGTAACAGTTAGGGCTAGGAAGTGGGCCTCTTGACCCCTTCTCTGCTGCTTCCGTCAGATGGAAGCTAAGGGTCCACCTTTGGGGGGAGAATTTTTTTATTTATTGTGCCACATTTATTAGAACCATCCAGAGTAGGGCTGCTGGGAACCCAGAGGGTGATTTACCCATTTGCTGATTTCTATAATAAATTAATACAAGTGTGACATTAGACATTTGTATTCATTCATATTTGCAGAAATTATAGCAAATTTGGCTGTTTTCTAGAGAGTCTTTGCTGACTGGGCATCTGTAATTTTTTTCTTTCTGTTTTGCAATGGGGGTCACAGGTGGCTCTCTAGAGGCATCCTATGGGAAGGCAGAGATTCCTTTGTTCAAAGAAGGAGCACCCCCAAGTTAACACTTCCTTGCGTGCATTCTCCGAACTCTGGTTCTCAGGGATGCTAAAAGGGGCTCTTTGAAAAAAAGTGATTCTGTGGGCAAATAACTTGGAGAGACATGGAAAGTTAAGCAGGTTCGCTTTATCTACTCTATGGCTTTTCACTTTGCTACTATGAACATCCAAGAAGTAAACAGTGATTTGTCAAAACTCACTTGCCAGCTGAGCCCAAGTCCTCAGGGAGCAACCCTGGAGACTGGTGTTGCTTTGGGGAACTCTGACTTGGCTCCCATGATTTTTTCTCTGACTAGGAGTTTGCTTAAGGGTGAGGGAAAGAGCCCCCGTTCCAGGTGACTTTGACCTTAGTCGGGGGGAATCTTTCCTTGTGGGGTCTGAGCCCATTTTCTGCCCTGCTGGCCCCTGGAGACGTGCTTGGGTTCCTGTGACGGGCGACCTGCGCCAAGACCCCCCATGACCCTGTCCTTGTGTGCTTCCAGGACCGGACACATGCTCACCCACCAGAAGACCAAGCCCTTCGTGTGCATCGAGCAGGGCTGCAGCAAGAGCTACTGCGACTACCGCTCGCTGCGCCGGCACTACGAGGTCCAGCACGGCCTGTGCATCCTCAAGGAGGTGCCCCCAGAGGAGGAGGCCTGTGGGGACTCGCCCCACATGCACGAGGTGGCAGGCCAGCCCGCGCCATCCGGCCTGAGGTCGCCCGGTCCCCTCCTGCCCAACCGAGACCTTCTGCGTTGCCTCGTGAACAGCATCGTCCACCACAAGATCCCTTCCCCGGGGCCGGCTGGGCCTGCGGACAACGGCGAGGGGAGGAACGTGGCCTGCTCCTGCCCATCCTCGTCCGGGTCCTCCTGCTGCGGCCCAGCTGGTGCCCTGGGGACCCTGGGCCCTGATGTTCTCGAGGAGCCGAGGCCCCCACGGAAGGAGCCCGCCACTGACGTGTTCACGGCCATCCACTCACGGGCGGCGGAGAGCAGCAGCCCCGACCCGGCCGAGCTCGAGCCACTCCAGCTCTCGTCCTCCCTGGAGGGCTGGCCCGAGGGCGCCCCTCTGCCCTCCTGCCTGCCTCTGTTCCGTGGCCAGACAGTCCCCACCAATGGTTCCCAGCCATCAGGCCACAGTTTCCAGTGGCTCCAGAACCTGTCAGGCTGCCCCAAGAGCAAAGGGAACAGTATGTTTGTTGTCCATAAGCCACCATCCCGGGAGGGCTCTGAGCCTGGCCCTGGGCTCAGCAGCGCCTCCCCAGTGGGGGAGCCCTCGGCTGGCCTGGGGCCTGGCCCAGAGGACGTGCCGCCTTTCCCTCCCGTGCTCCTGAAGGCTCCTGGGGAGGCCTCAGGGGACCCCAGATTTGCCAGTGCCAGCGGGGATGATGACTGCTGGGCTCCCAAGAAGGGCAAGTTTGACTGCGACTCCTTCCGGTGGCCCGGGGACCCGGGCTCGCAGGACCCTGGCTCGAAGCCCAGCAGCCTCTCGTCAGACACCACGCCGCTCTTCCGGCAGCTCTTTCTGAAGTCACAGGAGTCCCTGGTGAGCCACGAGCAGATGCAGGTGTTCCAGATGATCACCAAGTCCCAGCGGATCTTCTCCCATGCCCAGGTGGCCTCCGCTTCCTCCCAGCTCCCCACTCCCGATGGCAAGCAGGGCCCCCTGAAGCCACTGCAGGGGCCATGGCCACAGCAGCCCCCGTCTCTGACGCCCGCTGTTGACTCTCTCCACGCTGGCCCCGTGAACCCTGAGCCAGAGGGCTCCCCAGCCCGCCGGAGAAAATCCACATCCACTTTCCCTAGGGAGGCCTCACCTGGCAGCATAAGCCGGGATGCAAAGGGCGGGCCAAAAGTGGCTGCTGCTCCACCAGCCCTCACAGGATCATCCCTAGACCCTCCCGGGAACCCAGACATCTGTTCTCTGGCCAAGCAGTTGAGATCCTCAAAAGGGACCTTGGACCTGGGCGATATCTTCTCTCCCGGGGGCCTGCGTCAAACCCAGTTAGGAGG
Organism: Capra hircus; assembly: GCF_001704415.2. Lineage (NCBI taxonomy): Eukaryota > Metazoa > Chordata > Mammalia > Artiodactyla > Bovidae > Capra > Capra hircus. Next base: position 55,537,227 of record NC_030825.1, on the reverse strand, counting down.
GGACGAGCCATCTGGAACCCACCTCCCAGGGAAGCAGGCCCAGGCCGAGAATGGCATGGCCTCTGGGGCCACGAAAGCCGAAAAGGGCCCGGCCTGCTCCCGGGGTGGAGGCTACAGGCTCTTCTCCAGCAACTCCAGAGCGCAGCGCTTCTCAGGCTTCCGGAAGGAGAAGGTGAAAATGGACATGTGCTGTGCGGCCTCCCCGAGCCAGGTGGCCATGGCCTCCTTCTCGTCGGCCGGGCCTCCAGCAGACCCCGCCAGGGACTCCAAGTCCAAACTGACGACATTCAACAGGATCCAGGTACCAGGGCCATCTCACGGACCTAACCATACCGGAGGCAGAGTCTGGTCCTTACCCATTTCTGGATTTCTGACTTGTCCAGGCACCTTGTTTAACCTCAGCACTTCCTCAGATGCAGTTGTACAGAGAGGGGGAGGGAGGGTTCAGAGAAGAGGGGGCCCCTCCCATCATCCCCCACCCCGACCCCACCGCGCACACGTGAAGCAGGGCTTTCGAGCTGGGAGAGACACTCGGTGCCGCGTTGCTTCACTGCCCGCTTTCTGTTTGCTTCCTCCCTCCCTCTCGCTTCCTTTTGGATTTGCCTCCTTCTCGTCTTCAGAGGATGTAAAGGTAGAGCTCCTCAGCCCTTGACGTTGCTGTGTGGAATGCCCTGTCTGGTCGTGGGTCATGGGTCACGGGTCTGACTTGGCCCCCCGCTGCTGGCGGTGTGCCGGTCCGCCCTCGTGGAGCGGTCAGGTCCTCCCGCGTGGCGCCCACGAGGTCCCAGAGGAGAGGGCTCGGCCTCACCTCCTGGCGGCGTTCTGAGGTCCAGCATCCTTCCTGTCAGGCCACAGCTATCTCATCCTCTTCTTTTTTTATTATTCTTGACAGCTTTAATATTTACATGCTATCTCACCATTCTGTTTATTTTTTGAGATTAAGTTTTCAGTTGTATATTTGGTTATTTTATTTTGGCCACGAGGCATGTGGGATGTTAGCTCCCGACCAGGGGTTGCATCCATGCCCCCTGCATTGGAAGTATGCAGTCTTAACCTCTGGACCACTAGCAAGTCCCTGACTCACCATTTAAAAATGTGCCATCCATTGGCTTTTGAGCATGTTTACAAGGCTGTGCACCCTGTATTTCACTGCTCTTTGCCTAAATACTTTGCTCACCCCCAAAAGATACCCCATGCCCTTAGCTGTCTGCTGCAGTCTCTCCGTCCCTCCCAGCCCCTGGCGACCAGGAGTCCACCTTCTGTTGCCATGGATTTGCCTGTCTTGGACACTTCCTGTGGTTGGAATCATACACTGTGTGGCCTTTTGTGTCGTTTGCTTCTTCCACTTAGTACGATGTTTTCAGAGTCCATCCGTATTGTAGCGTGGATCAGAGCTTTTCCTTTGTATTGCTCAGTAATCGTCCGTTATACGCATACACCGTGTGGTGTTTGTCCATTTATCAGCTGATGGGCATCTGGGTTGTGTTCACTTCTCGGCCATTGTGATAGTGCTGCCGTTAACGTTTGTTATTGTTTAGACATATGTTTTCATTTCTCTTGGGAGGTAACACCAGAATTGCTGGATTATAGGGTAATCCTCTCTGTTTCAGAAACTGCCAGACTTTTCCAAAAGCCGTCTTACCTTCCCACTCAGAGTCTGAGGCCCCCAGCTTCTCACCAACACTTGTTATTGTCCAGCTGTTTCCTTCTAATGCAGCCAACGTAGTGGGTGGGAAGCGATAACCTGATGATGGTGTGATTTGCATTTCCCTGATGGCTAACAGTCTTGAGCACCTTTTTATGTGCTTATTGGCTATTGATACATCCTCTTTGGTTAAGTGTCTGCTCAGAGACTTTGCCCATTTTTAAGTTGGTTTGTGTTATGACTCTTGAGCTGTGAGAATTCCTTATGTATTACAGATACAAGACCCTTACCACATACATGATTTGCAACTCTTTTTCTCCCATTCTGTCTTTTCACTTAAAAAAATTTTTTTAGTTTATATTATAGTTGATATACAACACAGTGTTGGTTTCAAGTGTAGAGCAAAGCGATTCAGTCACACATGTACACATATCCATTACTTTTCAGATTATTTCCCGTGTAGGTTATTGCAGGATGCTGAGTAGAGTTCTCTGTGCTGTACAGCAGGTCCTTGTTGGTTACCTGTCTTGTATATAGTCGTGTGTTTCTGTTAATCCCAAACGCCCTCTCCCCACCTTTCCCCTTTGGTAACCATAAGTTTGTTTTTGAAGCCTGTGACTTTTCATTTCTTGATGCTATCCTGTGAAGCACAGAAGGTTTAAGTTGTTTTTTTTTTTAAAGAAGGTTTACGTTTTGCTGATTTATCCTGTGTTTGGTTTTGAGTCACCAAGAGACTGCAGCCTGCTTCAGGGTCGCTAAGAATCACACCCGTGTTTCCACTAAGCGCCTCACAGCTTTCCCTCCTGCCCCTCATTTCTGAGCTGCTGGCTCAGGTGCGCTTTCATCTCCAGGGTGGAAATATCTACCGGCTCCCCCACCGGGTGAAGGAGGAGAACGTGGCCGCTGGCTGGTAAGTGCTGGAGCCCCTCCCTGCCCGGCCTGGGGAGCTCAGCACCCCCGGGAGTCCCCTGCTGGCTTTGACCTACCGCCCAGGGGGCGAGCTGTGGGTGCTACCCTCCTGAAGGGGTGAGCACCAGGCTGTGGGGGATTGGGGCATCGTCTCCATTCCTTCAGTTCGCCTGGAGCTGTCAGGGTATCCGGGCTTGGGGATGGAGCCCCGTTCTCCCTCTCCTGCCTCCTGACACGTCTCCCCACAGTCACCAGCACAACAGGGGCCCCACAGACTGGGCAGAGCCAAGGAGCACGTACGTTTGCAAGAACTGCAGCCAGATGTTCTATACAGAGAAGGGGCTGAACAGCCACATGTGTTTTCACAGCGACCAGTGGCCGTCACCTCGAGGGAAGCAGGATCCCCAGGTGAAGGGGCGTGAGGCTGCGTTCAGCTCGCCGGAGTTGGGGAGAGGTGGGGGCCTGGCTGGGGGCTGGGAGCCAGGGCGGTGCTCCTCTGGAGGGGCCCTTGCTCCCACCCTGCTCTTTCCCTTAAAGGGCTGTCTCTTTTCTGTGTGTAGGTGTTTGGCATGGAGTTTTGCAAGCCCTCAAGACAGGTGCTGAGGCCAGAAGGGGATGGGCAGAGTCCCCTGGGAGCCAGAAAGTGCCTGGACAACCCAACCACAGCCTCTTTGGGGGTCCCTGTGCCGGTGCCTGTGGCCCCAGCAAACCGTCCCCCAGGGAGCAAGGTGGGTGCTGATCAGTCCACCTCCATCCCGCCACTTTCCACCTGCCAGTGGGAGCTGTGGGAAAAGCCCCAAACTCCTGACTCTGGAAGAGCTTAGTTTCAAATCCATTCATTCACTCACCCTCTGCTGGACTTTCTCTGTGTCTGACCCTGTGCTGGGGACACTGCAGCAACCACAGCAGCCTGTCTCCTGGGGCTCCCGGCCCAGTGGAGTGGAGAGCCCCCATCCCCAGACAGTGATACCCAGAGTGGGCTGGGCTGGGCTGGGCTGGGAGGGGAGCTGAGGGAGCTGTGGGAGCCCCAAGGGGGCACCAGAGACCAGCTTGAGCAGGCCAGGGAGGACTTCCTGGAGGAGGGGTTGTTAGAGCTGAGATCTGGAAGATGAGAAGGAGTAAGATAGGGGTGGAGAGGCAGATTGCATGAAGGTGAGAGAGCATACTGAGTTGCGCGATGAGTGAGTTTCCAAAATGGTCTGAGGGAGGGCCTTTCCTTGGGGGTGTGGATGCACGAGAAGGCTCCAGCTTCGCACACTGCCCAGCTCAGGGTCTGGGGTCTGGCGCAGGTGTGGTGGCCCTGCCCAGCCTCCTCTGCTGAGGGCTGTGGGCACGGTCAGGCCGGGCATGCGCCTCTGTGGTCACTACCTGTCCCGCTCTCCTGGCGCTCTTGAGGACTGAGCTTGGGGCAGGTGGCCTCAGGTGACCCCTCGGGGTTCTGAAGCCTCTTCTTGTCCAGGGACAGGAGAAGGGCGGGGACGAGAGAAACAGCAAGGAGAACAGCCAGCACCGAAGGCGGAAGAAGCGCCCCCAGCCCAAGGCGCTGTTTGTCCCTCCTCCGCCCCCCACGTTCGGGCAGCCAGGCCCGGGGGGGTGTCACCAGAGCCGCCTGCGCTCCCCCGTGTTCCTGGTGGACCGCCTCCTGAAGGGGCTGTTCCAGTGCTCACCCTACACGCCGCCGCCCATGCTCAGCCCCATCCGGGAGGGCTCGGGGCTCTATTTCAACACGCTCTGTTCCACATCCGCTCAGGCCAGCCCGGACAGGCTCATCAGCACCGTGCTCAGTGAGTGAGGCTGATCCCCACCCCCTCCAGCGGTCACGGCAGGCCAGACCCACCCCTCCGGTAGCATGCGGTCCAGGCCTATGGCTGCATCGGTCTGGTGGTCCCGTTGCTGTTCAGAACTATCCCAGGACCATCTGGGTCCAGCAGCCTTCTAGGTGCTTATAATTTTGTAGGCAGAAAGAAAACAGAGGCCATTTAACCTAGCCACCCTTCTTCTGCCTGGTCTTTTGAGTAATTTTTAAACAGCTTTGCTGCTGCTGCTAAGTCACTTCAGTCGTGTCCAACTCTGTGTGACCCCATAGATGGAAGCCCACCAGGCTCCCAGTCCCTGGGATTCTCCAGGCAAGAACACTGGAGTGGGTTGCCATTTCCTTCTCCAAGGCATGGAAGTGAAAAGTGAAAGGGAAGCTGCTCAGTCATGTCCGCCTCTTTACTGAGATGTAATTCCCAGATCACAGGGGACACCCGTTTAAAGTGCACAGTGTTTGTGAGAATATGCGTCGGGTTGTGCACCCGTCACACAGTCTGATCCTAAGCACGTTCATCTCCCCAGGAGATGGGCTATATCCATGAGCAGTTACACACAGGCCCCACCGCCCCCCAGCTCCTCAGCCCTGGGCACGGCTCACCTACCGGGCTACTTTCTCTCTCTGTGGGTCTGCCTTCTTTAGATGTTTCGTAGAATTGGTGTCCTGTGACGCGTGACTGTCTGTGTCTGGTTTATTCACTTGGAGTAATGTCTGCAGGGTTCACCCCTGTTGTAGTATGCATCAGGGCTCCATTCTTTTTGTGGATGAATGATACTCCATTGTCTGGACAGGTGATCTTTTATTTATCCACTCGTCAGTTGATGAGCATTTGGGCTGTTTTTGTCCCTTGGCTATTGCCAAGAGTGCTGGTTAAGAACCCTTAGGCATCAGTTTTTGTTGTACCTAAGTTCTGATTTCTCTTGGGTGTATGCTTCAGAGTGGAATTGCTGGTCCATAGGGTAACTGTTTAAGGAACCGCCAGACTGTTTCCCAAACTCATTTGACACTTTCACGAGTTCTGTATGAGAGTTCTTTGTGCTGTTGCGTACCGCTGAATTTCCTTCGTGAAGGCTGAACAGTGGCCCATTGCAGGCACACACCCGCTTCCTGCATGCGTGTAGGTGCCCGTTGGGCACTGTGGTTGTCTGTGGCTACTGTGCATAGGGCTGGAGTGGACATGGGAGTTCAGGTGTCTTTTTGAGATCTTGACTGCAATTCTTTGGGATGAATACCCAGAAGTGGGATTGCTGGGCCACATGGTAGTTCTGCTTTTTGAGATAATTCCATACTGTGTAGTTTTTTTTTTCCTCATTTTTTATTTTATATTGGAGTATTGTTTTTTTTTAATTGGAGTATATATTCAGTTCAGTTCAATTCAGTTGCTCAGTCATGTCCGACTCTTTGCGACCCCATGAATTGCAGCACGCCAGGCTTCCCTGTCCATCACCAACTCCCGGAGTTCACTCAGACTCACGTCCATCGAGGCAGTGATGCCATCCAGCCATCTCATCCTCTGTCGTCTCCTTCTCCTCCTGCCCCCAAATCCCTCCCAGCATCAGAGTCTTTTCCAATGAGTCAACTCTTCGCATGAGGTGGCCAAAGTACTGGAGTTTCAGCTTCAGCATCATTCCTTCCAAAGAAATCCCAGGGCTGATCTCCTTCAGGATGGACTGGTTGGATCTCCTTGCAGTCCAAGGGACTCTCAAGAGTCTTCTACAACACCACAGTTCAAACGCATCAATTCTTTGGCACTCAGTGTTCTTTATAGCCCAACTCTCACATCCGTACATGACTACTGGAAAAACCACAGCCTTGACTAGACGGACCTTTGTTGGCAAAATAATGTCTCTGCTTTTGAATATGCCATCTAGGTTGGTCATAACTTTCCTTCCAAGGAGTAAGTGTCTTTTAATTTCATGGCTGCAATCACCATCTGCAGTAATTTTGGTGCCTAAAAAAATAAAGTCTGACACTGTTTCCACTGTTTCCTCATCTGTTTCCCATGAAGTGATGGGACCGGATGCCATGATCTTCGTTTTCTGAATGTTGAGCTTTAAGCCAACTTTTTCACTCTCCTCTTTCACTTTCATCAAGAGGCTTTTGAGCTCCTCTTCACTTTCTGCCATTAGGGTGGTGTCATCTGCATATCTGAGGTGATTGATATATTGGAGCATAATTATTTACCATGTTGTTTTAGTTTCAGGTGTTCAGCAAAAGTGGTTTGGTTATCCACTCACCTATTCTTTTTCAGAGTCTTCTCCCATGGAGAAGCTCACTGAGTGTGGTTCTCGGCGCTGTCCAGTCGGTCCTTGGCTCCCCTTGGCTCTGTCCCGTCTGGTGGGCTGCCCTGGGCCTTCCTTGCCGTGTGCGGGCTCTCTCTAGAGGCGCGCGGGGTCTGCTCTGCCGTTGTGGTGTGCAGGCTTCTCACTGTCGTGGCTTCTCTCGTTGCGGAGCGCGGCCCCGGGGCGCGTGCACTTCAGAAGTTGCAACACGCTGGCTCAGTAGTTGTGGCACACATGGCATGTGGGATCTTCCCAGATCAGGGATTGAACCCGTGTCTGCTGCATTGCAAGGTGGATTCTTAACCACTGGGTCACCAGGGAAGTCCAGTAGGTCCTTGTTGATTGTCTATTTTATATACAGTAGTGCGTCTATACCATGAAATCTTAAAGAACCTGCTTTTAGCTGCTCCAGAAAGGCAGTCAGAAAGGGCCTCACGGGTCAGTTGTAGCCAGCCTTTTTGAGGCTCTTCTTTACGTGTTTTCCAGATCCCCTGGATGGCTCTTTCGGCATCTGTGTGGTAAAGGACGACACCAGGATCAGCATTGAACCGTGAGTTGGGACAGACTTAGAACCTGAGGGTCCTTCCCAAATGGGGACGCTCTTACCCTCTGGGCATTCCTGTGTGGCTCTGCCAGCACCTTCATCCCGGGGAAACCAGGTCTAGGAGAGAAGTGCTGGGCTTCTCCGGCTGTCCCCCCAGCATTCCATCTGTCCAGACAGACCATAGTCGGCTCCCTGAGGACAGAAGGCCCAGAACACGGGGTTCTGGGTAGAACTGCCAGTGGCACAGTGAGACCCGCGTGCAGAGCCGTGGACTGTGGCTAGATGAAGGGGGCCTTGGGTGTAGGAGCAGGCCACGTATCAGCACACACCTCCCCTGTCCTCGACCCCAGACGGCTGAGGCCAGAAACCTGGCGATGAAATCGGAGGAAGGAATTGAGCCTCCCTCAGGAGGCTTCTGGAACGCCTGTGTGTGTCTGTCGGGGTAACGGACACTCTGTGTGTCTGAAAGACTGCAGAGGGCATCCACAGAGCAGGGCCGTGGCCCAAGAGCAGGGCTCATGGAGCGTCTCTGCTTTACTTCCCACCTTGGTCACGCACTGTACGTAAGTCTTGTGTGTAAGTTTTGTACACCTGTGGGCGTGTCCTCGTTTCAGACACATCAACATAGGAAGCCGGTTTCAGGCTGAAATTCCAGAGCTCCAGGACAGCTCTTTGGCTGGGATTGATGAGCATGTTGCTTCTCTGGTCTGGAAGCCATGGGGAGATGTGATGAGCAACCCGGAAACGCAGGACAGAGGTGGCCGAGACCTTGGGGCCAGGGTCCCAAGGGCCCTCCTCTATCTCCAGAGATTCCTCCTCCCAGTTCACACCCTGACCAAGAAGCAGTGTGCAGGGGTCGGGGGTTGGAGGGTGGACAGTGGCGGCCTTCAGCACAGTACTGCTCCCGCCTGCGGTCCCTGGCCCACGTCCCCTCTCCCCCGGTAGCCGGCAGGCTGCACAAAGCAGGTGCCAGGAGCAGAGTTGAGCCCTTCCTCCAGGTCCCTCCCTTCCCTCAGCCTGCCTTTACTAGAGGGAGGGGATGACAAGGAGCCTCTCCCACCCTAATGGTGCCCTCAGGGAGGCCTCTTCCCTGGCTCGCCCTGACCTTCTGTGTCTCCGCCCCCTCCCCTCCTGGAAACAGTAACAGAGCTTTGCAACGTGGCCTGCTCCAGCGTGATGCCTGGCGGGGGCACTAACCTGGAGCTGGCGCTGCACTGCCTGCATGAAGCCCAGGGTGATGTCCAGGTGAGGCGCAGGCGCGGGTGAGCAGGTGGGCTGGCTCGGCGTGGCCCTGGGGTGGGCGTGGCTTTAGGGCAGGCTGCCCCGGGGTTTCCAAATGAATGAAGGGATGAAGGCGGGCCTCCACCTCCGGTGCCCCCTGTTCCAGGTTGCCCTGGAGACCCTCTTACTCAGAGGACCCCAGAAGCCGCGAACTCACCCTCTCGCCAGCTACCGCTACACAGGTGAGTGGAGCACGACTGCTGGCGTGGTGGGGCCTGGCTGAGCCCCCGAGGGCCAGTCAGTGTCCACGCAGAGCGGCGTTGTCTCAGGGTCTCACCTGCCTCCCCAGGAGGGCCTGTCCTCTCTCCAGGGGACTCCATGGGCGCCGTTCTCTAGCTGGTTCCTACCTGCTGTCCACTCATTTCCTCCTGGGCTCTGCCTGGCCGGGAAGGGGGTGCCAGGGAGGGCTGGGGGCAGGCACTCCAGCCCCAGAGTCCGCCTGCCCTTGGGCGAGTCACTTAACCAGTGGATGCCTCAGTTGTGGCATCTGTCAAGTGGGGATGGTAGTAGCCCCTACCTGCTAAGGTTTCGTGAGGATTGTAGGAGACCAAGCAAGAAAGGGGCTTAGCAGAGATCCTGGCATCTGATCTGTACTGGGTCACGGCAGCCTGAAGAAGGAGGGGCCGTGACTGTGGTCCCAGAGGAAGAAATGCCCCCCGGCTGTTTCTTACTAGGTTCAGACATCTGGACCCCCATGGAGAAGAGGCTCTTTAAGAAGGCATTCTGTGCCCACAAGAAGGACTTCAACTTGATACACAAGACGGTAAGTGCACGGGGCAGGCTGGCATAGAGGAGGTTCCCTCACCGAGCCGAGGGGCTGGAGCCGCAGGGCCTGTCGAGAGTGACTCTCCGCTCCTGCTGTGAGCGACTGACAACTTTAAAAAGCCATCGCTGAGAACAGCCCCAAACAGTACAGAAAAGAAGCCTGTGTTCAAAACAAAGCCCTCCAGACCCCAGCCCACTGTCCACTGACTGTAACCTGACAGGCATTTACTGGCCGTACAGTTTACACACATATGTACACTTTCTCAAAAAATGATGAGAGTGTATATTTGATATCCTGCTGATCATCTTGCTCTTTTTTAAAAAACTGGTCCACAAAACCGCACATAATCGAAGTGTAAGATTCGATGTTTTGACGTAACCATCCCTGGTGGCTCAGCAGGTAAAGAACCTGCCTGCCAGCGCAGGAGACACGGGAAAGGCAGGTTCGATTCCTGGGTCGGGAAAATCCCGTGGAGAAGGGAATGGCAGCCACTCCAGTATACTCACCTGAAAAATCCCATGGACAGAGAAGCCTGGCGGGCTACAGGCCATGGGGCCAAAAGCTCCCTCCTGCGCCTTTGTAACCTCTCCTTCCTGCCATCAACTCCCGTCTGCTTCCTGCCACTGTGAGTTAGTTTGCATTTTCTAGAGCTGTATAGAAATGGAGTGATCCCGCAGCACGTGCTCTGCTTTGGCTTCTTCCAGTCTGCATGACAGTTTTGCGCTTCATCCACGCTGCCGTGTGTGCCAGTAATTAATCAGTCTGCTGAGGAGTATTCCATTGCATGTCCCCTTCTCTTTTTCAAAACCTTCATTCCGGGCTGCACGGGGTCTTCCTTGTGTGGGCGCTTTCTCCAGGTGCAGTCTGTGGGCTTCTCAGAGGGGTTTCTCTCGTTGTAGAGCTAGGGCTCTAGGGTGCGAGGGCTTAGCTGCTCCCCAGCATGTGGAATCTTCCCAGACCAGGGATCAAACCTGTATCCCCTGCACTGGCAGGCAGATTCTTAACCACTGGATCACTGAGGAGGTGCCATCGTGTGTCCTCTTGTGGGCCTCTTCCCTCAGTACTTCCTGTAGGCCCCTGCCCGGCTGTCGCAGAAGCCGTGAGGTACCCACTGCATGAGGGTGCTCTGCTTTAATTAGTCCTGATACATAGACACACGGCTCCACATGGTGTCACAGCGAATGCGTACCTCCGTGTGCATGTCCCTGGAGGGAAGGGTTCCTGGGCCGGCCGTGTTGCTCAGAGTGTGCAGAGCTTAGCTGGTGTGGGCTCTGGTGGTTTCCTCTCTGAGCCCCTCACCCCTTGGAAGGAGTCTGTGATTCTCTGCCCCTTTAGCAAAGGGGCCCGCTAGGCCATAGCAGGAGAGAGTTCAGGAGGGCTTTCAAAAAATGGCAGCTGGCCCCCTGATGGGGAGGGGCTCTAGGGCATCGAGGCCCCACTCACTACTGCTCCTGAGGCGCTGTCCACAGCCACCTTCTGTCTTCCCCGATCAGATCCAGACAAAGACCGTAGCCCAGTGTGTCGAGTATTACTACATCTGGAAAAAAATGATCAAGTTTGACTGCGGCCGAGCCCCAGGGCCAGAAAAGAGAGTCAGGAGGGAGCCAGATGAAGTAGACAGGGCGGAAGCCAAGGTAGGGGGTCTCGGGGCAGGGGGTCTGGAGTTCAGCCCGATCCGGAGGCCTGGTGCCTATCCATGCTGGGCAGGGGTGGGGGTGCTCCCAGCAGGAGGGGCTTTCCATGGGCGATGTTCCCATGGGCTCTGGGTCCGTGCTGGTCCCTTAGCAGGGTGAGGGCGTGGCTCAGCACCCTTTTATCATCTCTGCCCACCCCTGCAGGTCACTTGCAGTCCTCGGGAGAGACCCAGCCACCGTCCAACCCCGGAACTAAAGATAAAGACCAAGAGTTACAGGAGGGAGTCCATCCTCAGCTCCAGCCCGAGCACTGGCACCAAGCGGAGCCCCGAGGCACCCGGGAGCGTGGAGGGCCAGGGCGCCTTTCCCTGCCGGGAGTGTGAGAGGTACTTGGCTCCCTGGAGGCGCCTGCACCGCCTGCCCTCAGCCCCACTCCATCCTCTCAGGGTCCCCCCGCCCGCCTCCCCCTGCTCTGATCCCCACCCCCTGCTCTGATCCCCATGTTCTCTGGTGCCTCTGCAGGGTGTTCGATAAGATCAAGAGTCGAAATGCCCACATGAAGCGGCACCGGCTGCAGGACCATGTGGAGCCCATCGTCAGGGTCAAGTGGCCGGTGAAGCCCTTCCAGCTGAAGGAGGAAGAGGAGGAGGAGGAGGAGCTGGGGGCTGACATCGGGCCCCTGCAGTGGTGATTCAGGGCGGGGTGGCAGCGGGGGCAAAGCTGCAAGTCTCCCCAAGGTGCCCCTCTGCCTCCCCAACCCGTCCCTGTTACCAGGGGCCAGCCCAGCTTGCAGACACGGCGGGCACTGGGTCACGAGCCGGGGACATACAGTCATCTGACCACCGTGAAGGCCCTGCCGCTGTATCGGAGGCTCCATTCTCTTAGGTTCATAGTCTCTCCCCTTCTGTCAGTTCGCCTCTTCCTGGAGCAGTGAGGCTTGGGGAGGGAACAGGTTAGGTCTGGGTAACTCTTCAGTCTTATCCTCCATTTCAGGCTTTGGTTACATTTATTCAGTAGGCCAAGATGTAGAGAATCAGTGGGAATTACCATCAGATCTCCACCGCACCAGGGCCCCTCGCGGAGGGTCTCTCTGCATTCTAGATTCTGCCCCTAGTCTTGACGTGACTTGTACATTGTTAGGTTTGGTTTTTCTTTTTTTGTACGTGTCGACTTGTAAGTCTTATTAAATTGGGTTCTTAAGCAGCTCTCTTCTGGCTTCCTCGCCTATTGATCCCGTGAAGGCTTGAGTCCCTGCCCCTCCAGGAACCACAGGGATGAGTAAGCTGAGTCCCTGCCAGCATTTATTAAGCACCTGCTGTTGTTAGGCCAGACAGTGCCCAGGCCATACAATGGGGACATGGTGACACGGAGGGACAGGGCCCCTCTCCTCACAGAGCTCACAGTTCAGGAGCGGAAGGTAGCAGTGATAAGTCAGCAAAGAGGCCAGTTTAGATATCGATCGCGGATGTGGCTTTGGCCATAGTAACAGAGGAGTCGGCCTAGGTTTAAGCTCTGAGAACACGTGGTAGTGGTGTGAGCAGCTCTCTTGTGAAATTCAGGCCTGCCAGCGGTGACCATCGTTGGCAAGAGCAAGGACCCCCTCCTCCTCCACCAGCACCCCAACCTTCAGAGGACACAGGGCAGACAGCACGTCCCTCCCTGCCTTGCTTCCCTTCTTTAGAGGGAGGAAAGCTTGTGGTGGGGCTTCCCAGGGACATTAGGACATTCTCAGGTGGCGCTAGTGGTAAAGAACCCACCTGCCAGTGCAGAAGACGCGGGAGAGGCGACTTTGATCCTTGAGTTGGGAAGATCCCTGGAGAAGGAAATGGCAACCCACTCCAGTATTCTTACCTGGGAAATCCATGGACAGAGGAGCCTGGCGGGTCCATGGGGTACAGTCCATGGGGTCACAAAGAGTCAGACATGACTGAAAACACACACACACACAGAAGCCCCTTGTAGCAGCGCCCAGCAGAACTCGCCTCATACCCCCTTGGCCAGGACTGTAGCCGTGTTCTTTCTAAACTGATCCCTGGCAGCAGGAAAGGAAACGGCCATTTATCCTGGACACGGGATCTGTCTCCAGGCCTGCAGAAAAAAGTGTTTGCCTCAAGTTCGTTGTCACCCAATCAAAACTGGAATCCTGTTTGCCAGGAAAAGAAGAGGAAGCAGGAATGGCTCCTGTGGAGTCAGACCTTGTGTCTACCCCAAAGTGACACAAGGGAAGGGGCCGAGTTCGAGGGAGTGGCAGGGTGTGGCGGGCGCTGGTGAGTGGATGGGGAGGTGGGGTGCACAGAGGACACCACTGAGGCTGAGACCTGGCTTCCGGGCCAGAGCGTGAAGCACAGACTGCCCCAGGAACCGGGGGAGGTGGTTCAGAGCTCCAGCTGCCATGTGGAGGTGGTGGTGGGCAAGTCGGGAAGCCAGAAGGCTCTAGGGTGAGATGATGGCCTGGGCTGGGGTAGCAGTGAAGAGAGCCAGGAACACAGGCATGAAGGATCAGGTTAGAAGCAGACTCAGACTTGGTGACGGGTCACACATCACATGGACAGCTGGTAAGGAAAAGGAGAGAACAAGGCTGGCACGACAAGTTTGGGGGTCGAGCAGCTGAGTAGACGCTGTCAACTGAGATGGGGAAGAGGGACCCTTCAGAGGATTGACGGCTTCAGGCATGACTGTGTCTGCTGCCTTCTGAGGGACTAGCTGGGGGAACAGGGTAAAGGGTAGTGTCAGGAGACTTCTTGGTGGCTCAGATGGTAAAGAATCTGCCCCCAGTTCAGGACACCCAGGTTCAGTCCCTGGATAGGGAAGATCCTCTGGAGTAGGAAACGACAACCCATTCCAGTATTCTTGCCTGAAGAGTTTCATGGACAGAGTCTGGCGGGCTACAATCCGTGGGATCACAAAGAGTCGGACATGACTGACGAACACACACACAAGGAGACTTCACAGCTCAGTAAATCTGCAAAGGAGGGGAGGGAGAGCAGAGGAGGAAGCTGAGTTTGAAGCAGTGTGGATACTGCAGTTAAGGGAAAGGACCCCGGCATCAGGTGATCCGGGATTGACAGCCTGGCTCTCTGTGCCTCTTTGCCACCTTGGGCAAATTTCACCTCCCCTGTTTGGGTCTCAGTCATCTCCTTCCGTAACTGGGAAATTCCCACCCCCAAGTATCTGAGGATGAGAAATTGGAAATCAGGTATTAGCAGGTGCCCAGTGTGACCTGAGCAGCTGCCACCCATCGAGCGCAGGTGCTGTCGCTGTCCTTGTGTGGGTCCCACCTTCTCAAGTGCGGCCCACTGACTGAAAATGAAAGTGGCTGGCTTCATGGTCTGGTGGTATGTTAGGTATCTATTGCTGCGTAACAAATTAAGCTGAAACTTAATGGCTTAAAACAAATGGAAACTTTTATAGTTGCGCTGCTTAGAGGGGCAGGTAACCCAAACTGCTTGTGGTTATCCAGATTCGGCCCCCCCCCCCCCCGCTCCAAATCTTATCTGTGGTCAGAATGCAGTGGCAACCGCAAGTGGTGGTCCCAAAGAGACTCTGAACTTCAGGAGAGAGCTGGGCAAGGTTTCCTCTGTGTTACCTCCCCTCAGCCAAACTCCACCCTCAGAAAAGAGGGTCTTCTCAACCCTGAATTATCTCCATCCTGATCATTTGGGCGTCCTGGAAAAAATGCACATTCTTATGCCCTACCACAGACTTTCATAATCTGAATCATTGGCAGTAGGGCCCTGGGACTTAAAAAATTTTTTAAGATGCTTTCTTAGTAGAGCAGTTTTTAGATTTGCATGAACATTGGGAAAATGCTACAGAGAATTATCATATACCCCACACCCAATTTCCCCTATTTAAATTTTTTATTAATTTATCTTTGGCTGTGCTGGGTCTTCATTGCTGCAACGCTTTCTTTAGTTGCAGTGCAAGGGCTTTGTTGCCTCTCAGCATGTGGAATTTTCCCAGACCAGGGATTGAACTCGGGTCCCTTCACTGGCAGGCAGGTTCTTAACCACTGGACCAGCAGAGGAGTCCTCCCTTACATTTATCTGACATTAGTGTATGGCATGTTTGTTACAGTTAATGAGCCAGTATTGCTATGTTTTTATTAACTAAAATCTATTCTTTATTCAGATTTCATTAGTTTTTACCCAAGGTCCCTCTTCTGTGCAAGGATGCTCCCTAGACACGACACCACATTTATGTTCCTCTCGGTTGTGACAGCTTCTCAGACTTGCTTTGTTTTTGATGACAGTTATGAGGAGTTGTAGTCAGGTATTTTGGAGAGTGTGCCTCAACTATAGTTAGTCTGATGTTTTTCTCCTGATCAGAGAGTGAGGGAGACAGCAGAGGTGAAGCGCCACTGTCATCACACGTTATTAAGAGTACATAGCATCAGTGTGACTTGTCACTGTTACTGTTAACCTCCGTCACCTGGTTGACGTTTGTCAGGCTTCTACACTGTAAATGTAGCGCCTCCGCCCCCAACACCGTCCTCTGCAGAAGAAAGTCTCTGTGCACAGTCTACATGAAGGAGTGGAGTCATGTTCCATCTTGAGAATGGAATACCCACATAAATTATTTGGAATTATGCACAGAATATTTGCTTATTCTCCACCATTTATTTTTCAGTCATTTATATCAGCATGAGCTCATGGAGATTTTATAGACTGGGTTATAATCAGGTGCTACTTTGTTGTTCAAATTGTTGCAGCTTTGACTATTGGGAACTCTGAGCTCATGGAGATTTTATAGACTGGGTTATAATCCAGGGCTGCTTGTTGCTCAGATTGTTCCATCTTTGACATTGGGAGCTCTTTCGGTTGGCTCTTGTCTCTTTGATATACCTCATCGTGTGTGTGAGAGAGAGAGAGAGAGAGAGAGAGGGAGGGAGGGAGGGAGAAGGAGATTCATGGTGTGTGTGGGGGTGTGGGGGTGTGTGTGGGAGGGTGGAGGCAGAGAAACAAGGAGATGGAGGCCAGGAGGCTTCCCTTCTGGAACTACAAGACGTTCCAGGCTCATCCTGTGCAATGTCCTAGAACCAGCCTTTTATCCAAGGAGCTCTCGTTCCTTTTGTTGGAGAACAAAGAGTATTAAAAACTAAGATCTGGCCGCTAGATATAATTGAACCTAAATTTTTAACAGTTTCACTAGCTTTTTTTTTTTTTAATGAAACCAGTGTTAGACAACCTCTGCTCCCCTCTGCATACCTCTAAGATATTGCAGGTTCAGTTCATAAATAAAGCCAGTCACATGACTTTCCCTTTGTTTCCCAGTGCATGTAAGTTATGTTTACACTATGTGTGTATGTGTGTCAGTCGCTCAGTTGCATGCGACTCTTTGAGACCCCATGAACTTTAGCTGGCCAGGCTCCTCTGTCCATGTAACTCACCAGGAAAGACTACTTCAGTCTATTAAGGGTGCAGCACATTATTTTAGAAATGTATAATTTAAAAATATTTTATTGCAAAAAATGCTAATCATTATCTGAGCCAGTCTTAATAATAACATCAAAGGTCACCAATCACAGGTCATCCTAACAAGAGTAACAAAAAACTTTAAAATATTGTGAGAATTATTAAACTTGGCATTGAGACACTAAATGAGCCAATGCTGTTTGGGAAACCGCACAGCTCTGAGAGAACTGCTTAATGCAGGATTGCCACAAACCTTCAATTTGTTTTTTTTTTAAGTGTATCTTGGAAGGGCAAGAAAGCAAAGCACAATAAAATGAGATATGCAGCCTTCTCTGGTCTTCCCAAACCAATTTCAGCATAGGTCGACAGAGGGCGCAACAAAACGGAGACCGCTTTCCTTCTTACCCACTGACGCCTTTCCAAGTGAAAGAGACTTTCAGGAGGTAATGAGAGGAGGCGGGGACTAAGCTCTGCGCAAAAGAGCTGTCAAACCCAGGCTTCCGGCATGGAGCTATCACGTGACGATTAGGGATCAGCTGACTAGGGTCTAAATTCCGCAGGGAAGTCAGACGGAGCCAAAGGCTGAAGTTGATTGGTGGAGCAGGAACAAGCCCAGGAGGCGGGTCCTTGGCGGTGAGGGCTACGATTGGCTTGTGCGGAATCACGTGGGTTATCAACCCCCGCACCAGGTACCCTAAGACAGATACATGCGCATGCGTTAAAAATTGGATCGCTGATTGGAGGCCGTGAATCACGGGGCGGCGTGCCTCGGCTGGAGAGGGCGTGGTCTGCGGTGCGCACGCCGCGCTACGAGGCCGTTGGTTGGCCAGCTCGAATCACGTGGTTCCTGGCCCCAGGAGGCGCGCGCCGGTGCGACGTCAACGCAGCCCACTAAGCTCCCCCGACCTGTCTCCTGCGACCCGGTCGTATCTGAGTTCTCCGAGGGCAGGGCTCCGGCGGTTTCCTGAGTACTTTTGCGGCCGCTATGGACAACTCCGGGAAGGAGGCGGAGGCGATGGCGCTGCTGGCCGAGGCGGAGCGCAAAGTGAAGAACTCGCAGTCTTTCTTCTCGGGCCTCTTTGGGTAAGAACCGCGAGCAGGGGTCGGCCGGGACCTCGGCTGAGAGGACGGAGGAGTCATGCTCTGGGGCGGCGGTAGAGGCGAAGGGCTCGAGCCTAGAGGACGCGGGGGTTTGCGGGCTTACGGACATGGTCTGAGGCAGCAGAGGGTACAAGCCATGGCCGGGACGCCGGACTGTGGCACTGACAGCATGATTCGAGGAAAGACTGTCCGAGACTGTGGCAGGGCCGTGGGCTGAGGACACCTGGGCCGAGGCGAAACCATCTGGAGGCAGGAAGGGGCCCCAGGCTGGAGACGGGCCAAAGGGCCAGGGGAATACGGCCTCAGGCCTTGAAGGGAATGTGGCCTGCGGGGACCGAGGGAGCCTGGAGGGAAGCCAGGCCAGGAAGCCTTTTGGAACTCAAGGAGAGCCTGTTTGAAAGATCCCAGACGGGAGTCTTGGGGCCTGAGACTGAGGACTTCTGCCCGAGGGCGTCCCTTTTCCGAGACCTGGGGTGATGGACTTATGTGAACTCTGGCCCGGGCGTCAGGGCTAAGATGATCCTACGATTGATGAATCCAGTCTGAGTTGCGTGAAGTGTCTCAGGTGAATATGGCCCAGGTCACAGGTGACTAGTGTAAAGAGACCTGACTGCCAAGTGAGATCTGAACAGAGGAAGCTCTGGGGTGATGGAGTGAAGGCCGAAGAGGGCTGGGAGGCTGGAGACTAAGTGGGAGTGAAGCTTGGTTTAGGAACTGGTGGGATGAAAACGAGAGATGAGGGAGGTAAGAAAACCTAAGGGGCCGGAGGCCTGCTGTGTGATCTTTGAGTAAAGATGGGGCATGCAGTGTGAGCAGGATGAGACTGGCATGCCCAGGTTAGGGCTGAAGGGGGCTGGGAAACAGAATCAACACCTAATGCTTGTGGCAGACATTTCACATGAGTTCATGTTGGCTCATAAGAGTTGTTCTGATGACTGTCGTTTGAGGAATTTTAGTGGCTGAGGAGGATCAAAAGCTCAGGTCAGAAGCCTAGGCTCTGCCATTTCTTGACCTTGGGCAAGCTGTTTAACTTCCCTTATTATGGGGGAGTGGTGTCTCAGAGAAACCTGTCTCAGGCATTTGCCACTAGTATTGAAGTAGGCCACGTGTAAAGGGTGTAGAATTGAGCCTGGGACGTGGTTATCACTCTGAAAGTGTTAGCTACCATCAGTGTCACTTCCGGGAAAGAAACAGGTATGGAGCCTGTTCGGGACTCAAGGGGGGGGTTTGATGGGCGGGACTGATGGGGATCAAGGTGAGGGTTTGATGGGAGAAGTGGGGTGGGGGCTGTCAGAGCAGGGAGAGAGGATGTGATGAGTAAGGAGTTGAAAGGGGTTGGGGAAGGAATTCGGGCCATGGGGACTTGATAGGGTTAGGGGAAGGGGCTTGAGACCTCCGGTGGAGAGAGAGCCAGGGAGGACTGAGGAACACTGTGTTGCTCTTGAAACTGGGAGGAGAGCTGCAGGGGAACAGGCGGGTGTGTAGAGAGTTAGGAGGAACTGTGAGGAGGGGCCATGGAACCTGGCAGCAGAGAGGCCAAGGCTGGGGAAGGGGTTTGTGGGGGAAGACTGGGGCTTTAGGAGAGACGGTGTTAGGAGGTAAGAAATGAGGAGGAGGGTTCTTCCCCGGAGAGGAGATGGGAACAGCTCATTGTTACAAGTGGTAGATAATGTTTACTTATCCACCGCAAGAACTTGAGTAACCTGGCTGAGACCTCTCTAGTGTGGAAAAACATCCGGGGCTGATGGACTGTATTGATTAGGTGAGGAATGTTTTCTTTCAGAGGCTGAGAGTGGGGAGAGCGTGTCTGTGTTTCTGCTTCCTTCACAAGGGGAGAAACTCAAGTGCAGTGCTTTGTGGTGGGGCCAAGAGCTCAGTTTTCAGTCAGGTCATGGTTTTACTGGGTGGCTTTTGGTGTCTGGTCCCTGGGGATTAGTGTACTGTTGGGCCATGCTTGGAAGGAGCAGCCAAGTCAGGGCCTGAAACACTTTGTCACCTGGCTGGGAAGGCAAGATGAAGACTTGCTAACACACTAGTAAAGCAGAATTGTCACATGTGATTAAGGGCTGCATTTTATCATTGGGAGGTTCCTGACCTGAGAGGAAGCTGCATGAGCTTAAGGAACTCCTTGGTGAGGAATGAGCTGGGCCCCTGGGAACCCTGGGACATGCCACAGGAGTGGGGACTGGAGAGGGTGTTCCAGGCAGTGGGAATTGTCTGAACAGAGCTCTAGGGTGAGGGGAGGTTTGTCCAGAAATGATGGGGAACTGAGATCCAGAGAGACCAGGGCTGGCTCCCTGTGGGGAGAAGCCTCCACCTGGGAGGATGAGCAGGAGTTCCGGGGGTGCTCTCTGGTGGGAGAGCACAGCTCCCAACAGAGGAGGCAGCTTGAGCAAGGCCCAGATGTGTGGAGGTCAGTGTCTGAAGGTTTACTGCAGGGGGTTCTGTGTCAGCCCGTAAAGGTAGAACAGGCAGAAGGGGATGAGACTAAACAAGAACCAGGCCCCATCCCGGAGGGCTTTTTGAGACAAGGCTTGGATGTGCGGAGGTGCTGGAGAGCACTGAGGATTTTAGTGGCCTTTTTAGGCTGTTCAGACTGCTGTAACAAAATACCATCAGCTCAGCACCTTATAACCATCGGAAACGTATTTCTCACATTTTTGGATGCAAGAAGTTCAAGGTTGTGGTGCTGACAGGTCTGGTTCCTGGCGAGGGCCTACTGCCTCCCAGACGGCTGTTGTTTCACTGTGTCCTGGTGTCTTTTGTAAAGGCACTAAACCCAGTCACGAGGGCCCCACCCTCATGACCTAGTCACCTCCCAAAGGCCCCACCCACCTTCTCATATCATCACCCTGGAGCTTAGGATTTCCACACACAAGTTTTGGCAGGGGACACAAGAATTCAGTTCACTGGAGGGCCAGTGCTGAAGACCTCCTGTGTAGAAAGGACTCCAGCAGCTAGAGTGGGGGAAGAGTGAAGGCAGTGACGGGAATAGTATCTGACAACACTTATTAAGGGCTCACTCTGACTCTGACTCAGGCCTGGGCCCGGCACTTGCTGTGCATCCTCTCGTGTGGTCCTCACAACGCCCTTCTGGAGGTGGATGTGTAGGGGTCAGAGTTGTGGATCCTTGTGCCCAGTCTTCCACTGAGTGGGCATTGGTGTTCATACCCAGGCCTGTCTCATCCCAAAGCCCTCTTGCTGCCATCCAGAGTTTTTCTTTGAGGCTCAGGCCCATTTCTGGGCACTCCGTTTAGGAGGATGCTGGCAAACTGGGCGTCTCAGGGAGTTTCTTTCCCCTGATTTCCCCGTCTTCCCCACCCGCATGGCAGTTTTCTCCAAATGTCTGAAAGAAAGAAGAGCAGGAGTGTTCACCCCAGAGCCTTCAGCTCCAAGAGCACTTACAGTGGTGCAGGGTTGCAGACGGAGACTGAGACCAGCATGCTGGAGCCTGTCTGCCCAAAAGGCCAGCCCAGGAGGACGTGCCTTGCGGGCAGGAACCGCTTCTGACACTTGGCCTCTGGAGCTGGGGTTGCTTGGCTTCCACGTTTGACAAGCCCCCTTTCCAGGAATGCAGGAGGGAGTGTCAGGGCTCAGCTCATCCCTCCAGCACCCACTTCCCCTTTCAGGAACCTCAGTGATGGCAGCATTCCAGTTTGAAAGGTCTCTGCTCAGATCAAAAGGGCCAGGCAGGGTCGCGTCTGCCTGGGATCCAGGGCAGCCTGGTTGCCTGGGATGTTAAGCCCTTTGCCCTTTGTTGTTTCAGGGCTGCCAGACACTAGCAGGCTTTGGCGCACGAGCAGCCTGGAGGGGAGGCGGTACCAGCCGGCTCTCAGATCCACGCTGCTTCTGTTCCTTCCTTCCTGCTGCCTTCCCCTCCCTTAGCTCCCAGACAGGGCTCAGGAGATGGGAGAGCAGCCCCGACTTCTGCCCTGGAAGCAGAAAGGTGGTGATTTCCCAAACACGGTGTAAGTGTGGAGAAGGAGAGAGGACAGGGAAAAAGCAAGATGCGCTTTCCCTTCCTTCCAGCTCCCGGTGCACCCAGACCTCGTTGCTCCGCCCCTTGGAGATTTCAGACAGTGCTCTGTTCCCCGGGGCTTTCCCCTCCCCCACCTCCCCCTGACTCCCGCTCCCACATCCAAAATAAAAACTTCCTTCCACTCAGACACCAGTGTGTTTAGTAAGTTTCTTCATGTGTGAAACGAAAGTCGGAGAGATACATATTCTCTCGGGTTGTTGTAAGGAGAGACTGAGGTTATGCATGTAAAGTGCTGCGATCCTGGTGGGTGCTTATTAAGTGCTTGTTGCTGTTATTAATATTAATACTAGGTATTGTGTTTAGAAGTTTAGCCTGAAGTCTTGGAGAGCTAGAGATAACAGGGTGCCATGTTGTGTGTACGGACAGCAGCCAGGAGATCATGGTGGCACGGTTCCTGCTTGAACTGTCCTTGGGCACCAGCAACCCTCAGGAGCCCTGGAGGCTGGCTTCCCTGAGACCTGCCTGACCAGAGACGGGCCAAGGTCTGGGTGGGTGTCCCCCAGGTCCTTGGTGCACCTGGGTTGGGAATGATGGCTTCCAGACCGTTCTCCACCTGTAGAGCACGCAGAACCTCTGATGCCGGTGAATTGGGCACTGACTCACCGATCCCTGCCAACTGCCAGGATCCCCGACTCAGCATTCAGCGGCTCTTGCCCAGGTTCAGAGTGGAGGCTTTCCTGAAGGGACCCAAGGTTTCCAAGGAACCCGGCCCTTATGTCTTTGCAGTCTGGGGGTTCTGCCTCTCTTGTTGGAGGTGGTCACACAGAGGTATGGATGCTCTTGTTTAGGCTGGGGCTACTAAGAGGCAAGGGCTTCCCTTGTGGCTCAGCTGGTAAAGAATCCACCTGCAGTGCAGGAGACCTGGGTTCGATCCCTCGGTTGGGAAGATCCCCTGGAGAAGGCAAAGGCTACCCACTCCAGTAGTCTTGCCTGGAGAATTCGGTGGACTGTATAGTCCATGGGGCCGCGAAGAGCTGGACATGACTGAGTGACTTTCACTTCACTAAGCGGCAAGGCTCTTTCATAAACAGTTTGTTGTTTTTTTTAAGTAAATATTAGTTCTGGTTTCTTCCTTGCTGTGTGGGGTTTTCTCTAGTTGCAGCAAGCAGGGGCTACTCGCCTGTTGTAGGGCGCGAGCTCTCAGTGGGTGTGGCTCCAGGGCTCTAGAGCACAGGCTTAATTGTCTTGGCCTGACCCATGGCCGAGTTGCTCTGCGGCATGTGGGATCTTCCTGGATCAGGGGTCAAATCCGAATCTCCTGCATTGGCAGGTGGACTCTTTACCACTGAGGCCCCAGGGAAGCCCCAGAAACATCTTTTAAGAACGAGAACCATTGGGCTCTCTGGCTGGGATGAAGGAAACCTGTTGGGGTGCAGAGGGGATCAGCGCAAGAACCGCAGGAAGGCACCTGGCCCCTGCCTTTGAGCTCATGGTCAGGAGGGCGCTGGGATGTGCTGGGGGTGGGGTAGGTGGGAGGCCCCGGGCTCTCTGGAAAGTGGGGGAGGGGTGCCCCTTGGCTAAGCTGGGGGTGGGGAGATGAAACCCATGCCAAGATGCAGTAGGAAGTGAACAGTAGGAATCTGCTCTCTCCCCCAGCCTGGTGAGGGTGACTCTCTCGTTGGCTCAGCACCTGCTGTGTCATGGGCACTCTCCTGGGTGCCTCCTGTGGGGTTCCTCGTGCCTCCAGCAGGCCTGCAGGGGTGGAGTCTTCTCCCCGCTTCCCGATGAGGAAGCAGAAGGAAGCAGGGGCTGGGGCACCACAAGCCGGCCCTGGAATCCAGGCCTGCCTGACTGCGCTCCCCAGATTTTCTACCAACCCCAAGCGACTCTAGACTTCCTGCTGCCGCCGGCAGCCCTTGGAGCATCTCTCTCCTCCTCCTTATAACAGCGTCCAGTCGTGCACATGCTCCGAGCCCCGCTCTGTGCTGTGCACCAGGTATTGCGTCTCTGTCGTCTCTGAGCCTCACAGAGACACCTCCCAGGTCGGGCTCATTGTCTTCATTTTACAGATAAAGAAACTGAGGCACAGGGCTCGCTCGCCCAAGTCACGCAGCTTGCAGAGTGCCCGGGGCTGATTTCAGCCCAGGTCTCTGGGCCCCCAAGTCCATTCTCTCTCTCCCCCTTGCCCAGCCAGGCATTTCAGAGCTGGGCAGTTAGCGTGAGACACTGGCTTTTTCCCTCCCCCTGGGGCCTATGCAGTCATGGTGGGGCCAGACCCTGCTCTGCGGGATCTTGGCACACTGCAGAGCCAGCGAGGGGCTTAGGGCGCATGGGTGGAGATGCTGAGGGATGACCGGAGAGTCCGTGGCTCAGGCTCTGGACAGCCCTGTGCAGTCAGCAGTGGGGCAAGGCTGGGACCGCCTGCTGCTCCTTGGCCGGGGGGTGCCTTCTCTGTTGTCTGATGTTTCTTCACCTGCTGCACTGCAAGGAGGGCTCCGGCTCTGGGGCGTGGGGAGGGGATTGACTTAGTGAATCCCTTCCCATTAAAAAGCAGAGATATCACTTTGCTGACAAAGGTCCATATAGTCAAAACTGTTTTTCTAGTAGTCATGTATGGATGTGAGAGTTGGACCACAAGAAGGCCGAAGAATTGATGCTTTTGAACTGTGGTGCTGGAGAAGACTCTTGAGAGTCCCTTGGACAGCAGAGAGATCAAACCAGTCAATCATAAAGGAAATCAACCCTGAATATTCATTGGAAGAACTGATGCTGAAGCCCCAATACTTTGGCCACCTGATGTGAAGAGCTGGCTCCCTGGAAAAGCCCCTGATGCTGGAAAGACTGAAGGTGGGAGGAAAAGGGGGCAGCAGGATGAGCTGGCTGGATGGCATCACCGATTCAATGGACATGAGTTTGAGCAAGCTCTAGGAGTTGGTGGTAGACAGGAAAGCCTGGCGTGCTGCCGTCTGTGGGGTTGCAAAGAGTTGAATATGACTGAGCAACTGACCAACCCCAGCCAACAGCAGCATCTACTCCTCAGGTGAGGGGGACCTGAGCAGTGCTGGCTGTTTAATCATGAGGCGAGGCCAGAGCAGGTAGGGGCCTTGCCCCCTGCTCTTTCGAAAGACTCTCAGTCATGGAAAGGAGGCCCCTGGATCGCCGAGTGAGCGGGAGGCTCGGGCCTTGGGCCAGCCCCCGAGCTTCTGTGAGCCCCTGCCGCCTCTATCTCCAGGCCCAGACCTGAGGGGTGACTGTGGGGATCACTGTGCTGTTTCAGGCAGTGCCCAGCTGGCCGCTGTACGGAGTTATGAGGATGGACAGTGGAGAAGGAGGGGAGGGCTGGCCTGATCCCCCGGGCAGCGGCTGAGAATCAAGGTGGGGACCTCCAAGCTGAGGAAAGGACCCAGGGAAGGTGGCTTGGGCACCACAAAAGGACAGGTCTTCCTTGGTGGCTGAGCTGGTAAAGATTCCTTCTGCAATGCGGGAGACCTGGGTTTGATCCCTGGGTTAGGAAGATCCCCTGGAGAAGGGAACGGCTACCCACTGTAGTATTCTGCCCTGGAGAATTCCACGGACTGTATAGGCAGTCCATGGAATCACAGAGTCGGACGTGACTGAGCGAGGACTTCAAGTGGGAGTGACTCCATCTGCATTGCCTTCTGAGGACCCCCTGAGACTGCGGGTGTGTGGGTTGTGACGTGTGACATGTTTCTGGGCTCCAGGAAGTGCCCAGGGGACCGAGGAAGGAAGGAGGGAGGCTGAGATGTTGCCCTGCGGACCCCCTGGCTCGGGTCCCACCGGGCCGTCTGTGCATTCCTGGCATGGTTCCCTCCCTTCATATGGCGGTCGCGGAGGCTGGTGGCCGTGCCTGGGAGACCTGAGACCGCTTCCTCCGCCTTGGGACGGGGGAGAAGGCAAAGCTGAGTGGGGGTAATTATAGACCGCCCTGCTCCAGGCCAGCCCAAACCGGTTCTGTCTATTCCTGGCGTGGCTCAGAGGAGCCGTGGGATGGGAGGTGCGGAGCACAGGCAGCTTGGGGGTTTGTAGGGGGAGAGACAGCCAGCTGCCACAGGCCCCGCCCCCTGGCTTGTCAGTGACGCAGGACCGGCCAGCTGCTCTGGCAGGTGGGCAGGGGTCCGAGGGAGGCCTGCTTTCCTTCCCTCAGGGAATTGGCGGGTTTTGTCGGGGAGGCCGCCCTTGGATAAGTGACGTGAAGTGGCCTGACCTGACTCTTGACAGCCTGGCTCCTCAGGAGAGGAGTCTATAGTGAGCCACACAGATTTGTCACGAGGGAAGGCAGCTTGGAAAAGCAGAGGAGCTGGGGTCTTCTGCTCCTCCTTTCCTTTCCAGAACCCTCCTTGTTACAGGGCCCGGACCCTTCTCCTGGCTGCCAGCCTGGGGTCCCCCGCCTGCCTCTTCAGCCTGTGGCCCGCCACTGCCTGCAGCCTAGGCGTCCCGGCCCCCTTCTCTTCCTTGACCTGGCTGGGGTTGTTCGTGTCTCAGGGCCTTTGTACATGCCGTGACTTCTGCCTGCCATGCCCTTCCCTCTTCACATGGGTGCTCCTGAGTCATCTTTGAGGACTAAGCTGAAAATCTCAACGGTCACCTTTCTCTGACCTGCCCATTCAAGAAGCCCTGACCCCGTCCCCTCTGGCAGGGTCTTGCTGCTGTCCTGTTTACCAAGGTCAGGGCCTTCCCCTTCGTGTGCTGCTGTCCCCGCAGTGCCTGGCACATCCTAAGCGCAGAGATGTGTGTCCCCCCGGTGAACGAACGGCCTCTCCTCCGGAGTCTGCCAGGGACCCGAGGCAAAATGACCTTTGCCTTCAGTGTCTCCACTTCCACGAGGCTGGCGCTCCAGAGAGCCTCCTGTCATCGCCTAGCCAGGGACCTGGCCAGGGCCCAAGCCCAGAGGAGGCCGGCCCGGAGGCCTGAGCAGATGTTAATCCCTCTGGCTCTCCCACCCCACAGTTAGAATGACTGACCCAGCATGGAGTCGGCCCAGCTCAGCCTGGGATCATAGAATTTCAGCCCAGCAGCCAACAGACTCTGTGTCTGAGTCTGCTCCGTCCCGCTGAGCCGCGGGGAGCCGCCTGGGGCTGACTCTGCTCATGGCTGATCATCCGGCTTCGAGCCTCGCTGGGGTGGGACGGGCCATTCCTACTCATCCGGGAGCCTGAGGTTTCTCCAAGGACAGTGGGGTCTGGACGGGACTTCACTGCACCCACTGAGAAAGGAAGGATGCCCTCGGGGATCCGTGGGAGGGGGCAGGCCCGAGAGCACGGTCAGGGAATGCACCTGGTTCTTCCAAGAGAACCTTCCAGGGACGGTCCCCCAGGAGACCCTTCTCAACTCTCTTCTGCCTAAAGCTGGTCAAAGTTCATCGCCTTTCCAAGGCCAGAAGTGGGTTCTGAGGAAGTCACTCCTCACAGGCCCCAGGCCCCCAGTGTGTTGTGCAGCTGAGGGGGGGAGACAGTGGGACCCAGCAGGGCGAGTGTGGGGGAGCACGTCCTGGGGACCGCATAGGGTGGATGCAGTGTCTGTCTAGCCCCAGAGGGCAGAGGGGAGACATTTCAGCTAAAGAAGACCCTTAGCTGGTGCAACTTGGATCCAGGAGGCCAGGATACCGGTCCCGGCCAGCCCGCGCTGGAGCTGTTGCCTTCTGACATCACCTGACGGGACAGGTCACTGGTGACTGCTTCCCAAGTGGTCAGTCTGGGTCAGCTTCTTTCTTCCCACACTCGCCTGATCGGCTGAGTCATCTGGGGTCATCCCTGCAAATCCTGAGTCCAGGCCCTAGCCCAGGCCTCCTGAGTGGAGTCTCCAGGTAGGGTGGCTCCGGCTTGATTGTTGCAGCAGACATCTGACATGAGTCCAAAGTATGGGCGGGCTGGCCCCACTGCACTCGCAATGATGCTCCCCGCACAGCACCCAGGATCACCCCAGACACCCTCGCCGTCTGTGGCTGGAGTCAGCAAGGTTCCAGGGCCAGCTGACAACAGATGAGGGGTGGGAGAGTGAAGACGATTTTGTGTCGTCTCATCAGAAAATACCCACCTGTTCTCTTCAAAACGCAACACTGCTTGATGTCAGGGAAGAGCGAATGTAAAATCCATTTGTTGGGACTCCTGAGTTACATGGGCGGTGGGCGTTGGAACACGGACACTCACACCTTGTGGGCTCAGCCTGGCTGGATTATGGAAGCTGAAACAACAGAAGGACAAGGCGGGGCCTTGCAGGTGAGGTACTAACAAAGGGCCCCCCAGTTCAGGAAGAGGTTTGTCTGTACTGCTTGGAAGTCCGAAAGCTGGGTAAAAGCTGCCCGTACAGGGAGCTTTATTTTTTTTTTCAAAAATATACCTCCCCTGAACTTTCCAGGTTACTACTGTTTCACAGTTGTTTGAAGGTTATTACTTTCCCATTTTATTTATTCACTTATGACCTCGCCACACGGCATGCAGGATCTTAGCTCCCCAACCAGGAACTGAATCCCAGCCACAGCAGCGGAGCACCGAGTCCTGGCCACTGGGCTGCCAGGGAATCCCCATGGTTTTGCCACTTTCAACAGTCTTGTTTTGAGCATCCTTGTACCTTAGTTTCTTGGGATAAATTGCTAGGAGTGTAATTCACTCCCGGACCACGGGACCCAGTGCAAACCTTAATACTTAAATACATGCACTTTTTTTTCTCAAATAGGTAAAATATGTAGATGCTTTCAAAATTCAGACAGTACTAAAAAGGAATATAAGTTTGTCCCCTACACCTGGTACCCAGTTCTACAGACCCGACCTTAGGGAAAAATATGGTAAATGTGTTCTGTGTGTGTTTTTCCAGTAATATGCTGTTTACATGTATATTTCTGGTCTCACTTTTTTGTTTTAACACAAGTGGGAATTTTCAGTGTACTTACTTAAAAACAATATTTCTTTCTGTGTGTGTATTATTACATACCTGCCAAGTCATGAATGGGCGGTGACGTGCTTTTAGGGTTGAGAGGCCTTCACTGAAAAGCTGCAGGGTGCAAGGCACAGGGTTAAGACTGAGGAAGGGGCCCAGCATCTACGGCTGGACTCCTCTCCCAGAATGCTTTGCAGTCTCATGGGGAAAAGGATTTGCAGAAAGCGCAGGAGCCCCCGAGCATCTGAGCAGAAAGTGGAGGAGACTGTCGGAGGAGGGGCTTCAGGAGGTGGTCAGGAAGGGTCCCCGCCATGAGGTCCCCCCCATGGAGGGCCTGGACAAACTGAGATGGGGTGAGGGCTGTCAGCTCTGTCTCCCTTGAGCCCACGCGGAGGCCCGACCTGCAGCTGGACTCGCAAAGCTGGCTTCACAGGGACGTGGGGGCCACCTTCCAGATAAGATCTTTTCCTTATCTTTTTTTCCTTTCCTTTTTCCCAGAGGCTCATCCAAAATAGAGGAAGCATGCGAAATCTACGCCAGAGCAGCGAACATGTTCAAAATGGCCAAAAACTGGAGTGGTACGTGATCCCTGCTAGAGCCCCTGCGTGGCTCTGTCTCCTCCTTCCCCTCGGCTCCCTATCCCAAAGGCCTGTCTGAGGGGTCAGCCTTGCAGGCCCCGTTCTCTAACACCATCACCGGCTCTACAGACCCGTTGGCCTGCCGTCTGGTCGTTTTGAGCTGGGTTATTTTATAGCTTGGGTCCCAGGGCCCGGGAGAGCGGACTTAGATGATAAGGATCAATAATAGATTATTGAATTCAGATAGACCCATGTGGATTGGTGAACTCTTGAAGAGGTTTCTCCTTAAATTCAGAATGTCAGTTTTCCAACAAGGATTGACTGGGCAGCACAGGGATCTATACTCAGGATTTCATAATCGCATATAATGGAAAAGAAGCAGAAAAGGCATACATATATAAGTGAGCCACTTTGCTGTACACCTGAAACTAAGACAGTATTATAAATCACACACACATCTACTTAAAAAATAGAAAAGAATTTCAGGTTTCCCCGGAAGCAGTTCTCTAATTCTTCCATCAGAGTCTGAATTCTGGGCTGAGGGACATTCAGGTGGTCCAGCAATAACATTAACCACGGCTTCATTTACTGAGCACTCCCCTGAGCACCAAGCAGGCGTTGTTTAATTCAGCCGTCACAGGAGCACCATGAGGGTCAGTACCATCCCCATTTCACAGACTTGAAAACTGAGGCTTGGCCCAGCCCTTTGCCCAGCACACCGACACGAGTGAGTGGCTGAAGTAATTCAGAAGCCAGAACTCCGGCTCTGGAGCCTGAACAGCTCCCTGTGGCTTCCTGACCTTTGGAGTCCTGAGTGACTGGCATTTGTGTCCCAACTCAGACTGGGGCCATGTGACCCTGGGGAAGTTACTGGACTCTCCTCGGAGGGCAGCAGGGAAGGTGACAGTCCTGACCCCGCGGGGCCATGGTGTGGGCTCAGCCGTCCCCACGCAGGGCGGCCAGCCCAGCACGGCGGCAGCTCCACTCCTCACTCGTGGCAGCAGCACCCCTCCCTCTGGAGGGGGAGGGAAGGCCCTCTGAGGACTCCGGTCAGCAGATTGGCAAACTGCAGGAGCGCTGACCGGTCCCCGGCCATCTGTGCGCTCACTCCAGCTGGAGCAGGACGCCCGCACACTCGGACAGCGTCATAAGGGCCTCTGCCCGGAAGAGGGCATCCCAGGCCCCCGCGGCTCCAGAGACTCTCAGGCCCGTGTTGGTGGGCGGAGTAGCCCTTCTGATTCGGCCAGGAAGATTGCGGTCAGACCCTGGCAAGGCTGCGGCTTGAGCCGTGTCCCCCGAGGAGAGGCGGGGAGAGGCTTCTTGAGGTCTGAGGGGCCAGAGATCTGTTTGGGAACTACCTGAGGGCCTGGAGGAGAGATTCGGAAAGCCAGTGCTTGAGCCCTTCCGGGGCTAGTGTCATAACAAGACTTCAGATGTCGGCAAGATTGTAACCAGTAAGGACCTACCGTGCAGCACAGGGAACTCTACACAGCACTCTAATGGTCTGTATGGGAAAAGGATCTAAGAAAAGTGTGTGTGTGCGTGTGTGTGTGTGTGTGTGCTTCGATACTTTTGAGTGTGTGTGTGGTGTGTGTGTGCGCGCTGAAGCTCCGATACTTTGGCCACCTGATGTGAAGAGCCAACTCATTGGAAAAGACCCTGATGCTGGGAAAGATTGTGGGCAGGAGGAGAAGGGGGAGACAGAGAATGAGATGGTTAGGTAGCATCATCAATTCAATGGATGTGAATTTGAACAGACTTCGGGAGATAGTGAAGGACAGGGAAGCTTTGCATGCTGAAGTCCACAGGGTGGCAAAGAGTCGGACACAACTGAGCGCCTGAAAAACAATATGTATACGTAATATGTATCACTGATCCACTGTTGTATACCTGAAACAAACATAACATCACAACATCGTAAGTCAACTATACTCCAATTTAAAAAGAAACAGCAAGATTGGATCAAGAAAACCAAGCAAAGACAGTGCTGAAACCCAGGGAGGAACTTCTGACTTCAGACTACAAAGGAAACCTGGGACGGGGCTACAGAGGCGGGTGTGGAGGCAGTGGGCAAAATGGACTCTCCTCCTCTGAGAGTATTTTTGGTTTCCTGAAAATCAGAAGAGTTTCTCCTGAGCTTTCAGAGCATACACTGCGCCTGGAGCCAGATTCTGTGTGTATTTTTATGCTCACCCCAAAAACAAAATACCGTTAAAAGATTTCTTTTTCAATCACGTGGATGTTGCTTTACTTCTAAAATTTGTCACCTCTCTCCCTCCCCCAAATAGTCAAACAAAAATCTTAAGCCATTTCTTCCCCCTAATGATACTACCTTTCTGGAAATTCTGTATTCAAGTTTGGAGCACTTAAAAATAGGAAAGAAATCAGACAGTGAAAACCTGGGTGGCTGAGTTTAGTTTCCTGCTCTAAAGGTAGAGTATAGGGCCGGGCCCTCTTGTCCTCCTCCAAGTCAGGAATTCCATGATTCGGGCTCACCTGGAGGAAGAGGAAGGGCAGGGGCTTCAGGACGGAGCTGGACGTGGCCATTGGAGCTCCCACTTAGCACAGGTCCCACCCCTGGAAGAGGAGGGCTCCCTCTGTCTCCCTTGAGTCACATTAGGAGATGGAGACGTGGGAACAGACCTGTGGAAGGTGACAGGGTGGCTGAGTACAGGACAGCCCGGGCTTCAGGTGTGGTCG
This sequence comes from Capra hircus, assembly GCF_001704415.2. Lineage (NCBI taxonomy): Eukaryota > Metazoa > Chordata > Mammalia > Artiodactyla > Bovidae > Capra > Capra hircus. The sequence goes on along the minus strand of NC_030825.1, from coordinate 55,505,687 downwards.
CCGCAGCTGCCCTCCACCCGTGGGCATTGTCCCCACGCACTCAAGTTCATAGGGGCTTCCCAGGCGGCTCAGGGGTTAAGAATCCACCTGCCAGTGCAGGAGATGCAGGACACATGGGTTCGATCTCTGGGTCGGGAAGATTCTCCTGGAGAAGGACGTGGCAACCCACTCCAGCATTCTTGCCTGGAGAATCCCATGGACAGAGAAACCCGGTGGGCGACTGTCTATGGGGTGGCTAAGAGTCAGACTGAGGAGCTGAGAACCCATGTACACACTCAAGTTCACGGCGTCCACATCCCCTTTCCCTTTCTAGATGTGAACCTCCTGGGGGCCGGGACCCTGTGAGTTCTCCCCGGGGAAGACTGGAATGTGGACAGAGGAGCGAGGGAGTTAGACCAGAAGGGCTGGGAGCCGTGATGGGAGGTGAAGTCAGACTTGGAAAGGGGAGGTGGTGGGGGTGTGGTGCAGCTGGGTCTTGATTGCCCCTCTCTTCCCCAGCACCCCCACCTGGCCCCAGCCCATGTTGCAGTCTGGAATGCTGGTTCCAAGCTCCCCGGGGCTGGGCGACAGCTTCCGGGTGGAGGTGGGGGACACCGCTGGGATTAGGTGGCCTGAGGTCCAGGCCTGCGCCTCGGTTCCCCCAGGCCAGTCTCCTCTCTCAGGCTCACGAGAGCTCAGCCCCCTCCTCAGGCGTCATCTGGGTGGCTTCCAGAGCCTGGAGCCCCGCTCTGAGGCAGGGCCCACCCTCTTCTGTTCCAGCTGCCGGAAGCGCCTTCTGCCAGGCGGCCCAGCTGCACCTGCAACTGCAGAGCAAGCACGACGCAGCCACCTGCTTCGTGGACGCCGGCAACGCGTTCAAGAAGGCCGACCCCCAAGGTGAGGGCCTCTGTGGACCCCGGGCACCAGCTGAGCCCCTCCAGAGAAGGCCTCAGGTTTCCTCCGCACCACGCCGGGCAGCACTCGCACTGTGACTCGAGCGCTGGCTGCCTTCCGCCTGGCGTCCGTCGGCCTCTCTCTGGCTCCCAGCCTCCGCCTCCCCCTCCCGCTCTGTGCCTGCAGCTGGTGGCGCCCCTCCCGGAGCCCGGGAGCATGTGGGAGTGGGAGTTAGATCTCAGGCCCACCGCGTGCCCAGGAGAGAGGAAAATCTGTTCTGCTGTCAGAATTAACACGCGGAGGGGGCGGGAGGGGGTTCTGAGACCAGCCAGGTAGGAGTCTCTGCCAAAAGAGAAGCGGAAATTATCCTGACCTGGCTTCCCTTACCCCCAGGGTGGGGGGATCGGAGAGAACCAAGTGGAGATGCAGTTGCCGGAGAGTAAGTTCCTTCAGATGAGAGCGTGTTGGGGACCGAAGCCCAGTTTGGGGCTGACTCACTGTGAGAAAACCATGTTTGTCCCCCACTGGGCTCATTTAAAGTAGATGCACGGCCCAGCGGGTACCAGACTGTTGGATCTGGGGGCCTGGAATTTTAGTTTTTTCTTCTTAATTTTGGGGCCAGACATGGGTTGCCAACTTTTAATTTTAACAAGCAAAAGGCTTTTTTTTTTTTTAATGACCATCTATTGTCACTGTCCACTCACAAGAGAATGGGAAATAGGCGAATATTAATTTAAAAAAAAATAGGGAGATGCATCATCTTGGAATAAAGGCTTGTCCTTCCCAAGAGAGGGCAGTTTGCACCAGTGCCCGGGGTCTCTCCAATGATCTGTGAGCCCCAGTTCACATGCCAGCTCGGGGGACATTGGTGGCGAATTCGTCATCGCCACCGCGACGTTTTGGTTCCCAGTCGAGGGTTTGGTGTCTGTGAGGGCCAAGTACCTGTTCTCTGTCCCCAGTCTTGCTGGGCCACTCCTCGGTAGCCGGGTGTCTCTCAGATGTTGGCCTCGGTGGTCACGTGCGCTCAGCCCGGCTTGAACCGAGGGGAAACCTCACGACCAGGTGTGTCCTGCTGACTCTGCCCAAAGCTCAGCGCACCTGGCTGGTTAGCGTTGAGCTGCAGCAGGCCACGTGGTGATGTGGCGATGAGCCAGGGTTCAGGTCACACGGTGATGACTGTAGGTTTGTTTTCAGCTTGAATCACCCCCAGAAAGTCTGTGCATCCTCCTCAGAGGGTCCCACCCCTGCCCCAGTCTGCCGCCTTTCTGGGGAACTGGTCGACCTGGAAATGCTGCCCAGGTACCCGTGACAGACGTTGGGCCACCGCACCCGAGTGACTGGAAGGACAGGTTCCTGGGGTGGAAGCTGAGGCCGGGCTTTCAGCAAGTGCATAGGGCAGATTTGCTGTTTAAACAAGCCCCAGCACTCTGGTGGACAGGCCCCAGCGGGTACTAGCATGTGGCATCCTTTCCCAGCTTTTGAGCTGAGGCTTTTCAGCTAACAGCAGGCTCTGCAGCGTGTGTGGGGGGCACTAGGGCCCAGGTTGGGGTGTGACTCGTGCCTGGCCTCCAGAAGCACAGAGGATGGCTGCGGTGTCTAGTAGGCAGGCTGCAGTGGTTGCGTGTGACATGCCTGTCGTGGGGCACAGAGGGCGACTTGGTTTGTCTCAGCATCAGCCAGCCTGCTTCTCTGCCCTGGATGCTGAGGCCGGGAGGGGGCAGGTTTGGCACTAGGGGCGGCTCTCAGGGAACGGAAGGCCCCATGGCGCAGGGGAGAGCCTCATGGGCAGGGCCGGGGTCAGATGTTCTTTTCGCTGAGCAGGGGGCGATGTTGAAGGGGCTCCCAGCACCTCTGCGTCATAACTGACCACCCCCCCACTCAAGGAGGGTGGGACTCACTGGTCTCCGAGGCCCATGGGAGCCTGTTCCCCTGTGACCTGGGGCCATCAGCAACGTCTTTTGGGTCTCCACTCCCTGGTCAGGGAAAGCAGAGACCACATGTGAGCTAAAGCACAGACGGGCCGAGCCCTACACCAGCGTGAGATAAATGTCTGGAAGGGGTGGCCCCGGCCCTTGTCAGGTGGGGGTCTGGCCTGGCCGCTTGCCTTGGGAATCAGAGCCAGAGGGCCCATGTGGATCCCTGCCAGGCTTTCCCACGCAGGCAGCCAGCTCGCTGGGGCCTCGCTGGCCTCACCTGCCTCAGACACCTCCTCCTGTGTCAGTGCTTCTGCAGGGGTCCTGGAAGCCCCCCACCCGCCCCCGGACAGGCAGCTGAGCCTGTGCCTCAGGGCCGACAGCGGGATTCGGCGCCTGCCTTCGCTCTCCCTCTGGAGTCCGCCCTGAGCGTGGGCCGGGGTGGCCTGCCACCCCCGTGGTGGCTGGGGTGGGGAGGTGCCGCCGTAGCTGTCACTGGTCCCCGAGTTGCCCAGCCGGTTCCGGCGGCCACTGTGAGTAGACTCGGGCCGGGGAGGCCCCTTGGCCGCCCGCTGGTGGCCAGGCACAGGGGTGTGCACGCCACTTGCCCTCTCCTGTCTGCTCCCCTCAGCTCCCTGCCGCTCCCTGGTGTCTGCTGTGTAGCAGGCAGGTGGCATCTTCTTTCACCCATTCCACTGCTTCATGGGGTTCTGCGATTTGCCCCTCTTTTACTAAGAAGTCCCATCTCCTTAAGGCCAGTGCCTTCCCCTGTCTGGGCCTGAGCACCGCCCTCACTTCACCTGCCTCCCGGGCTCCAGGTTTCTGCAGGTGGATGGTGAGGGTCAGATTGCTGGGGTTTGCCATGCTTGTCCAGGGCTGTGTGGGGCTGTCCACGGCTGGGGTCCCAGAGACTGGAGATAAGCTGGTTGTAGCCGCGTGTCAGCAGCTTGTCCGCTAGCGCGCCAGCTGGGGTGTCAGCTGGCAGCCTGCGCTTCCAGAGACAGCTGTCCTGGAGCGAGGGGCCTCAACCCTGTGTGAAGCCACGCTGCCGGCTGTGCCTAAGCCATCCTCCCCCACGGCAGGGGCCTTTTGGCCGACAGCACTCAGGCCAGCGCCAGCGGGCCCTGGGCAGCCGCTGTGGTGGTGGCGGCGGGGCAGGGGTTCCTGTCTTGCCTGGGAGCTTCCAGCCTCTCTGCGTCCAGGGCTGTGACCTCGGCAGGGGCAGCCTTTGACCCCTCGGCCTGCGGAGACCAAGCTGTGCGCCCCAGCATTCTGGGAGTGGAGCCCCCAGTCACATCCAGCCCCCTGGGGTGGGGGGCGGGGCAGGGCGCGGTGTGCAGACCCCGTGCGCTGCAGCCCTGCCGCCTGGCTTTTAGTATCCTCACCACTGCGCTGTTAGCTCATCAGTTGCTTCGGGAAATGCTCTGTCACAGAGCGTTTGAGAGTGTGTGTGTGTGAGAGACAGTAACACTGCTTCCTCCAGCTGTATTTGTCTGCGGCGTTCTCTCCTTTTTTTCCTTCTCTCCTGCCCCTTTTTCCTCTTCCCTACTGCCCCAGGCTTCCACCTGTCAGCCTCACGACCTTCACCCTGTGGTGTACATTCTCTGAATCTTTTGGGGGTCCCCCGAGGCCTTGCACCCAGCCTCCATCCCCCAGATAGTCCCCCAGCATAGCTCTCAGACACCCCCTTTTGGCCAGTGGGTTGGGGGGTGGGACTTGCGGACTCCCTGAAGGACCAGGCACAGGTCTGAGGCTAAGAGCCCCTGCTGATGCGTCTCCCTGGGCAGTGAGAGTCTCCCTGGGCAGTGAGACCTTGAGCCCCCCTTGAAACCAGGCACCGGGCCTGGGCCTTCCTGGTGCCATCTCAGCCCGGTGGGCCCTGCTGACGTTGAAGCCCTAGCGGCAGGCCAGGAGCCTTCTCGATGCCCCTGGCTGCATGAACGCTCAGCCAGGCCCCAGCTCAGAGCCCACCCACCATGGTCTGTCCAGGCTCTCTGTCCTCCTCCCACCTCCCCCAACGCCCTGTCCTCCTGAGATGCATTAAAATGACGTTTAAAAAACATCCACCGAGAGCTCATCTCACTCTGCTAGAAGATGCCTCCCACTCATGCTTCTCTCTCCTCCAAATAACTTGTCAAAAAAAGCACCTTTCTCAAAGTTCCAAATTAACGCCGCGTGAGAGGGTATGACAGAGGCGCCCCGGCGCTTCCTCCCGAGCGCCACCCACTGTGTGTGTTGTCGGCGACACCTGTGGTCTGAGGAGCTGGCAGGCAGCGGTGCTGGGTATACGGCGGAGACCCCATGGCGGGGGCCTCAGGGCACGGCACCCTGCCGCCTCCTGCCACGGTGGAGGCCAGGCAGGGACAGGGTACATGGCTGCTTCAGGGTCCCACCATGGAAGGGTGACGGAAGGACCTTGGCTGCGGCTACCCTCTGTCCCACGGTCACTGGGAAGGTGGTGACATTGTGGTAACCCTGGGGCAGAGGGCAGCCGTATGGACAGGGCTCCCCTGAAAGCACGTGCCCAGCAGGTCACAGCCAGCAGCATGAATGAGTCAGGCCAAGTTTCCCAGGGCTCGGGGGCCCCCTGCCTGCCGTGCGCACTGAGCCCTCCATGGCGGCCCCACGCCTCGCTTCTCTCCTCGGCCTCTGCTGAAACGACTTCACCTTCTCGTTCCTCCTCCTCACTGCCCTTGTTCTCTCTCCAGAGGCCATCAACTGCTTGATGCGAGCGATTGAGATCTACACAGACATGGTAAGGGCCGCCGCGTGTCCTGGCTCCCTCCCCTTACCCCCTTCAAGCCTGCCTATTGCCTGCCCCCCTTCCCTCGCATCTCCTGGCCCCAGAGCAGGCGAGAGATAAGAGACGGGAGGGGAGGCAGAGGGGGGCAGGGGACTGTCACCGGTGCCGGGCTGGGCTGGCTGGGTCCTCACACAGCTCCGTGCCAGCCTGGCTCCTGGTGGCAGCTCCCAGCACATGAGAGGGGTGGAGGTCCTGTCTCCAGCCTCCCATAGGCCATCATTGTCCTCACTTGAAGGCATTACCGCTGTTGGGGCCCTCACGTGTCCATGGAGTTTCCCCTTCCCCAGCCTCCCCCGGGGAGCGTCCTCTTCGACAGATGAGGCCTGGCTGCTGGTCCAAGCCTGGAGAGCCAGCCTGAGGCGCCAAGCCAGGCCCCATCCACGTCACGTCCACGAGGGCCGATCGCCCGTCCTGCCCCGGCGGGTCCTGCGATGCTGTGAGCGTGTCGCCATCCCCGCCGGGTGCTGCAGGAGACACTGCGCTGGGCGGTTCGGTCTCCAGAGCGGCAGGCACGCTGACTGCCGCTGGGTGGAGGCGGGCAGGAGGTGCTCAGCCCCTCTGGGAGCCGGCCGCCTTGGGGAAGGCCCTGGGCGCCTGCGGGGGAAGCTGTTGTGCGGGTGGGGAGAAGGGCCATCTGACCACACGGGAGGGGAGGTCGGGAGGCAGGCTGTCTCTGGGGCAGCAGCGACTCTTGGCGTTTGGCCCAGAGTCCAGGGCTGTTCCTCCCGCCTCTCTGGACCAGTCACATGTGCCGCCAGGCCAGGGCCTCTGGCCAGTCCCGGTGCACGTATTTCCCATGTCACCCCATCTGCTGTGCCCCCATGGAGGCTGGGTGTGGGGGGGCATGCCCGCGGCCACCCAGTCGGGGCAGCACTCAGACCCAGGCCTGTCAGGCAAGAGCCTCCCTCGCAAGCCTCGTGCCTCTTGGGACCCTCCTTGGTGGACCCCCCTCCCATGAGTAGCCGAGGGCTGAGAATGCAGTTTCAGGGGGCCGGGGGCCGAGGTGGGGGGCATGTGGTTGAGCTGGGCAGGGCGCTCGGGACCCCCTCATCGCTGACGGCCCCTTCTCCTGTCTCCCCCAGGGCCGCTTCACCATCGCGGCCAAGCACCACATCTCCATCGCCGAGATCTATGAGACCGAGCTGGTGGACATTGAGAAGGTGGGCGGCAGGGGGCCCAGCCTGGCCAGTGGCGGGGAGGGCTGCTGCTGCCAGTCCTCTGGGACCAGTCTGGGGGCCTGGGGCGTGGCAGAGCTGCCGGGCCCTCAGGCGACGAAGGCCGCCTGAGCCCCTCGCCCTCTCCTCCACCCCTTGTGCCCCAGGCCATCGCCCACTACGAGCAGTCTGCAGACTACTACAAAGGCGAGGAGTCCAACAGGTACCCGGGCGCCCCCTGCCCGCTCCCGTCCCTGGCGAGGGCCCCGGGCCCCGCCACCACTGACCCCCCGCCCCTCTCTGCCCCTCTCAGCTCAGCCAACAAGTGTCTGCTGAAGGTGGCCGGCTATGCGGCGCAGCTGGAGCAGTACCAGAAGGCCATCGACATCTACGAGCAGGTGGGGACAGCAGGGCCTGATCCCCACTCTCTGGGTCGGGCACTGCACCCCACCCTGCTGGCCGGCGCCCCTTCTCCCCACCTCCCACCCTCCCCCGACTTCTGTGCAGCACGCTCGGTCATCCCCACACCCTCAGCTTGGACTCGGCCTGGCTGAGCACCCTCCACGCATGACCCCGTGTGGCGTCATCGCGCTCTCCCTAGACGAGTCCTTCCCACACTGCTCACCAGGGCCTCCCGGGCAGAGCGAGGCCGACTCCCAAATGGGGAGAGAGCGGAAAGAATCCCGAGGCCCGGGATGGCTGGTAGCAGCTGAGGAGCCTGCAGAGAGGGCAGGAGGGGGCGTCCCCTGGGAATGCATGCTCCCTCCTGGGCGGGGCCCGGCCCCCTGGTGGGCTCAGTCTGGCCGGGAGACAGGCAGGCAGGTGGCCTCGGAGGAGTGCGGGGCGGGCGCCGCCTCTCATGTTCTGCAGCCTGCCGCCCCTCTGCCCACTGGCGTGCCAGCCTCCTGTCAGCCTGACAGCGGGGCCGCCGCCCCCATCACCCGGTCGGGTGCCTCTGGGAGCCCACGGACAGCTGGCCTCGGCCCTGGGGCCACACGCCCACCCCCGGCACGCCCCAGTCCTGGGTCTCTCAGACCAGACGCAGACTTTCCCGGGGCTGGTCTCTGGCTTCCTTGCCCTCAAGGTCCTGGGTTCACAGGGCGTCACTGGGCATGGACCTAGTTCCCAGCTGTCCCCCAAGTGCCTGGCAGTGATCCAGCCCTCTGGCTGCCCACCGCCTTGTGCCTGCAGGTGGGGACCAACGCCATGGACAGCCCACTCCTCAAGTATAGCGCCAAGGACTACTTTTTCAAGGCTGCTCTCTGCCACTTCTGCATTGACATGCTGAACGCCAAGGTGAGCCCGGGCCCCCAGAGTTACATACACACAGGGTGAACGGCAGGCCCCGGGGGCCCCCAGAGTTATCCCCACATGGGGTAAAACGCCAAGGTGAGCCCAGGTCCTCGGACCCCCCAAGTTATCCCCACACGGGGTGAAACACCAAGGTGAGCCCAGGCCCCGGGCCCCCCCAGAGTTATCCCCACACGGGGTGAAACGCCAAGGTGAGCCCAGCCCCTGGGGCCCCCCAGAGTTACCCACATACACACAGGGTGAACAGCAGGCCCCGGGCCCCCCAGAGTTGCCCACACGGGATGACCACCCCTGGAGCATCGTGTCTGTCACTACGCCAAGTCACCTCTCTGCCTCTCGGGGGGCAGGTCCCTTGCTCCCCTCTGGCCCTGGCAGCGCCTTCGGGCAGGAAATGCTTGTTCTCACCGCGTTTCTATCCTTTGCGTTTCCAACTCCCGGCTTGCTTGGTGCCAGCCATTTTCTTTTGTGGGAGCATTTTTGGAGTCCTAACTGTAACCCACAAGGTTGGCACCATGGTCATCCCACTTCACAGAGGAAGATACTGAGGCTGAGACAGAGAGTCTCTCGTTCAAGGCCACGTGGCTAGTAAATTGCCCCAGGAGTCCAGACCTTTCTGACTGCTGATGTTTGAACCAGAGCCTGCCTCCCTGCCCCACCCGTCCTCAGGGCCTCTCAGCACGAGCCAGGTCAGGGTTTCCTGGGGTCTCCAGCTGCCTGCCCTCACCTACATGGTGTGCCTGAGCCCCACCCTCACTCTGCCGGCCCCTGCTGGGGCAGGTGATAGCTTGGGCTTTGGAGTCAGGCCGGTTCAGATCCCCAACACGTGTCCTGAGCCCTGTGCAGGTCACTGCCATCTCTGGGTCTGTTTCCCACTTGCAGAATGGAGTCACCGTCGTTTGACCCTCCTTGGGTCCTCATGAGGGTTAGACATGAGGCGTCAGGCATGGCATGAAGTGTGTGCACCTACCCTAGTGGGGGCTGGGTGCAGGGGCAGGCCCTGAGCACCGGCCTGGGGAAGCCGCCTCCCTCCCCGGGCCCCTGTCCGCTGCCTGCCACCCTCCACCATAGCTGTCTGCAGCCAGGCTGGCGCTGATCTCAGCTCTGGGGAGCCTCTCCACCAGGCACAGAGCCCCGTGTCTCTGGAGGCTGGGGTGGGCATGCAGACAGCTGACTTAGGGCTGGAGCAGCCCCAGGTCCCTGCCGCTGCCGGGGGATCTTCATCAGCTTGTTCCCTTTTTCCTTCCCTGCGTCCTCGCTGACCCTCAGCTCGCCGTTCAGAAGTACGAGGAGCTGTTCCCCGCATTCTCTGACTCTCGGGAGTGCAAGCTGATGAAAGTGAGTGTGTGTTGCGGGGGCCTTGAGCCACTCCTCTCCCATGTCGGGGGCTTCGGCTCCAGTTAGCACAGTCATAGATCTGTACAGTGTTTCTCAGGGGGCTTATCCCCCCCCCCAATCTCATCTGCCATCTGGGTCCCCATTTTCTGGATGAGACGAGACTCAAGCGTTGATGGAGCCGGGGCAGAGTGGGGAGGCTGTGGGTTCTCACGCGCGCACGGGCACTCATGCGTGGGTGCTGCTCCATGTCAGTGACCTTCCAAGCTGAGGGCAGGTTGGAGCACAGCCCCTTCCTCCCGCTCAGCCTGGGCACCCCTGCCTCTCACCCACGCAGATACTGTGTATGGAGCTCCTCTGGGTCAGGCCGAGGCCTGCCTGGCTCCTGAGCCCAACCCCCTGTTGTTTCGCAGAAGCTGTTAGAAGCCCACGAGGAGCAGAACGTGGACAGCTACACCGAGGCGGTGAGTGGCCGCGGGGCTGACGGCCCTCGTCAGGCGTGGTCCTGTGAATTTCCTCCTTTTTGTCTCTGGCCCTAGACCCTGGCTGTGGATTCTTTCCTCCTGTCACCCCAGAATCCTCCCAAGTAGCCCCAAGAGGTGCAGGGAGTGGTCTCCCCATCTTAGAGATGAGCTGGGGTTCAAACCCGCGTCTGTCTGTTCCTGAAGGCCAAGGTCTCTGCACCCCTCAGAGTCCCCTGGATGAGCATTGCAGGGAGTCTCACATCGGGTACGCTGGGTGACTCTGGGAGTGCAGGGAGGGAGTCAAGTTGCTCCCCTTCCCTCGCCTCCCAGAAAGCTGGAGGCAGGTGGCCCTGGGGTGCGGGAGAGGTGGCCATGGGAGGCCGCCTTCCAGCGGCTTCTCTGATAACAGTCTCCCCACAGAGATGCTCTCCCTGTCCTTACCTTGTTGCGAGGCATTCTGGAATTGGTAACGCAGCCCGGGTGGATCTGGATCTGTCCAGTGTGACTCTCCCTGGGCGCCCCTCACGAACCATGGACCCCTGAATGATGCCAGGGACCAAGCTCGGCCGGTCCATCTCTCCCCAGACAGCTGGCCGGGGGCGGATGGCAGGAAGCGCCGCAGCAGAGCACAGAGGATGGGAGAGGAGGGAGCCCGCCAGGCGGGGGTTCTCTCTGCCCAACCCCCTCCCACCCGCCTGCAGCGCTCAGAACAGGCCTGTGCCACGTTTCCAGGCCTCAGTTTCCCATCCTTAAAACAAGAAAGCTAGACCTTCTGTTTTTCCAGCTCTAAAATCCTTCCCCGCCGCGGGAGCCCTCATGTGTGAGCCAGTAAAGATGGAAGGGAGAGGCTCTGGCCAGGGTCAGGGCTACGCATCCCCTCGCCCCTGTTCAGGGAGGGGGCGCTGACAGGGCCGTCCAGAGGATCCTGAGCAGAGCCCGTTGGGCTGGGAGCGGGCACAGGGTGGGAGGCGAGGCGGGGCTCAGGGCGGCCGCTCACCCCCAGCCCGTCGCCCGGCGCGCAGGTGAAGGAGTACGACTCCATCTCCCGGCTGGACCAGTGGCTCACCACCATGCTGCTGCGCATCAAGAAGACCATCCAGGGTGACGAGGAGGACCTGCGCTAAGCCCCGCGGCCCCGGCGCCCGTCTCCCCGCCCCGCCCGCTCTCCCCCGGCCAGGCCCTCCAGCGAGGCTCGCCGTGTGAGCCCAGAGCCGGGGGGAGGGGGGGCCCCGAGACCCTGGCTGCGAGACCTTCCCTCCCACCGAGGACTCTGCAGCATCCCCGCGGGCTCAGCACTGCTTCGGGGGCCCGCTGGCCAGACGGTCACCCTCTGTTCTCGCTGCATCCCTCGCCCCCTGCCCTTTATTTAAGCCCCCAGAGCTGCCCTTCTCCACCCGACACACAGGCTCTCTGGCGCAGGCCTGTTCGCTGTGGGTGCTGCTGGGGTTGGAGTCGGCATCCGGCACCCCTCTCCCAGCCAGCTGAATCGTGGAGCCAGTGTCTCGTGTCTCGTCTCCACCTTCTTCCCTGGCTGAGCTCTGGGCCCACTTAGCCACCGTGATTCGCTTTCACCGCTGGGGAGGGGGTGGCTCCTTTCCCCGGCCCCGCACCGGGAGCCCCCTGCCTCCTGCAGCCCCGGCCTCTCAGGATGGACCCAGCCCTGGAGCTGCGAGGGTCGTCCCCACGCCCACCCCTCCGTCTCCTCCCCGCGCTTCCAGGTGTTGGTGGGAAGCCGCAGCTGCCCGAGGAAGGAAATAAAAGACAACACTTGTGCTCGAGTTTCCTCCTCCTCACCTTTCTCCCCCTCGCCCTCAGTCCTGTGTCCCGTCTTTCTGGCCCTCCTGACCACCCCCTCGTCAGCCCTCTTGGGCTCTGGGCACCCTTTGCAGGCAACAAGAGGGCAGGCTTGCCTGGCAGGATGTGCTGGGTCAGAGCCTCCCAGAGGGGAGGCCCAGCATGGTGGGTCTGGGGAGGGGCCATGGGCTTGTGGTCTTGAGGCCCGGGCCCTCTGGACCCTGGCTTCTTCAGCTGGGGTGATGGATGGCAGTGCCCCCTCCAACCCAGAGCTGGCAGGAGGATGTGTGCAACATACAGAGGGGTGGAGGGACTTCCACCCATCGTGGTCCAGTGGTTAGAATCCACTTTTCAATGCAGGGGCCACTGGTTCAATCCCTGATCGGCGAACAGAGATCACACAGGCTGTGAGGCAGCTAAGCCCAGGAGCTGTAGCAAAGATCACGCGTGGCATGACTAAGACCTGATCCAGCCATGTGTTCTTTGAAAACAAGGAGTGGAGGGGTCTTCCCAGGTGGTCCGTTGGTTAAGAATTCATGCTTTCATTGCAGAGAACATGGGTTCAGTCCCTGGTTGGGGAACTAAGATCCTGTAGTCTATGAGGCATGTAGGTGTGTATGTGAGTCACTCAGTCGCTACCGGGGCCTCTCTGCGACCCCATGGGCTGTAGCCCCCCAGGCTCCTCTGTCCATGGGATTTCCCAGGCAAAAATACTGGAGTGGGCTGCCATTTCCTTCTCCAGGGGATCTTCCCAACCCAGGGATTGAACCCCAGTCTCCCGTATTGCAGACAGATTCTTTACCACCTGAGCCACCAGGGAAGCCAAGGCCAAAAAATAAATGGTGGAGGAGGCACACCAAGTCTCCCTGCCTCACGGCCCACGTCCACGCTTCCCTGGAGGGAAGGCCAGAAGCCCCAGAGGCACTGTTCCATCTGTCAGAGGGAGGGGAGGGAGCGGCCTTGGCAGGCGGAGCACAAGGACAGGTGGGTGTGGGGAGGGGGAGCGCAAACAGCAGGAACCCTTTGCCCAGGAAAGGAGGGCAGGGCCCAGCCACCTCCTCCTCCTGATCCAGCACGTGGACCTCTCTGTCAGTGGGCGGTCTGGTGTGCGTGTGCTTCCAGCCGGCCCTGGGCCAGGCCGGTCCTCACTGGGGGTGGGAGGACAGCCGGAGGAGGGCCAGTGCCAGAAGGCGGACTCAGTGTCACTGGCATGACATCAGGATGTGAACCGGGGCTGCCTGGGAAACCAGGGCAGGCTCCCCGGAGCTGCTCCAGCTTCGAGCCTGGAAGGAGCTCGGGAAAGGTTCAGGCTCACCCTGTGTCGAGAGTGGCCTCTGTGTGACACTCTGCCCTGCTCCTCTGTCCCCCTCCGCTTCTCCCACTGCTGCTGCTGCTAAGTCGCTGCAGTCGTGTCCGACTCTTTGCGACCCCATAGATGGCAGCCCACCAGGCTCCCCCGTCCCTGGGATTCTCCAGGCAAGAACACTGGAATGTGTTGCCATTTCCTTCTCCAATGCATGAAAGGGAAATGTGAAAGTGAAGTCGCCCAGTCGTGTCCAACTCTTAGCAACCCCATGGACTGTAGCCTACCAGGCTCCTCCGTCCATGGGATTTTCCAGGCAAGAGTACTGGAGTGGGGTGCCATTGCCTTCTCCGGCTTCTCCCACAGCGCTAATCAATTGATGATGGCTGCCTCGAGCTCAGTTAAGACTCCTGAGACCTCAGATTGATTACCAATGTCTGCCATGGCACTTGCAGAAGGCTAAGTAGTGTAGTGATTTTCAACCCTGGGTGTGCTTTAAAATCATATTAAAAGTGCTCAAGGGACTTCCTTGGTGCAGTGGTTAACAGTCTGCCTTCCAAGGCAGGAGACACAGCTTAGAACCCTGGTGGGGGAACTAGATCCCACATGCTGCAATTAAGACCTGGCACAGCCAAATAAATTAATTTTTTAAAGCCTGAAGAACACATTCTTTAGAAGTGGAAGAACACACCCCTCCTTCCATCTAATCCCTGGGTATCTGTTAAGCACCTACTGTGTGCCATGCCCTGGTGCAGTCCCCGGGGTTACAGCATTAACCAACATAGCTAGACCTGTGTTTGACACAAACTCCTTTCTTTTCATCACCTTCCAGATCGAATCTGCCTTGGAGAACTCTTCTCATGCTTCTTAGGCAGCAGTGTCCCAGGTGCTTGGCAAAGGGTCTGGTACATAGCTTGGGGATCTTAACATATTTACTAAATGCTCACTTCATGAAAAACCTTGTGGTCCAGGTATTGGCGATTTGACTGTGAACAAAGGAGATCCAGTCACTGCCTTCATGAGTTTTGCAGTCTGCACGTGCATGTGTGTATGTCCTCTTTCTGCCTGGAAGCAGGTGACAGAATATTATTCAAGGTGGTCAGGACAGCTGGCCAATTCATGTCTTCTGGAAATACCATACAGAGTCCCCACACCCTTGATGCTCTTCTAAGGACAAATATGTATATACATGAATCCCAGAAGACATCATCCTTTCTCCAGCACTTACTATCACATCAGTCAAGGAATTTATTCTCCCCCAGCCTCCGTTTTGTTTTCTATAAATTGGGGTAATAAACTTCTTTCCAGGGTTGTTGCAAGAGTTTATTGAGATAAATTCATAAAGGATATCTTGGCACAGAGTAAGTGCTCAATACATGTTGAATAAATGAAGGCAGGGAAACAAGAATAGGGTAGCTGTGAGGATTCAATGAGATCATCGGCCAACATGACTGGCATAAAGTCAGCTTTCAGTAAAGAAAGAAAAAGTGAAATGTTAGTCACTCAGTCCTGTCTGATTCTCTGGGACCCAATGGACTGTAGCCCGCCAGGTTCCTCTGTCCATGGAATTCTCCAGGCAAGAATACTGGAGTGGGTAGCCATTCCTTTCTCCAGGGGATCTTCTTGACCAAGAGGTCAAACCCGGGTCTCTGGCATTGTAGACAAATTCTTTACCATCTGAGCCACCAAGCCTTTTTCAGTAGATAAGGTGAAGGTTATTTGCCAGGACAGATAGCTAGAACTGTTTCCTTGGGGTAAGCAGAATGCATTTCACCACTTTAAAGGTGATGGGAGAGAATCCCCTGGTGGTCCAGTGGTTAGGACTAGCACTTTCACTGCCTAGGGTCTGGTTTAATGCCTGATGGGGGAACTAAGATCCCATAAGCAGCACTATGAGGCAAAAAAAAAAAAAAGTTTTAAGTGATGTGATTAAAATAATAAACTATGGCTCTATCTTGTTTGGGTTCCAACACTGCGGCTTCTAACTGATCTTAGACAAATTACTTTGTGCCTCAATTTCTTGATTGGTCAAACATACTATGTACCTCTGTCTGTTGCTGTTGCTGCTAAGTCACTTCAGTCGTGTCCGACTCTGTGTGACCCCACAGACGGCAGCCCACCAGGCTCCCCCGTCCCTGGGATTCTCCAGGCAAGAACACTGGAGTGGGTTGCCATTTCCGTCTCTAATGCATGAAAGTGAAAAGTGAAAGGGAAGTCGCTCAGTCGTGTCCGACTCTTCGCGACCCCATGGACCGCTTAATTTGCAAATCGCAGTCGCCTCGGCCCTGAAAAGGACCAAGCAGGAGCGCGCAGGCGCGTTGAAGCAAAGTATGGAGGGCAGCCCGGCTGGCGGCCATCTTTGTAAAGGGCAGCTTCTTTGTAAACCGCAGCTTCTTCACGTAATCGGTCTGCGCGCCCCGCGGACGCCCGGCGATCCACGGGTAGAGCGGGCCGCTGTGGGGGCTCTGGGAATGAGTGGTTGAGGGACATGATGGGGGAGGCGGCCATGGCCGCAGGGCCTTGCCCGCTGCGCGAGGACAGCTTCACACGCTTCTCGTCGCAGAGCAATGTGTATGGGCTAGCAGGCGGCGCGGGCGGGCGCGGGGAGCTGCTGGCCGCCACCCTTAAAGGCAAGGTGCTAGGCTTCCGCTACCAAGACCTCCGACAGAAAATCCGGCCCGTGGCGAAGGAGCTGCAGTTCAATTACATTCCCGGTGCGTGGCGCCGTCGGGCTGGGGGCTCGGAACGTAGTGTTGAGAAGGTTTCTGAGGCTCTGTCTTGGGCCAGGTCACCATGATGGGCGAACGGGATCAGGGTGATGGTGATTGAAGGGGGTCAAAGCTGGTAATCTGGAGGCACTGGGGTCAGAAGACAGGGATAAATAGGGGCCTGAAGTAGTTCGGGTTCAGGATGACTCAGAAACCAGGATTACTCCTACCCTGGTGATGGTGAACAGGACCCACTGGGACCCAACAGTCATAATTTGTAGTGGTGAGAGATGACTGAGCTGTAGAGGTCAAGGGTCACCGTGGTTGGAAATATTGGGGTCACGGGCCTGCCTGAAATGTGAACTTTGAACTCTCCTCTCCCAGTGGATGCAGAGATTGTCTCCATTGACACCTTCAACAAGTCACCCCCAAAGCGGGGTCTGGTTGTGGGGATCACGTTCATTAAGGTACCCAGAGCCCATCCATCTATCCATTTTCTCCTCCTTACTGAGTCTTCCCCAAATCCCTCTTGCTGCTTCTGCCTTCCCCTGAGGCCAGTCTCCTCTCCCAGGATTCTGGGGACAAGGGCAGCCCCTTCCTTAACATTTACTGTGACTACGAGCCTGGCTCTGAGTACAACCTCGACTCCATTGCTCGTAAGTGTGGCCTGGAGGGAAAGAGGGATGAGGAAAGGGTGGGGGATGCAGTCCCATCCCCGGTACCTAACTGCCTCCGCTCCCCCTGCAGAGAGCTGCCTGAACCTGGAGCTCCAGTTCACTCCTTTCCAACTATGCCACGCAGAGTAAGTAAATCACAGGCTTGATACATTAGGGAGTATATGTGTGCACGTGTGTGTGTGTGTGTGTGTGTGTGTGTGTATGTTGAGAGAGCAGAGGCTGTAGCATACTGAAGACCACAAACCCACCTATAAACAATCAGACTCGTTTGTTTTTTAGAGCATAATGCATTTAAGGTAGCCATGGACCATACTCAGCTAATGGGCTACCATTTTGCAATCCCTGAACTAGATGGTGTTAGTCACTAAGTCGTGTCCAACTCTTTGTGACCCCATGGACTGTAGCCCTCTGGGCTCCTCTGTTCGTGGAATTCTCCAGACAAGAATACTGGAGTAGGTAGCCATTCTCTTCTCCAGGGGACCTTCCTGACTCAGGGATCGAACCTGCATCTCCTGCATTGCAAGCAGATTCTTTACTGTCTGAGCCACCAGGGAACCCCCTGAACTAGATAATTTGAGAGTTAATTGAGTGCTTCATTTCCAGACCTGTAGAACTCTCAAGTTTTGATATTCTAGATTAGGGCATTCCAAGATCCAGAAGTGCTTTTTTTTTTTCCTTGAGTTATTAGCTCTGAGATTCCAAGATCTGAAAGATCTACAGTTTGATGATTCTGAGATACTGTAATATTAAGGTCCTGGATTGGGGGCAGGAGGAGAAGGGGACGACAGAGGTTGAGATGGCTGGATGGCATCACGGACTCGACGGACGTGAGTCTGAGTGAACTCCGGGAGACGGACAGGGAGGCCTGGCGTGCTGCGATTCATGGGGTCGCAAAGAGTCGGACACGACTGAGCGACTGAACTGAACTGAACTGAACATTATCATATCTCAAGGAGACAGAATACAGACCATGAAGAGTACTGATGTGCTAGGATCCCAAAGTATAAGAATTCCATTCTGGAACACCAGTGTTCTAGCACAGGAGTTGCCAAACATTTTCTATTTAGTCTGTCTCACAGCCGCTTAGGTTGGCCACTGTAACAAGAAGGCAGCCATGGACACTGTATGAATGAATATCTGTGGCTGTGTTCCAATAAAACTTTATTTACAAAAACAGGGGAGGGACTCCCCTGGTTGTCCCTTGGTTCAGATTGCACTCCCACAGCCGGGGGCATGGGTTCGATCCCTGGTCAGGGAGCTAAGACCGTGCATGTGGCATGGCCAAACAAAACAGTGAGTGAGATTTAGCCTGCAGGTCATAATTGGCCAACCTCAGGTCTATCAGATGAGAGTTTGAGAAACTGAAGTTTCTAACCCACTAATATTCTGGGTTCTATGATCTGGATAGTCTACCAATTCTGAGTCTGAATACCATGATGGCAATTTCCAAAAGTTCTAGTGTCTTGAAGGAGACAGAAAACAGAACTTCTAGAACACTGGGGTTCTAGGGTAAAGAGATACTAATGTTCTGAGGTTCTGCAGCCCATTCTCAGAGCTCCACGTTCATTCCTGAACCCACATCCAGAATGAAGATTCTAGCAGGTGAGGGCTCTAGAAACAGAAGGTTCTAACATGCTGAGTTTCTGAGATTGGAAAGCTGTACAATCCTGTGATTCTTCAAGAGTCAGTTTCTACAGTTCTGCATCTTCACTGTGGATCCAGTGTCTGAAGCCTAGAATGACAGGGTTCTTGCAAGCAAGAGTTTTTTCAAGAGGAGAGTTTTAAAACTGACGAACTCTACCACACTCAAGGTGCACCATACTGGTGTTCTAGAGTTTTTTGCTTTCAGGGTCCAGGTCGGGGATCAACTGGAGACCGTGTTTCTGCTGAGTGGGAATGACCCAGCCATTCATCTGTACAAGGAGGTGAGGCGGAGGAGGCGTGGTGAGCAGAGCCCTGCTGGGGCCACCGTGGACTGGGGTCGGAGGGTCGGGGGTGGAGGGCGGTATGTGAAACCAGCCACTGACTCCAAGCGGGTGGCGGGTCTCGGTTCCCCCAGAACGAGGGACTGCATCAGTTTGAAGAACAGCCTGTGGAAAACCTCTTCCCAGAGCTCACAAACCTGACCAGTAGGTAGGCGAGCCCCCGACAGGCCAGCAGGGACCGGGGCAGGCGGGCTCCGAGAAATCTGGGTGGTGGGAATTGAGCCCTAGGGAAATCAAGCCCAGAGGAGGCCCAAGGCTCTTCTAGGGGGAGGGGTGGGGTGGATGCTTGTAGGGAGGCGGAGATAGAGGGTGGGGGCTGGGACCTGGTGACGGCCCGAGGGCCCCTCTGTCCACCTGTCCACCCCCAGCGTCCTGTGGCTTGACGTGCACAACCTGCCCGGCACATCCCGGCGACTCACAGCTCTGGGCTGTCAGAGCGGTTACGTTCGCGTCGCCCACGTGGACCAGCAGAGTCGAGGTGATGACGGGGCGGGGCTCGGACACGGTTAGGGGCGGGGCCTTGGGCGGGCTTGGGGGCGGGGCGGGCGCTCCGGGCTTGGGGCGGGGCTGGCAGTGCAGGCTGGGGGCGGGCTTGGGCGGGGCCCGGGGCGCTCAGGGCTGGGGGTGGGTCCCGGGACGGGGGCTCACACTCAGTGCTGAAGGCGGACCCTGAGTCCTCGCCCTCCACACAGAGGTCCTGCAGACGTGGACCATCCTTCAGGACGGCCCCATTTCCCGAGTGATCGTGTTCAGCCTTTCGGCCCCCGAGGGTGAGTTCCGGGCGTGGGCTCGGCTCCCCCCACCCACGTTTGTACCCCTCTCCCTAAACGTCCTGCTCCCATCATTCCTTCCTCCCGTCCTGCTGGGTGCCCCACTCCGGCCCAGGACTTACCCTGCCCCATCTCTCCCCCCCACGCTCCTGAATTTCACTCCCAGCTACTTGGCCCGGTGGTGGTCTAACCTTTAACCTGACCTTTTACCCTGGAGTTGAACTTCCGCCTTCCCCTTGGTGTCTCTAACCTTCACCCCTCACTGTGCCACTTACCCTGACCCCCGTCTCGGGCCTCAGGACTTGTCATTCTGTGTCTTGCTGCCATTCAGACCCAAATTCTTCTCATGGACTCAGCACTGGCCCCGGACTCGCGGTCTCTCCTTTCCCCCAACGTGTTGATCTGTTCCTCTTATTCTGGTCTGTCCTTCTCTCGTGTTTTTCTTTTTCTTTCTTTATTTGGCTGCGTTGGGTCCTAGTTGTGGCATGCGGGATCTTTCCTTGCTACGCACAAACCCTCTAGTTGCGGCGCTCGGACTTGACTGCTCTGTGGCATGTGGGATCTCAGTTCCCCAACTTGCGTCTCTTTTATTGCAAGTCAGATCCTTAACCGCAGGGCCACCAGAGAAGTCCTTGGTGTTCTCTTGGTCTGACCTCTGTGGTCTGTCTTCCATCCCTCCTCCTGTGGTTTACCCCTGATACCCCTACAGTGATCTGAGGACTTTCATATTCTCATCTAACCATGTTCTCATCTAACCTGGTGGTCTAACCTTGAATTTTGTCTTGACTTTGTGCCTCATGGCATGTGGGATCTTAGTTCTTAGTTCCCCAATCAGGGATCAAACCTGCATCCGCTGCACTGGAAGCACAGTCTTAATTCCTGGGCCACCAGGGAAGTCCCCTAACCTTGGGCTTTTTAAACTGTTATCCAACACCTATTCCTCCTCCTGACCTCTGACCTCCATCCTCCTCTCGTGGTCTAACCTCTAACCCTCCACCTGTAACCAACCCGTCGTCAAGCTTTTCTGCTGCTGCTGCTAAGTCGCTTCGGTCGTGTCCGACTCTAGGAGTCTAACCTGTGTTCCTCTCAGGTATGGAGGGGTGGGGAGGAGGGACCTGGGACCTGTCCGCTCACACCTTCCCCACCTCTGTTCCTTCTCCAGAGATGGAGGACAGGCCACAGCGGGAGGAGTACAGCGTGCTGGTGGCCAGCATGTTGGAGCCGGCGGTGGTGTACCGGTGAGGGGCACGTGGAGGCGGGCGGGCCCTGTGCCTTTGCACCACGGCCTAACCTGTTCATTCTCCACAGAAAGTAAAGTTTTGGGTGTGGTGGTTCAGGGCTGGGTAGGTAAAGGTGTCCATGTCCCAGGGAGAGAAGCACCAAGTGTTTTAATCTAGAACTTGTAGGAGATGTGCTGAGACCTCGGGGTGGGAACTGAGACGTCCAGCGCCGCTGGGATGGGTGTGTGCTAGGTTATTCAGTCCGACTCTTTGCGATCCCCATGGACCGCAGCCTGCCAGGCTCCTCTGTCCATGGGATTCTCCAGGCAACAGAATTGGATGGGTTGCCATGCCCTCCTTCAGGGGATCTTACCACCCCAGGGGTCGAACCTGCATTGGCAGGTGGGTTCTTTTGCCTCTGCCACCACCTGGAAAGCTCCTTGGGGTGCAGAACATGTTGCAGGTATTTAACCACCGGCTCTGTGTGGGAGAAAGCCCTGGTTTGTAACGTCTGCCCACGTCAGTGCTCTCACCACGGTGGGATTTCGAGTCACTGACACAATGTCAGCACGCTCTCAGGGTTTCTGAAAATGTCCTAGTCAGCCTGTGAGCCAGTGCAAGCCAGCTGTGCACACCTGGTGGGCCGTGAAGGTGTCCAGTATTGGGTCCAGGCTCCAGAGGACTACGCATGTGTCCAGATTGGAGGCGACAGGGTCCCCAGAAGGAATGGTGTGGGTTTCCACATGGGACTGAGATGATCCCACCTTCAGGTGACCGTGTGAGTGTCCGGATCGGAGATGCCTTGAGCACCTCTGGGTGGATAGGAGGGTGGCCGGCTTGGAGACGAGGGTGTCCAAGCTTCAGCAGGAACAGAGCCTCCAGACCTGACACGTGAGGATCTGGTGCTCGGGGTGGCGGGCACTGCACTTGACCCCAGTCTTCCTGCTGTGTTCTGACCCTCAGCGACCTGCTGAGCCGGGGGCTCGAAGACCAGCTTCTCCTGCCGGGCAGTGACCAGTTTGACAGTGTCCTCTGTGGCCTGGTCACCGACATCGATCTGGACGGGCGGCCGGAAGTACTGGTGGCCACCTATGGACAGGTGGGACCAAGGGGTGGGACTGTCACAGCCCATGCCCTGTGCCGCTTGCCTTCCCCCGTGGGACCCCAACCCCCTCATGTGACCCCAACCCCTCCATGTGACCTTGAGCCCTATGTGACCCTGACCCCCCTGTGTGACCTTGACCCCATGTGACCCCATCCCCCTGTGTGACCGTGATCCCCTTATGACCCCGATGCCCACCGTGTGACCCTGACCACCCCATGTGACCTCAATCCCGTGTGACTCTGATCCCCCTTGTGACTCCGATCCCCCCATGTGACTCCAGTCCCCCTGTGTGACCCTGGTTCCCACCCCCATGACCCCACGCCCACCGTGTGACCCTGACCCCCCACCCCTGCAGGAGCTGCTCTGTTACAAGTACTGCGGCCCCGGGCGTGGGCTCCCCGGGGCCCAGTGTGGCTTCCGCTTGCTGTGGCGGCGGGGCTTCTCCAGCCCCCTGCTGGCCATGGCACATGTGGACCTGACCGGGGACGGGCTGTGCGAGCTGGCCGTGGTCTCCCTGAAGGGCGTGCACATCCTGCAGGTAGCCAGGGGCCCTGAGGCGGGACGTCTCACCCGCCTCAGTGAGGGCGTGTCCTCAGGGGAGAGGGAGCTCTGGGGCCTGAGCCCACCTTCAGGCAAGGGGGGCAGTCTTGGCTGCAGGCCTCCTCCTGGGTGTGGAGGGTGGGGTGTGACTCCTGTTGGCCCAGGAGAAGGGGGCTTGGCTGCGCCATCTGTCACCCCCGTCCCCCTGGCCTCCCTCAGCCCCCCGTACTTCTGACCTTCCATCCCCCTGCTCTGTCTGACTGGACAGATCCGTCTGTGAGCTATTTGCACCCTCCCACTGCCCCCTGACTGACCTCGGCCCTCCCCCTGCAGCCACCCCCTCCTCCTCATGTGTGACCCGCTTCACCCTGCCCGGGGATCTCACTTCCAGCCTGTCTCCGGCTTTCTGCCACAGTCTAACCTTGAGCCCTTCCACTCTGGTCTAACCTCTGAACTTTCCACTGTGGTCATGCCCTTGACCTGCTGTCAAACGGCCAGCCTTCTCCTGAACTTTGACCTCTCACCCTCCCACATCAGCTTCACTGCCCTTATGGTTTAACATCCAACCCATTCCCGAGGTCCAAGGTCCAGCCTACAACCATCCCTTTCTACTTAACCTCCAACGAACATAGACGAGATTTCCCCAGTGGCTCAGCAGGTAAAGAATTCGTCTGCAGCTCAGGAGACCCAGGCTTGATCCCTGGCCTGGGAAGATCCCCTGGAGGAGGAAATGGCTACCCACTCCAGTATCCTTGCCTAAAAATCCCATCGACAGAGGAGCCTGGCAGGCTACAGTCCAGGGGGTTGCAAAAAGTTGGACACAACTGAGCTACTAAGCACAGTGTAGTATAACCTCTGACCTTCTCCCTGTGGCCTGACACCCACCCTTCAGCTATGAGGTATCTCTGTCTCCTTAATCTGCTGTTTGCCTTCCCCCTGCCTCTGGCCTGACTCCAGGCTCCTTCCCCACGTGGTCTCACCTGAGCGCTTAAACTGCCTCCTGTGAAGGTTCTGCTGGGGCCTCTTCCTTCAGCCTAGCCATTAGGGGAATGGTCCAGATTAGACCACATAGAGATAGAGGCTGGGCCCCAGGGAAAAGGCGTGAGGTTGAATCACGGTGCATGGGATGAAGGGTGGGCCCCTGGGTAGACCAGGATGAGGAGGGGTCTGAGGCTGGGCCAGAGTGGGAGGGGCTTCCCCTCCACCTCGCTCTCACGCACTAGCATCTCTTGCCGTGCTCTGTCAAGCCGTTGCACAGTGACCTCCCCACTCTGACCCTCCAGCCCGGGTCTGGCTCCGTCCCTTGTGTGGTGACATATTCCTCTCTTGGCCGCTGTGGTCTGCTCCTTCTCGGGCCTGTGGGCCTAACCTTTTCTGCCAGGGTCTCACCTCTGTCCCCGTCTGCCGTGCTCTAACCTCAGCCTCTGTTCAGTGGTCAGTCCTTGCTCCCGTGCACCTCGAGCTCCCCTTCGTCTTGATTCTTCCCCTTCCCCTCCGTCCCAAGTTCTAACCTCAGACCCGCACATCTGGGGCTGGGCTTTGTTCCTCCCGCTAGAAATTCACAGAAGGCCATGGCCCTGAGTCTGAGCTTCACCGCATCACAGAGACCCGTTCCCTCCGCCCACATGGTGGTCCTCTCTCCAACCTCCGGTCGTGGCTAAGCTTCCAGCTTTGAGGGGGGCGGTGTAATCCTCACCCCTCCAGCTGCATCCCAGCTCTGCCCGCCTCCTTCCTCCTCCTCTCGTTCCCCACAGCACAGCCTGATCCAGGCCTCGGAGCTAGTGCTGACCCGGCTTCGGCGTCAAGTGGAGCAGAGGAGACGTCAGCTACAGAAGCTGGGGGACAGGGTGGGTTCTGGGCCTGCTGAGACCCTGGCTTCCTGAGCACCCACTCGCTGCCCACCCCAGGTCTGCGGTAGTGCCTTAGGGCGCTCACCTTCATGGTGGGGGAGACATCCTGAAGGAGGGGCTGGTCCGCCGAGACCCACCCTCGGGGTGATGGAGCCGTGGATCCTGCTCTGACCCTGCCTCCGAGTGCCCGTGACCTGCACTCCCCTCTCTGTGCCTCAGTGTCCCCATCTGAAAATGGGATGATCTCACCCTCCATGAGAATCGGTCAGTGGCGATGATTTCTATATCCAAAGGAACCAAACTCACACTTGTCTCCATCTTTTGTTCGGCAAGCGTTTGACAAGGGCTCACGATGTGCCAGGCTGAATGTCGGGAGCCGAATTTCCCCGGAAGAACTGAGGGAGGGGACTCTGGGGACTGGGGATCCAAAGTCAGACCCAGGAGTGGGACTGAAGTGGAATAGCAGTATAGATTTCAGAGAAAAGAAAGGAAGTTAGGCCCTCCGAGGAAGATGGAAGTTCATCCTCCAAGGGAAGACTTTGGGGTTAGATGTTTGCACGTAAGCTCAGGGTAGACCCCAGTGGGAAACTCTGGACCTTGGGTGAGGGCTCAGTGGGATGATAAGGAAATTGAGCCTCAGAGGAAAGGAGGTGGCTGGAAAGGACTGTCGTGGGAGACTTCCCTGGTGGTCCAGTGGCTTAGACTCCATGCTTCTGATGCAGGGGGAAAGTGAAAGTGAAGTCGCTCAGTCGTGTCCGACTCTTTGGGACCCCGTGGACTGTAGCCTACCAGGCTTCTCCATCCATGGGATTTCCCGGGCAAGAATACTGGAGTGGGATGCCAGTTCCTTCTCCAGGGGATCTTCCCCACCCAGGGATTGAAACCGGGTCTCCCGCATTGTAGGCAGACGCTTTACTGTCTGAGCCACCAGGGAACCCATGTTCAGTCCCTGGTCAGGGAACTAGATCTGGCATTCTGTAACTAAAAAGATCTTGTATGCTGCAACTAAGACAGCCCAGCCAAATGAATAAATATTTAAAAAAAGAAAAGACTCATGGGGAAGCCACAAGTTGTAACAGAGGGCCTGCGGTCAGACGCCCTGTGAATAATGCTGGAATTGGACACTAGCAATTTACTATGGTTAGACCTCACACCTTCCCTGGTGGCTCAGACAGTAGGAATCTGCCTGCAATGCAGGAGATACAGGTTCGATCCCTGGGTCAGGAAGATTCCCCTGGAGAAGGGAATGGTTGCCCACTCCAGTATTCTTGCCTGGAGAATCCCATGGGCAGAGAAGCCTGGTGTTACAGTCCATAGGGTCACGAGAGTTAGACACGACTGAGTGACTAACACTTTCACTACTTTCGTACCTTACACCAGGGGTCAAAGTTAACACCCTACAGAAAGTGATTGAATTTAGGTCCCCACAGGGGAGTGCTGAGACGAGCCCCAGGAAGACAGGACTCAGGCTATACTGTGCTGGAAAGGACTAAAGGTAGTCCTAATTGAAAGGCCTGAGAATAGGAGGGGGCACCTCGCCTGGTGGCCCAGTGGTTAAGAATCTGCCTGCCAGGGGACATGGGTTCGATCCCTGGTCCAGGGACTAAGATGCCACAACTACGCCCACGTGCCACAAGCCACGACTACTGAGCTTATGTACTCGAGCCCATGCTTGGCAACGAGAGTTTGTGCACCGCAATGAAGACTCAGCATAGCCAAAAACATATAACAAAGAAAAGCCCTGGGGATTACGGGACCCCGTGGCTGTAGGAATTGTCCTTTCTGTGGCCACTTCCATGGCACCAGAGAAGGAATCCAGGCCTCCATCACAGGGACCAGAGGAGGGCAGGGGTGACAGGAGAAATATTGCCAGGAATAGAACCCTGTCCAGAGGGTTGGGGACCCATTCCCAAGCAGGGGAGGGGAGAGGGGGTTCCAGGTTGGTTGGGGATGGGGCACTGCTTCCTCCCTGGCAGTTGGGGAGGGGAGGGGAGACTCTTCCTGGTGGGGAGGGGCAGGCACTACGGTCATTCTGGCCATCTGTCCACCTCCTGCCGTGGAAGTCCACACGTCAGTCTGACCATCTGCACCACCAGTGAAGACCAGGCTGTCTACCAGTGCCCCGCAGTGGGTCTGCAGGAGGCTGGAGCCCACCGATTCTTGGCTGCCCCAGACCTCCTCACCTCCCGGAGCCCAAGCCCAAGCATGGGAAATTGCACGCAGCTGGAGCTGGGTCGTCTCTCTCCCTCCTGGCAGTGAGCCTGAGGGTGTCCAGCCAGGACGGGTGGCGGTGGGCATGGGCCACTGGCCAGAGCAGGGTCTTCCTCCTGCTGCCTGTCTGCAGAGGAGAAATCCTCTATCACCTCCTGTCCTGGGTGGGAGTGGACCCTAAGATGGGATTGGGGGCTTTTACCTAGTGATGTTGTGGCTTCGTGAAGCCTGTGCATGGGTGTGCACGTGTGCATGTGTGTGTGTCTGTTCTCCATTTCAGGATTTGTGAGTTTGGGTTCCCGGTGCTGCAACTGTGTTCCCGATCCTTTGCAACTCACTTCCTGACTTCTTGCCAGCCCCTGAGTCTGGGACGACGTGTGGTGTAGCAGTGAAGGGTAGAAACTGAAGGAGCACTTTACCATTTTGTGCCTCAGTTTCCCTATCTGTAGAATAGGACGAGTAGCATTTCCTTCACAGGGTCTTCAGGCGGGTCCGTTATGTCAACACGTGTCAAGCACTTACTAAACATGTTGTAACAATGTCTGGCACGCGATAAGGGCTGCACTGTTATTATTATTAATGGCTGCCTTTGTGGTTGTTTCTGGCTGGCTCTGTGAGGCTCTGTCTGCAGGCCCGGCATGTGAATTTGGATCTTGACTCTGGCTAAAAACATTTTTGCCCTCCCCCTCCAGTTCTGGGAGCCTGGAACTATTTGTAGCTCTTTCGCCTCTTTGGTCCTTGTATGGATCAGAGACTGTGTTGGTGGGGGGGCGGGGGCATCGTGGACGATGCTGCTGAATGACCCCCAGAACCCCGCCCCCCCAGACACACACACACACACACACACACACACACACACGCCCTACACGCCCTCCGCCGCTGTCCATTGCCTGTGGTGCTGAACGCAGAGGGTGGGTGGGAGGCTTGGGCTGCCTCATCCCCCCCCTTCCCCACCCCTCCTCTCTGTAGGCCCCTCCCCTGCCTCCCGCGCCGGCCTCCCTCTCCCCGCCTCCTCCTCCTCCCCTCTCTCCCCGGCTCCGCCTCCGCCCTCCCGGCTCTCCCCCGGCCCCCCTCCTCCCTCTCCAGCCGACTCCCCCTCCCCCGTGTCCCTCCCCCCTCCTCCTCGCCTCTCCTCCTTCTATCCCCTCTCCCTCCCCTCCTCCCTAGCTCTCCCTCTCAGTCTCCAGCTCTTCTCCCTCTTCCTCTCACTCTCTCTCCCTCTGTCTCTCTCTCTATCGGGCGGAGTCGCCCACCACTGCCAATCCAGTGCTGGGGGAACCTGCTCTAGGCTGTAGCCGCAGGTAAGAGACCCCCAGTGAGAGGAGGGAGGGCTGGGGGGAAGGATGAGCTACCCCAGGTGGGTGGAGGGGGGCGTTTGAGGAGCCGCTTTTTCCTGGGCTCCGTTATGGAGAGTAGGGGGCTGCATATCCTGGATTGCCGGTACCAGGGCCCGAACGCGGAGTCGGGGGGCCACCACCAGCAGCCAACATCCTCAGCCCCTCCTGCGCTTCGGGGAGCGTGGCGGGCCGGGGAGGGGTGCCTCCTGGGCACTGAGGGGGTGCGAACACCCCCGCCCCGTCTGGGGCAGCCCCCCTCCTCGCGTTCTCCGCCTCCGCCCCCGCCCTCCTGTGTCTGGGTCTCGCCTTTCTGTGCCTCCACACCTCTCAGGGTTCTCGGTCCTGCCGAGTCTGCCTGTCTCTCTGAGTCCCTGACTCCCTCCGTCTCACTCTCTCCATGCCTGGGTCTGGTCCAGCTTTCTGTGTCAGTCCTGGGTCTCTCTCCCTGCCTTCCTCTTTCGCCATCTCTGTGTGTTTCCCTGGGTCTCTGGTCTCTACGCTCTCAGCCTTCCTCTCTGTCTCTCTCCATCTCCGCATGGGTCTTCCTGTCGCTCCCCTTCCTCTCTCATCTCCATCTCTGTCTCCAGGCACCTGCTCCCTGTTCCTCTCTCTTTCCTCCCCTCTTCCTCTCCCTGGTTAACTCTGCCTCCTACACACCTTTGTCTCCGCCCCTGGCCAGGGGAGACCTGGAGGAAGAAGATCCCCCACCTCCCCCCCACCACCGCCTCAGAGTGGGCTCGCCCGGGAGGCACGGAGTCCCCCAAACTCCGCTCCCTTCCTCCGCCGAGCTCCCCCACCCCATCCTCCCAGTTGGCACCCGCCCATCCCTCCCCTGAGCTCAGAGCTCCTCTGCTCGCCCCTGCCTGATTTCTGGCATCCCAGGCATTCTCGCAGTCTAACTGTGCCCTCTGTAGTGGAGACCGAACTGGTCCTGTCTTCAGTCTGCCCTCCCATTCCTCTTCCTATTGACGGGACCCCGTCCCTCTTGCCGTCTCACTCCTGTACGTCTTTAGCCGTCTGTCCATTTCGTGACTCATTCATTCTTTGGACAATTACTGAGCCCCTTTCACTGCTCCAGGCAGAGCAATAATAGGTCCTGGGTCGGGCCAGGCCAGTCCTTCCTGCAGTCTTGCCTCCATCCCTCTCCTAGTGTGCCAGCCCCAGACCTGTCTTCCAGAGGGAGTGGAGCTCAGAAGCTTCTCCGCTGCCCCTTGAGGGCTCTGGAAAGGGCCCTTCTGAGTCTTGAGGTCCCTCTTCTTTCCTGTTGGGAAGGGGGGCCCCAGAGGAGGTGGGCGAGATGAGAGGTGTGGGGCTGAGCCTGTAACCCACACTGATGGGGTGAGGCCCTCTAGTGAGTGCCCAGGAGGGGCTCTGGGTGGGTTAAATCGAGCACAGGTTAGGAGCCCCGGGCCTCTGTCCTGCCCATGACTTGAAGCTTCTCGACTTGACCAAGCCCTTTGCCCCTCCCGGTGTCAGTTTACCGATGGATGTATCACAGCCTGAACACCAAGACTGCGTGTGTCTGTGTGGGATCCCCCGGCGGGGACACCATGTGCAGGGCTGGGGGCAGGGGGACCTGGCTCACTCAGGGGCAGGAAGTGGGCGTGTTTAGAAGGCTGTGTCCCCACCGAGGGGCAGGCAGCAGGCACCCCCTGCCCCTGCCCTGAGCGCTGCTTACCGACAAGAGGGGGTCCTACCTGGCCTGCCAGCCTGACCTCCCCACCCTGCTCAAGCTTGCAGTCCCCATCCTACAGATGAGGCGTCTGAGGCCCCCAGATGGGGGCGAGGCAGAACTAGGGCACTCCCCACTGACCCAGCTGGCCACCGGCCCAGGAGGGTGGGGAGAGACAGCCCCAGGGACAGATGATGCCCGCCATCTGCCCTCCGGAGTCCCACCCTGGCCTCCACCTGATCCTTTTGCCCCTGGATACCCAGCTTAGGTTTCAGGGCAGCTGGGGAAACAAGAAAGGCAGAGGCAGGAGTCTCAAGCAGAAGCAGCCCAGCTGTCCCCAGTGACAGGGCTCCGACCTCTTGGTGGCTCATCACACAAGTGTTTATCCAGTGCTTTCTCTCCCTGACTGCTCTTCTTCTAAGGCTGCAGGGAGAGGAAACCAGGTGTTGCAGGAGAAAAAGCCATTGAACCAGGCTGCTTTGCCCAGCTTCGGGGCAAGGAGGGCGGGTGTCAGAACACCCACTGGCTGACCCTGGTTTCCCCTGAGGACCGAGGCGGAAAGGACAGGTGGTTGGATGCGAGGCAGAACTTCCCAGGCCGAGGCCCTTCCCTGAGTGAGGGGGTGAGAGGCTATGGATGAATTCTTGACTCCCAGGTGGCCCTGGGTTCTCCTGAAAGCTAGGGGCTGATGAGGAGGGAGGGAGGAGAGAGAGTGAGTCTTTGCTTTGGATCCTGGTGGGTCTGTAATTATGCCTAAGTCGTTGCTAATTAAGGGGCTGCTAATTAGACGTATCATTAGGGGCCTTGCTGAGGGGGTAATTGTGCGGTGGCCCTTTAAGAATCACCCCTCTACCCCGCCTACACACACACACACACACACACACACACACACACACACTCACTCCTTCTCAGGGAAGTTCTGCCAACATTCTGCCTCCCTCCCCCAGCTCTCAGTCGTGAGGACACCAGTGTGCGTTGGGGGCAGGCTGTGGGCTAGACTCTGAGAAGAACTTTCTCAGACAGAAATGGATGTTATGGGAGAAATGAGGCTGGTGGCCAGGAGAGGGGTCAGGGAGCAGGTGGCCCTGAGGACCCCTCCCTTCCTTTCTGAGGCCTGTTTTATAGGCTACTGGGTTACCACAGCAACACAAGTTTGGGGCGGGGGAGTTGGAAGTCAGGACCCCTCTTGGAGAGAGACACTGGGAGCCACAGAATGGCTGCTGGGGGTCACTGGACAAGTTACTAAGCCTATCTGAGCCTTGGTCAGCTCATCTGTGAGATGGCTGGGGACTCCCCAAAGTTGGGAGGGTGTCATTCCAAACAGTGTGGTCAGGGAAGGTGACCTCTTAGTGGAGAGCTGAAGGAGGAGAGGGAGAGGATATGCTGGGAAGAGTGTCCCAGGAAGGAGGAACAGCAGGTGCAAAGGCCCTGAGGCAAGAACTTGTCCAAAGAGCAGGGAAGAGGCAGTGTGGCTGAGGCCAAGTGAGGGAGGGAGAGAGGGAGAGAAATGAGACCGGAAAGAGAACGAGGGGACCAGATTGTGAGAGACCTTGGACTTCAGTATTTGGAGAGAGACCGGAGCCATGGGGGGCGTGTGGCGGTCGTGGTTCTGATCGGATAGAAAGATGTGAAATGATTTTGCATTTTTAAAGGACACCTGGACACACAGACATAGCCACTCAAGCCCAGGACCAGAGGCAGGAAGATAAGGACTGACCCCACACCTACACATGGGGCAAAAAAACCAACCTGGGGGTCACAATGTCACGGCTTCTAAGGAATCTCCCACTTCCCAGAGGCGCAGGTATACTGGAGAGGGACACGTGCTAGCATTGCGGGGCAGAATGTGAGTGAGAGGCCCGCCAGCAGCCCCTCCCCAGCCCTACCTGAGACAGGAAGAACAAAGAAGCACCTATACAGCCCAAATCCCAAGCAGGAGCCCTCCGAGCACCAAATTGGGAAGCATAGGAATCACCGAATGAGTTGAGGGCCCCCCCCCAGCGCCTTGCCTCACCCACAGACTTATTCATTCTGCGTCCTTCTGTGCCTAGCTTCCCCCTTCCGTGATATGTCTGTGAGATGCATCTGCGATGTTGGCTGTATCAGTTGTGCACCCCCTTTTCGGTGCTGTATAACATTCCACCGTGTGCCTCTTCTGCCCTGTACCTCTCTGTGTTCTTACCAATAGGCATCCAGCTTGTTTCAAGCTTTATTATCAATGAAGCTGCTGTAAACACTTGTGTATGGGTCTTTCGTTGAACCCTTGACTTATTTCCCTGGGTACATTCCTGGGAGTGGAATTGCTGAGTCCTGGGATACGTGATGTCAACTGTAGTTTCTCATAGAGGCTACATGTCCATCAGCAGCGCATGGTGCCTTTATCTTTCTATGTCTTTCTCGGCCTCTGCCTAGCACAGAGTGTCTCTTTGTGTCCCTGTCTCTGAATCTCTGTCGCTCTGTCTCTCCTGGTCTCTCTCCTCCCTCTGTTAGTCCCCAGCTTCTCCCCCATTCTCCGCCTGCAACAAGCCCTGACTCCTGAGCAAGCGGGAGGAGGGGTTTGCTCCCCTCACCCAGACTTCCTCCTCCTCCCCCACAGGACCCTGCCCCCCTCCATGGCTCCCCTGGCCTTGGTGGGGTTTGCACTCCTCCTGGGGACTCCGCCATGCTCAGGGGCGGCCACCCCGACCCCCTCCCTGCCACCTCCCCCAGCCAATGACAGCGATGCCAGCAGTACAGGGGGCTGCCAGGGCTCCAACCGCTGCCAGCCAGGGGTCCTGCTGCCCGTCTGGGAGCCCGATGACCCGTCGCTGGGGGATAAGGCAGCCCGGGCCGTGGTCTACTTTGTGGCCATGGTCTACATGTTCCTGGGTGTGTCCATCATCGCCGACCGCTTCATGGCCTCCATCGAGGTCATCACGTCCAAGGAGAAGGAGATCACCATCACCAAGGCCAACGGCGAGACCAGCGTGGGCACCGTCCGCATCTGGAACGAGACAGTGTCCAACCTCACCCTCATGGCCCTCGGCTCCTCAGCCCCAGAGATCCTGCTGTCCGTCATTGAGGTCTGCGGCCACAACTTCCAGGCGGGCGAGCTGGGCCCGGGCACCATCGTGGGCAGCGCTGCCTTCAACATGTTTGTGGTCATCGCTGTGTGCATCTATGTCATCCCAGCCGGCGAGAGCCGCAAGATCAAGCACCTGAGGGTCTTCTTTGTCACCGCCTCTTGGAGCATCTTTGCTTACGTCTGGCTTTATCTCATCCTGGCTGTCTTCTCCCCAGGTGTGGTCCAGGTGAGCAAGGATGCACGGACATCTCCTGGGTGCATGTGTGTCTGCACAGTCCAGAGGGGTGGCCTCCTGGGCTTGGAGAGTCAATGCCTGTGTTTGCAGAAACGCATGCTCACATCACCCACTCCAGTGTTCTTGCCTGGAGAATCCCAGGGATGGGGGAGCCTGGTGGGCTTCTGTCTGTGGGGTCGCACAGAGTCGGACACGACTGAAGTGACTTAGCATAGCATATGCTCACATCTGAGAGGGCCACCGGGTACAGTTGTCCAGGTCGTGCATTGCACAAAGGCATTGGGCCAGAGAGGGCAAATTGGGGCTGGAGTCTGGTGGGTATTCCCCAAGCCAGGTCTGGATGGCATTGCAAACTCTGGAAAGAGCTCATCCACGCAGAACCAGATGCCATTTCGTAATATGCCCATCTGGAAATGGCATCTTTGAACTCTCTCAAGGGTGCCATGTGTGCTAACAGAGTCCTAGTGATCCGTGTAAGGCATGTGACAGTCTAGTCAGGTATTTGCCAGGTATGGTCACGTGTTTTCCTATACTCCCTGCCTTTCGCATAATTTATTTCCACTTTTGCAATTAGACATCCCCCATTTGCATAATTCATTTTACAGTTGCAGAATCCAGCCCTGTGTTTTCTGACAGTGCTAATTGATTTGAGTAACTTGGTGCAATTCGCATAGTTTGCCCATGGACTTGTATCTGCATAATCTAGCTTTGTATTTGCCAGATAAGCAGTCGTGGTTTGCATAGTTCATTCATTATTAATAATTGATTGCTGACGTTGAGATAATTTATACCACTTCACTGTAATTCATACCCATATCGAGTCTAACCTAGGCATAAACCCAGCCCACTGAAAAGACCACTTTGCATAATTTATTCCAATAGTGGGAAAAAAATTTAGAACCACAGCTGTGTAATTCACACCCACATTCACATAATCACTTGCCTCTCATTTATCCAGTGTCTTAACGGGCCTATTGCTTAGTCTCCTTTAAAACGTTCGCCTAATTTATTTCCCACAGCCCCACGATTGCCACCTATATTTGCATAATTTATTCATGGGCCTGGCTTAATTGTCTCACACACATGCATAATTTATTTGAGGCTACCCAGGATTCCTTTATCCAAGTGTATAATCTACTCAGACATATCTGTCAAGTTTTGCCAGCTATAGTTTCTTTCCAGGAAAGATCTAAAGTTAGAGGTATAAATATTCTTTGCAGATGTTATCTAGGCAGGAGGAAGGAAGAAACCACAGTGAGGAAAAGAGGGAGGTGGAGCACCAGAAGACAGGGATGAGGGAGGAAGGGAGACGGTTACTGTGACTGACTCCTGACTGTGGTGCTGAGTTTCCTGGCTGCCAAGGTGAAAAGTACAGACGATGCTTCCCACGGTCTCAGGCACTATTTTAAAAAAGGATGCTATCCTGACTCGGGTTGTCCCAAGTGATCCGTGACAAGGATTTACACCAAAACTGTGAAATGGATTTTAGACACTGTGGGGACGAGGTGGGATCGGGAGGGAGGAGGTTTCTCCTGAGAAGGAGCTGGCTCCATCACAGGGAAGACAGTGTGAAATGCCGCAGGTCTGGGTGCAGAAGTGGTTCTGGAGGATCCCTTCTGGAGTAACACGGAGACCAGACTTCTGGAATGCTTTCACGAAATAACCGAAAGAATGGGCATGAGATCAAGATGATGCCAGTCCCTCCTAGATGCTCTGAACGGGGGCAAGGAGGAGATGGGTCTGGCTCAGGGTTTTCTCCGGAAATGCTGTGTGACCTCAGGCAAAGCCCATACCCTCTGGGCCTCTGTTTACACATCTGAACCATAGAAGGGGTTGGACTAGACCGTTGGTTCTTCTTCTTTTAAACAGTTTTATGTGTTGGCTGCACTGGGCCTCCTTTGCTGCGAGGGCTTTTCTTTAACTGCACAGAAATGGGGGCTCCTCTCTAGTTGGGCTTCTTAATGCAGTGGCCCCTCTTGTTGCAGAGCACAGCCTCCAGAGCACAGATTCAACAGCTGTGGTGCATGGGCCTAGTCGCTGCGAGGCGTGTGGGGTCTTCCCGGACCAGGGATCGAACCCATGTCTCCTGCATTGGCAGGCAGATTCTTTACCACAGAGCCATCAGGGAAGCCCTTCTTTACATGAGGTCCTCTTTTTTCATTTCTGATTTTAGCGAGGCTCTCTTTTTCTTCAATCCATTAATTTGACTGCAGCACTCGGGATCTTTAGTCGCAGCATGCGAATGCTTAGTTGTGGTATATGGGCTCTAGTTCCTTGAACTGGAATTGAACCCAGACCCCTCTGCATTGGGAGTGCAGTCTTAGCCCCTGGACCACCAGTGGGTGCCCTCACAGGCAGATATGAATCTATTAGAATCACCTTTTGTTTACCTGCAGGGAAGAAAGCAGATCTCAGGTGTTGGAGATCTCGCTTCTGATTAAGAGAGAATCGCCCACAGCGTAGACACTGGCCAGTTCAATGAGCGCAAGGCAAGAGCTCATTTTACAGCTTGCGTGGAAAATTCAGTTTCTTTTCACAAACCTGCCGGTGGCTTTGTGTGGTTGTACTATTTCCAAGTCCAATTTTTTTCTGAACCAGTAAACACAGCAACAAGGGGCTGTGCAATGAGAGCTTAAAGATATTTTCCCTACCAGGCTCATTTTAAAGATACCTCTGGGGCCATCCGATTTGTAAATGCTCTCTAATCTTCTCTTCCTTATCTTTGATGAGAAAGGTGACATATGCATCTTTACATGAATATTTCAAGGAGAACTGTCAGGTATCGGGGGATGTTTCCTGTGTGCCTTCTGCCAGACCATGGGCAGCCTGAGCCGCAGAGTGCAAAGAGCTCAAGATAATAGTAATATAGTGACGGTACTATAAAAGTAGAGATAGTGCATGCGGGCTTAGCCGTGTCTGAGTCTTTGTGGCCCTATGGCTTGTAGCCGGCCAGGCTCCTCTGTCCATGGGACTCTCCAGGCAAGAATACTGGGGTGGGTTGCCATGGCCTCCTCCAGGGGATCTTCCTGAGCTAGGGATCGAACCCGGGTCTCCTGCATTGGCAGGCGGATTCTTTACCACCGAGTCACCTGGGAAGCCCACTAGTAATAACGATCACATTAATTTCACATTTTGTCTATCTTCCATGTATCAGTAACTGACAAGGCTGAGTGCTAGGAGTGCGTGAGCTCATTCAGTCTTGGAACGTCCTCATTTTACACATAAGAGCCTGGGCCAGGCATCCCTCTTCTAGAACCGGGGTCTAAACTCAGCCTTGCCCTGTCTCTCTGGGGAGGTAGCATGTAAACATGAGAACTTGCTTTATGAGGCTGTCAGACGATGAGCCAAACTTGTGCCTCTTTTAGAGTCAGAGTCCAATCCCTAAGGGCCAAACAAATCCTACAGAAGGAGAATCTGGCAAGGGCTGTATTCACTGCGGTGGGGGTGAGGGGGGAAGTTGGAGGAAAGGAAGAGGGCAGACCCTGGGTGATGGGTGGAGTTTGGAGAAGTGGAGGCATCTCGGGTGAGGAGGGGCGGAGGGGCAATGAGGTGGGAGAAAAAGATGGAGAGAGAGACCAGCACTGCCCCTGGACAGGGGCTGGGACCACAGGGTGGGGCGTGTCCCTGACTTGGTGGTGGCTGAGGATGTCTGTGTTCTTTGCACTTGAGCAGCGTGACAAACGGTGGATGGATGGATGGATGGGACCAAGGGAGAGACAAAAAGGGTGAGGGCAGGAGAGACATAAAGACATAAAGAGAGAAGCCGGGGGTACAGGGAAGAATCTCATAGGAGAGAGAGGTAGGTATCTAAAAAAGATATAAAAGACAACGGAGACAAGGAGACAGGGGCCACCAGAAAGGAAGAAACAGAGGAGGAAAGATAGACAACCAACTGACATAAGGACTTCTCCGGCGGTCCAGTGGCTAAGACGCGGAGCGCTGCGGTGCAGGTGGCCTGGGTTTGACCCCTGTCAGGGAACTAGATCCCGCATGCTGCGACTAAGACCCGGTGCAGCCAAATAAAGAAATAAACATTAGTTATGAATAAATAAATACCTTTACAGCTTAAACAAACAAACAACAAGCCAGCTGACATAGAGAATGAGAGGCAGGGAGAAATAGAGGCAGGGAGAAAAAGAGATAAGGACCAACCTAGCCAGAAAGATGGGGAAAGGCAGGGAGAAGCAGAGACGAGAGCCAGAGAGAGGAAGAGACACAGATAGAGGGAGAGACAGAGACACAGAGAAACGGGGAGAGGCTGAGATGAAGAGAGACAGGAGCGAGACAGAGGGAGGAGGCAGAGACAGCAAGAAGGCCGGATGCGGAGAGATTCAGAAGAGGAGCTCGGGTGAGGGCAGGGACCCGGCGCTGGGGAGGTCGGCGGCGGGCGGGCCGCGAGCGCGCCCCCTGCCGGCGCGGCGATCCTGACCCGCGCGGCCGCCCGCAGGTGTGGGAGGCGCTGCTGACCCTCGTCTTCTTCCCGGTGTGCGTGGTGTTCGCCTGGATGGCCGACAAGCGGCTGCTCTTCTACAAGTACGTGTACAAGCGCTACCGCACCGACCCGCGCAGCGGCATCATCATCGGCGCCGAGGGCGACCCCCCCAAGAGCATCGAGCTGGACGGCACGTTCGTGGGCGCCGAGGCGCCGGGCGAGGTGGGCGGCCTGGGCCCGGGCCCCGCCGAGGCCCGCGAGCTGGACGCTAGCCGCCGCGAGGTCATCCAGATCCTCAAGGACCTGAAGCAGAAGCACCCGGACAAGGAGCTGGAGCAGCTGGTGGGCATTGCCAACTACTACGCGCTGCTCCACCAGCAGAAGAGCCGCGCCTTCTACCGCATCCAGGCCACGCGGCTGATGACCGGCGCGGGCAACGTGCTGCGGCGACACGCGGTGGACGCCTCGCGCAGGGCCACCCCGGCCGACGGCCCCGGCGAGGACGAGGACGACGGCGCCAGCCGCATCTTCTTCGAGCCCAGCCTCTACCACTGCCTGGAGAACTGCGGCTCCGTGCTGCTGTCGGTCACCTGCCAGGGCGGCGAGGGCAACAGCACCTTCTACGTGGACTACCGCACGGAGGACGGCTCCGCCAAGGCCGGCTCGGACTACGAGTACAGGTGGGTCGCCTGGGGGCGGGTGGGCAGGGAGGGCTGGCGGTCCGCGGGTCACAGGCTCCGCCGTCCGGCAGCCTCCAGGCTCCTCCCTCTCCTGGCTGCGTCTGGCGCCCATCCTTACTTCGCGATGGGCCGACTTGCTGGATCCATTCATTCATTCATTGCTGAGAGTCTACTTTGAACCAGGTACTATTCTAGACATTTGGCACAGGCTGCTGGACAAGACGGACAGCGTGGCTGTCCACTGACCACCGTGGGCTGCTGCTCCCAGGTCCATGATACATCTGTGCCGTCCTGTGCTTGACGCTGCTCTGCGTTCCTTATTATAGCTCCATACCACACCACTATTTAAGTAAAAAAATATTTTTTAATGAGGTTTTTTTTTTTTTGGCTGCACTTGGCCTGTGTTGCTTTTGCAGCCACTTTCTCTAGTTGCGGCTCGCAGGAGCTACTCCTGGATGTGGTGTGCGGGCTTCTCCTTGCGGTGGCTCCTCTTCTTGTGGAGCACAGGCTCTAGGCGCTAAGGGTTCAGTAGTTGCAGCTCGAAGGCTCAGTGGTTGCGGCACATAGGCTTGGTTGCTCTGGGGCGTGTGGAATCTTCTTGGAGGGATGAAACTCATGTCCCCGGCCTTGGCAGGTGCATTCTTACCCACTGCGCCACCAGGGAAGTCCTAAAAAAGTTTATCGATCACCTACTACATGTGCCAGGGGTATACCTCTGTGAACAAGATGGCTAAGGTCCCTACCTTCAAGTTGCAATAAAGTTATTAACTATGAAACATACAAAACCATCAGGTGATGGCAAGTGCTGTGGGGGAAAACGAAGTGGGGTCAAGAGGAGAGACGGTGTCCGCACTGCCTCTGGGTCTTTGGTTCCACCATAAACCCACCCGCCTTCTGAGCCCTCCTGTGTCTCCCTGCCAGGACCTCTCCTCACCCCTCTTTGAGCAGAACTGTGACCTTAACCAGCTATTCCTGCGGTGCACCTACTAGGTGCCAGAAGTTTTTTAAAATTTTTGGTTGAAATGTAGACTTACAATATTGTGTTCATTTCCACTGTATAGCAAAGTGACTCAGTTATCCATATATATATTCTTTTTTCATATGCTTTCCATTATGGTTATCACAGGACATTGAATATAGTTCCCTATGCTATACAGTAGGACCTTGTTTTTTATTCATCTGCCATTCAGATTTTTTTAAGGGTTCAACATAGACAAGTAAACAAGGTAATAATTTCTGTGTCCTCATGGGACCACAAAATTCTTTATGTATTTGTGCAATAGATCTGTCTATACCACACTCTTTCAAGAATTATAGGTTTACAGTATGTTTTGTTAACTGATGTGCAAGTCTCCCATGCAGTTCAGTTCAGTTCAGTCACTCAGTCACGTCCAACTCTTTGAGACCCCATGGACTGGAGCACTCCAGGCCTCCCTGTCCATCACCAACCCCCGGAGTTTACTCAAACTCATGTCCATTGAGTCAGTGATGCCATCCAACCATCTCATCCTCTGTTGCCCCCTTCTCCTTCTGCCCTCGATCTTCCCCAGCATCAGGGCCTTTTCAAATAAGTCAGTTCTTCCCATCAGGTGGCCAAAGTATTAGAGCTTCAGCTTCAGCATCAGTCCTTCCAATGAATATTCAGGGTTGATTTCCTTTAGGACTGACTGGTTTGATCTCCTTGCAGTCAAGGGATTCTCAAGAGTCTTCTCCAACACCACAGTTCAAAAGCATCAGTTCTTTGGTGCTCAGATTTCTTTATAGTCCAGCTCTCTCACATCCATACATGACTACTGGAAAAACAATACCTTTGACTAGACAGACCTTTGTTGGCAAAGTAATTTCTCTGCTTTTTAATATGCTGTCTAGGTTGGCCATAACTTTTCTTCCAAGGAGCAAGCGTCTTTTAATTTCATGGCTGCAGTCACCATCTGCAGTGATTTTGGAGCCCCCCAAAATAAAGTTTCTCACTGTTTCCACTGTTTCCCCATCTGTTTGCCATAAAGTGATGGGACCAGATGCCATGATCTTAGTTTTCTGAATGTTGAGCTTTAAGCCAACTTTTTCACTCCCCTCTTCCACTTTCATCAAGAGGCTCTTTAGTTCTTCTTCACTTTCTGCCATAAGGGTGGTGTCATCTGCATATCTGAGGTTATTGATATTTCTCCCGGCAATCTTGATTCCAGCTTGTGCTTCATCCAGCCCAGCTCCTGTGGTTTCCTATAATAATAACATGTACCATGTGTCTTTTCTGTGCCAGAAACGAACCTGGGCAATGGAGACCAGCAATAAATGAAAGACGTAGAAATCCCTGCCTGTTCTAACACAGCTGACACTCTCTTAGGAAAGACAGGTCATTAGAAAGTGCACCTTCAGTGTATTAAAATATCCGTGGTGTGAAGAGTAAAGAAAAATACAGCAGGATACAGGAGAGAGTGCTGATGGCTGATCGTCTCATAAGTTTCACTTACTAAGTTGAAACTGAACTGTTCACATCTTTGTTCTGTCATCCCCTAGCATGGGACCCCTTTGGCCACCCATGACCTCCTCCCTTCATCCTTTCCCCTCATCCCACATCTCTAGCCTCCTTCGGCTGAAGAGAAGGCGTTCACCATGTGAGGGCCTGCCGTCAGCCCGCCTCTTCATCCTTCCACTCCAACCCACACCTCTGGTCCGCACTGCCCTCGTCAAAACCCCAAGCCTTTGCAAAAGGAAGTGAGTACAGGTATCACTTGCTGGGATCAGAGGCTGCCTTCTCACCTGCAAATGACCTCGGGAAGGAGATGTTTGAAGTGAAGGAGTAAATGCTGCTCAGTGGTGGAGCCAGAGCTAGGAAGAGTTGACACCTTTCCCTATGTCTCTGCTCTCCCAACCCAGCTGATAGTCACAGGCCTGGCATCACTTATCAAGGCAGCTTAGGTCTAGGGCTGGGAGGGAGGACACGTAAGTTCCAGCCCCAGCTTAGCCCTGCCCCCTGTTCCTGGGGTAAGTTCCTGCCTCAGTCTGGGCAGGTAAGGCTGTCACGTACAGTTGTTGAGGTTGTGCACTGCAAAAGAGCAACATGTCTAAGGAAGTGCTATTCACATAGTGGACATTGTAGAGTTCTGTGTCTATGGCG
Organism: Capra hircus; assembly: GCF_001704415.2. Lineage (NCBI taxonomy): Eukaryota > Metazoa > Chordata > Mammalia > Artiodactyla > Bovidae > Capra > Capra hircus. The sequence goes on along the minus strand of NC_030825.1, from coordinate 55,465,136 downwards.
ACAGTTCCAGATTCATGGAAAGAGTGTCTTGAAGAAGGGATACCTTTTTCTAACTTGCCCGCAGGCATCACTAGGCTAGGGTGGTTCTGTGGGGTTTTAGTTTCTCCAAATTAGTAATGACCTCTATGACCCCCAAATGGCACAGCTCTTCCAAGATTCTGAGATTTAAGCCTCTATAATCCTAACACACTAAGGGTCAAAGGTTTTAAGATTTCAGGATTCCAAGGTTTTAGTATTCTAACCTGTACCCCAGCCTATCTCTGATCTGATGGTTCTAAGATTTTTCATCTTCTCAGATTTTGTGCATCCACAAATTGAGTCCTGGGAACCTAGCCTTCTATGATTCTGATACCTGGTTTCTAAAATCCCCATGTTCTTTTTCTCCCCAGCTTTTTATTTTGAAAAATTTCACACCAGCAGAAGGGCTGCAAATATATAGCCTGGCAAACCCTTATACAACCTCCACACAGATATTCACCAATTGTGCCTATTTTGTCCTGTGGGCATTCACGCTTTTCAATATATAATAATAGATTTTTGAGGTGCTGCTTTACTTTTTTAATTTTTTTGAGTATAGTTGATTTACAGTGTTGTGTTAGTTGTGGCTGTACAGCAAAGTGATTCAGTTATACATATGCATATATCCATTCTCTTTCAGATTCTTTTCCCATGTAAGTGATTACAGAATATTGAGTTCCCTGGGCTATACAGTAGGTCCTTGTTGATTATCTCTTTTATATATAGTAGTGTGTCTACATTGATCCCAAATTCCTAATTTATCCCTCTACCCACCCCCCACCTTTCTCCTTTGGTAACCATAAATTTGTTTTTGAAAAAAAAAAATGGTGGCACTTTATTAGGGTGAGGCGCAGACAGCATGACGATTCACCCATCAACAGAAGCATGCGTCTCCTAAGAATAATGACATACTCCCACATCATCCCAACACAGTGATCACACACAGGACGTTTAAGATTGAGTCCGTATTATGACCCAGTCTACAGTCCACGCTTGCATGTCCCCAGTTGCCCTTGTCTAACCCTTTATAGCTGTGTTTTCACTCCCTCCCTCTCTTCCCATCTGATCCAGAAACCACTTGGCATATTTGGTTGTCATGTCTCTCTCGCCTTCTTCAATCTGGATCACTCCCTCGGTCTTTCCGTGACTTTGGTGACGCCAACACTTTGGTCTGAATTTTTCTTTAGGCTGTGCCACATGGCATGTGGGATCTTAGTTCCCCAACCAGGGATCGAACCCACGCCCCCTGAACTGGAAGCATCGAGTCTTAACTATTGGACCGCCAGGGAAGTCCCACTCTGATACTTTGGCAAACGATAGGCCACTTACTCGAACAATCTTCAGTGTGGCTTTGTCTGATATTTCCTCATGATTAGATTCAGGTGATGCACGTTGGCAGGAATCCAAATGTCCTCAGGGCATCATGCCAGAAGGCACATGATACCCGTGTGCCCCTTTACAGATAATGTCCAGTTCCCCTGTACTAACTCAATCCTTATAACACTACCACGAGGAAGACAGGGTTACTAACTCCATTTTACAGATGAGGAAACCGAGGCTCAGAGGGCTGCTGAGTCCTAACTGCCCAAGACCACACAGCTGGCTCAGGCAGCTCGGAGCAGGTTGGCCTGCCTTAGCTACCATGGACAGCGCCCGCTGAGCTGAGGGCTGCAGCCACGGGAAGCTCTTATTGCCTCCATCCAGGTCTTGCCATACAGTTCTACCCCTGCCAGAACCCTGGGGTCTCTCTACCTCTCCCACAGAGGAAGGGAGGGGTAAATGACAGATTTTTGACATTCGTTAACACCCCAGAGTCATTACTGTCCCGCCCAAGTTTCACCCTGATGAATGTCTTGGGCTCATTCCCTCCTCCAGCCCATTATAGAGCATCTCGCTTGTGCTTTAGCAGCTTACAAAGCCAACACTCTTTTAAACCTAAGCCAGTTGATGTCCTTCCTCTCCTCGGAGGCCTCCATGGCTCTCCTCTCACTGGAGTAAAAGCCAAAGTCTTCACCATGGCTCACCAAGACCCCATGACATCTCGCCCTGGTCCCTCAGTCACCCCATCTCCCACCCTCTCCCTCTCTGCTCCCTTGGATGCGGCCACACTGGCATTCCTGATCTTCCTCAAGCACTCCTGCCCACTGCTGCCTCAGGACATTTGCACTGGCTGTTCCCTTTACAGGAACAGTCTTCCCCAGACCTCCTCCACATGGCTCCCTCCCTCAGGCCTCTGCTCAGATGGCACCCCCGCCCCCAGTCAAGCTTTCCCTGACCACTTTCACACAGCTCCTTCTTTGCACTCTGCACCCTTGTTCCTTTATTTTCTCCACATAGCATCATCGCCACCTGACTTTATATGTTTTATTACTCGTCTCCCGCCCTGGAACAGAAGCTCCACCAGGGCAGAGATTCTTCCCTGATCTGGTTTTGCTGCTGTTTCCCCAACACTACGAACAGTGCCTGGCACACAGCAGATGCTCACTACCTGTCTCTTGAGTGAATGGACTGTAATTAAGCCCTGAGATGTATAAGTGCCACTGTGATGTGGCTGTGCCATGGGGCTCTTCCAGTGTTCCCAGCACCGCTGTTCCCATGTTCCCACACTGAAAGCATGTGTCGAATGACTGAATGATGTCAGGTTAAAGACCGTGGATTTTCTCCTGGGGATATCTGGGAGCACAGAATGGTTTTTATGGGAAGTATGACAATGTCAGTTGTGGGCCCTATGTCCCTGTTACTCCAAGTATGGTCCATGTTGCAGAATCATTAGGGTCCTTTGGGCGCTAAGTAGAAATACACAGCCTTGAAACCCCGGAGCTACTGAACCACAGTCTGCATTTTCACAAGATGCCCCAGGGAATTCCTGTGGACACTGAGAGCCAAGAAGCATAGCTGTGAAACACTCCAACCTCCTCACCACCCTAAGATTTTGCATGTGCTGTTCCCTCTGCCGGGAGGTCTCCTGCCCACTAAATCTTCTCCCATGAAGCCTGCCTTGATCTCACCTTCATCACCTGTTTAATGCCCCTCCCCTGCCACTACTCCTGATGAGTTCCTTGGTGGGAGGGAACCCCTCCATGGTTCTTGTTCTCCCTCTGCATCTCCTGCTCGGGAAAAGCCCACCTTCATTCACCCTCGGTATTGTTTGTTTCACGTCTGTCCACCATCATACTTGTAAGGTCTTCGGGTGGTGCGGCCCCCTCCTCCAGGAAGCCCACCCTGAACCCTCCCCCCACCACCTTCCCGGCCCACAGCCCTGAGAGCGACTTCACCCCTTTCTCTCCCCGCTCCTCCACCGCAGCGAGGGCACGCTGGTGTTCAAGCCGGGCGAGACGCAGAAGGAGCTGCGGATCGGCATCATCGACGACGACATCTTCGAGGAGGACGAGCACTTCTTCGTGCGGCTGCTGAACCTGCGCGTGGGCGACGCGCAGGGCATGTTCGAGCCCGACGGCGGCGGGCGGCCCAAGGGGCGGCTGGTGTCGCCGCTGCTGGCCACCGTCACCATCCTGGACGACGACCACGCGGGCATCTTCTCCTTCCAGGACCGCCTGCTGCACGTGAGCGAGTGCATGGGCACCGTGGACGTGCGCGTCGTGCGCAGCTCGGGCGCGCGCGGCACGGTGCGCCTCCCCTACCGCACGGTGGACGGCACGGCGCGCGGCGGCGGCGTGCACTACGAGGACGCGTGCGGCGAGCTCGAGTTCGGCGACGACGAGACCATGTGAGCGCGCGAGCCCGCCGGCCCCTCGCGGGGGAGACAAGGCGCCCGCGAGCGGGGCGGGGCCAGGCCGGGACGCGGTCCGAACGGGGGCGGGGCCTGGAAGTGGGCGCGGTCGAGAGTTGGCGTGGCCCCGAACGCGGGGGAGGCCTCCGAGTGGGAGGATCTCGGAGAGGCGTAGTTTTGGAAAGGGCTTCCCTGGTGGCTCAGATGGTAAAGAATCTGCCCGCAATGCGGGATACCGGGGTTCGATCTCTGAGTCGGGAAGATGCCCTGGAGAAGGGAATGGCAACCCACTCCAGCATTCTTGCCTGGAGAATCCCATGGCGAGAGGAGCCTGGAGGGCTAGAGTTCATGGGGTCGCAAAGAGTCGGACACGACTGAGCGACTAACTCACACTCAGTCTTGGAACGGGGTGGAGATTTGATGGAGCCCTGGAAATGGGGAGGCCTGGGGAGGCGGTAGAGTCCAGAAAAGGGGTGGGACGAAGGAGAGAAGGGAGGTGACAGGAGTGAGGAGTGGGGTCAAGATGTTGGCGGGTCCTGCGCGAACTGTGCTGGTTTGGGGAGAAGAGAGTGGGACACCGGGAAGAATGGCCAAATGAGGAGAGAGGAGAGGAATTAGGGTGGGGCCTGGGTAGAGGGATATGGCGAGCTTAACCGGTAGAATGGAGGAGTGTGCCCTGAGGTCCCTTTCGATTCTGTGGAACAGAGAAGGGGCAGGGCCCAAGGACCTAGGTGGGGTCTGAGTGGTGGTTGTTCAGTCGCTCAGTCGTGTCCGACTCTGCGACCCCATGGACTGCAGCTTGCCAGGCTTCCTGTCCTTCACTGTCTCCCGGAGTTTGCTCGAAGTCGTGTCCATTGAGTCAATGATGCCATCAAGCCATCTCATCCTCTGTCACCCTCTTCTCCTCCTGCCCTCAATCTTTCCCAGCATCAGGATCTTTTCCAATAAGTTGACCCTTCGCATCAGGTGGCCAGAGTATTGGAGCTTCAGCATCAGCCCTTCCAATGAATATTCAGGACCGATTTCCTTTAGGATTGACTGGTTGGATCTCTTTGCAGTGCAGGAGATTCTCAAGAGTCTTCTCCAACGCCACAGTTCAAAAGCATCAGTTCTTCAGCGCTCAACCGCCTTTATGGTCCAAATCTCACATCCTGTACATGACTATTGGAAAAACCATAGCTTTGACTATACAGACATTTGTCAGCCAAAGTAATGTCTCTGATTTTTAATATGCTGTCTAGCTTTGTCATAGCTTTTCTTCTGAGTAGCAAGCGTCTTTTAATTTCATGGCTAGGACGCAAGACAAAGGCTGAGGACAACGGAAGAGGGCGTGCGCTAAAGGAGGTGGGCAGGGGGAAGGAGTGGAGCTCTTGGGTAGGGGGAATGTGGGCGAGGCTTTGGGGAAAGCCGGAGTAGGATTATGGGGGCCTAGGAAGAGACACGGGAAAGGAGGGCTGCGATGCGGGAGACCGAGTCTCCGGAGAGGAGCTGGCTAAGTGCGTATGTAGACAGACAGACAGACCCAACAGGCGCAGCGGGCACGTGCAGACACGCAAAGTCACGGACACAGAGTCAGGACTGTTCTCAAGCCCAGACACCCGGCCACCCCCTTGCGCAGATGCCCGAGTCCCCCGGTGCGTGTGCCGGCAGCCTCACATCCCGGCTCCCGCCCGCTCCCTGCCGCCCCCGCATGCCCGTCTGTCTCCCTCCTCCCGCCGCCCACGCTCACCCCACCGAGCAGAGTCCCCACCGCGCCCCCTCCCTCTCCCCATCCCAGCCTCTGTGGCTCGGCCTCCCGGCGCAGCTGCTCAGTGCTCACCCTGCCTCTTCTCGCTGTGCGTCTCTGCGTCTCTCGCTCTCGGGAGAGTTTGCGTCCATCTCTGGATTTCTGTCCGCAGGATGCAGCTCTCTGACGCGGGTTATATTTCACTCACAGACTCTCCACACCTTTCCATCTCTCTCTGTTCTGACTTGGGTTGAGGGCCCAGAGCACCATTCCAGGCCCCATCGCTCACACCCAAGAGGCAGAGGGCGTGGAGGGAGTTGTCTTTCTGCTCGTCCCAGTCCTGCCAGTAGTCTTATCAACTTTTCGCCTGCGGCCTCGGGCTCCCACAGGGCTTCTCCTCCCCCCGCCCCCACGGCTTCCCCAGGCTGGGACACCCTCTGCCCTCCGCCCCCGCCCAGGCTTCCAGCTGTGCTTTCAGGAGACAGAGAGCAGGAGGCTAATTAGCGTTCAGGGAAACACATCCTTTCTCTGATGGGCAAGCGCTAATTAGAGAGGCTTCGAGAAACAGCCAGGCTGGAGGGCTGACCCCAGGCAGGATCAACACGGAGATGGAAGAGAGACGCCCAGAGATATGGGGTAGAAGGGAGAGATGCGAGAGAGAGAGAGAGGCAACCAGATGGGTGAAAGACAGGGAGACGGGAGAGACCCAGTGAAAGACAGCCAGCGTCGTGGAGAGTGAGAAAGAGAGAGGGCAGGAGCGAGACAGAAAGACGCAGACCTAGAGACAGGTGCCACGAGAGATGTAAGCTGAGAGGCGGAAAGAGGGATTTCCCCGGTGGTCCAGTGGCTAAGACTCTGCCCTCCCAATGCAGGGGCCACAGGTTCAATCGCTGATGGGGGAACTAAGATCCCTCCTGTCACCTGGTGAGGCCAGAACAAAGAGGGAAATAGGGATTGGAGACTGCGATGGAAGAAGACTGAAAGGAATAGAAGTGCGGGGAGGTAAAGAGAGACATTCTTCTCTCTGAGAGGAACCCAGGCGGACTCAGGGGAGGAAAAGTCCTGCTGATGCTACAGAGAGAGGAGTTCAGGTCAGCACGAGAGAATGGGAGATAGGATGAGAAAGAGACTGGGTGTGAAATCAGAGCCTGTGAGGGGTGGGAAAGTGGAGTTTCCAGTGAACAAGGAGGGCGTGAGGATGGCAGAATGTCAGGCTGGGGAGGAAGGCTGTTTCCTTTTTTAAAAATGATCAATTTTAACTGAACTATAGTTGATTTACAATATTGTGATCATTTCAGATGTACAGCTAAGTGGTTCAGCCATATATATATGTATCGGAGGAGGCAATGGCAACCCACTCCAGTACTCTTGCCTGGAAAATCCCATGGACGGAGGAGCCTGCTAGGCTGCAGTCCATGGGGTTGTGAAGAGTCAGACACGACTGAGCGACTTCACTTTCACTTTTCACTTTCATACATTGGAGAAGGAAATGGCAACCTACTCCAGTGTTCTTGCCTGGAGAACCCCAGGGACGGGGGAGCTTGGTGGGCTACCGTCTATGGGGTTGCACAGAGTTGGACACGACTGAAGCGACTTAGCAGCAGCAGCGGCATATATATATATTCTTTTCCAGATTCTTTTCCATTATAGGCTATTACGAGATATTGAATATAGTTCCCTGTGCCATACAGTAAATCCTTGTTGCTTATCTATTTTCTATATAATGGTGTGTATCTGTTAATTCCGTACTCCTAAAGCTGCTTCCTTTGACCTCAGGAAGCCCTACCCTCATCTAGCTCCAGTTCCTCTTGCTGTCTCCTGCCGGTTGGGATTCTCCTCCTTTTGGGTCCCGTGAGGACACACTTGTCAGAGGGCCAACTGGTGTGCGTTGTCACTGGGTGTCAGGGGACCACGGCATGTCTGCAAGCAAATGAGTGTCAGAGGTGTGTGTATCACCGTGTCAGTGTGTCAGCAGCTGTCTACGTGTGTCAGAGTCTGTGAGGAGCATGTGTCAGGAGACGACTCCACCTGGCTGCAGTGTTTCAGCACCATGGACAGCTCCCAACCCACTCCTAAGTTGGGGGCGGGGGCCTGCCATTCTTTCAACCAACAGAAACTTTTAAATGTCTTGAAACCGAGAGTGGGTGAAGGTGGAGGTGCGCGTATGCCCCCTCATGACTGTCTTGTGTGTCCATCTTTGGGTGTCACTGTGTCCTGGGCGTTCATGTGTTTAGATATGTCTGCATGGTTGAGACCCTTTTGCTTAGATTGTGTCGAGTTTGGCTGTTCCATTCAGGCTCTCCGACACTGAGAGGTGGAGATGGGGAGGGGAGAACACAGAGAGAAAGGCAGAGAGCTGGGGAGAGACTGAATAAACAGAGACGCCAGGAGGCATAAAGAGTGAGGTATAAGGAAGGAGACTCTACATGGAATCACAGCAGGGGTCCTACAGGTTGGCATTGTTGCCCAGGCTGTGGTGGGGGTGTTGCGCTAATTGGCATCTGGTTCCGTGAGATTCTGCCGCCGCATGGGGAATGGCTGCGGGGTATGATGGTGTGTGGGTGTGGGCGGTGTGATTGGCTGTACTTCCTCTGCTAGGTGACTGTGTGGGCTGGGTGTTTGTGTTTCTGGGTTCTGGGGCCAAGCCTTGTGGTTCCTACAGCTGAGATAGCTGCTAGTGGCAGAGCTGTGGGTTACTGTGGGGTTGTGGGTCTTCATACTTGCGGCGGGGGGGGGCTTGGTGTACCTGAAGGGGATGGATAACTTCTGGCCGTTTCTCCCCTCCCATTCCCTGGTTACTATGGCAGCCAGGATGCTGAGAAAATCAGTTAGTGCTCAGTCACCCCTGCAAATGAAGACAAGGGGCAGGAAGTTGAGGGTCTTCCAGGCTGAAGAATTTGAGTTAACAGCTGTCTATGGAGGTCACACTATATGCCAGGCACTATTCTGGGCATTGGGGATACAGCAAAGAACATAAATGAACAAAGATTGCTGCCTTGGAGGAACGTGCGTCTTAATCTGAAGAGGCAAATGGCAAACATCAAACAAGATAAACCCATCTGGTGGTGCGGTAGAGGATGATTTGAAACAACAAAGACATGGAGCATGGGAACGGGGCCAGGGCTGCTGGGGTAGGTCCAGGCGTGAATTTCAGTATTAAAGAAGGTGGAGGGAGTGGGTCTCACTGAGAAAGAAGGTAAAGTTTGAACAGGGAACTGGAGGAATTGGGGGAATGAGCATGGGGGAACAGTGTTCTCAGTGGAAGGAACAGCCAGTGCAAAGACCCTGAGGCATGAGCAGGCTTGTTATTACATTCTCAGAACACTGAGGAGGCCAATGTTGCTGTGTGATAAGTGTGTGAGGGGAGAGGGATGAGAGGCCAGGAAGGGAATGAGGGCCAGATTTCAGGGGACCTTGTGAGCCATTCTCGGGACTTCAGCTTTTACTCTCTGTGAGATGGGAACCATGTGAATGTTGTTTTCTTTTAGGGGGGTTTTCTTGTTGTTGGTTTTTTTTTGTTTGTTTTTTTGGTGGTGCCGGGTCATCGTTGTTGCACAAAGGCTCAGTTCCCCGTGGCATGTGGAATCATCCCAGGTCAGGGGTCGAGCCCATGTTCCCTGCATTGGCAGGCAGACTCTTAACCACTGGACCACCAGGGAAGTCTGTGTGAATGTTTTGAGCAGAGGAAGCACCCAGTCTAACTTTGGTTTTATCAGGATCCCTCAGGTTGATACTTATTTTGAGTTTTTTAATTTGCTCTTTTTGTTTTGGCCACACCACACCACGTGTGGGATCTGAGTTCCCAACTAGGGATTGAACCCATGCCCCTGCATTGGAAGTGCAGAATCTCAACCACTGGACCACGAGGGAGGTCCTCAGGTCAATATCCAATACAAACTCGGCAAAGATATGACTCACTGGAAAAGACCCTTTTGCTGGAAAGATTGAGGACAAGAGAAGGGGGCGACAGAGGGTGAGATGATTGGATGGCATCATTGACTCGATGGACATGAGTTTGAGCAAACTCTGGGAGATGGTGAAGGACAGGGAAGCTGGCATGCTGCAGTCCGTGGGTCGCAGAGTCGGACTCAACTGAGCAACTGGACAATAATAGCAGCTTCTTCAGATGTTTCTGAGCTTGTCTCTGTCAAATAGGGATAAGCAGAGAACCTTCCCCCCAGGGTGGCTGTGAGGATGAAATGAGATTACAGAGCCTGAGATGGAGCGAGTGCCCGAGAAACCAATTGGCTAATGGGAGAGTTATTGGTGAGTCATGGGGAGGGGGCCTTATGCTGGGGATTCTGCCTCTCCCTTCAGGAAAACTCTTCAGGTGAAGATAGTTGATGACGAGGAATATGAGAAAAAGGATAATTTCTTCATCGAGCTGGGCCAGCCACAGTGGCTTAAACGAGGGATTTCAGGTGAGGGGTGATGGGTGGGCTATGGGAGAGGTAAGGGGTCCAGGGTTGGGGGACCTTTGGAGATTCAGTTGTGGCCCCTTCAAGTTCATGGATCTGAGCTTCCCAGAGAAGATCTCACCTTCTCCCTGTCTCTGTCTCTCCCCAGCTCTGCTACTCAACCAAGGTGAGTGGAGTTACTTCTGGGCTTTGGGAGGGGGGTCACTGGAGGGAGGGTCTTGGGGGTGGGTCAGGCCTCAAGCTCCCCTCCAGATCAGGTTTGAGGCAGATTGCAGGTGCGATCAATTTGGTGGGACCAGGGTGAAATTGGGGTGACAGAGGCTTAAAGGCCAAGATCATGTTTTGTTTGTAGTTAAGATGGGGAAGAAAGTCCGTCATAGAATCTGATGTGGGTTTGTGGTGGCATCAGAAGGAATCAGGTTTGGGGTCGAATAGAACCGGGTTGGGGTTGGGGTCTGGGGTCAGTATTAGGACTGGGTCAAATCCCAGGGACGGGGGAGCCTGGTGGGCTGCCGTCTATGGGGTCGCACAGAGTCAGACAAGACTTAAGCGACTTAGCAGCAGCAGCAAAGCTAAAATTAAAACGGATATTGGCTTCTGAGTTTGTGATGGGATCTGATTAGAACTGGGGCCAGACTGAGGTCGAAGCTAAGTATGGAATTTGAGGTGAGTTTGAAGGATTTGAGGGTAGAGCTGAGGCCAAGGTCAGAAATTTGGGGTGAGAATTGGGACTAGGGTCAGGGGCTTGGAGATAGTGACTGAGTAGTTTTGGAGTTGAGATCAGAATTGACGTTGGGGGTTAAGATTAGAGATAGGCTGAAGATTGTATTAGTTAGGGTAAGTAATACAAGCTGCTGTAAGAAGTAAGCCCACAAATCCCAATAGCTTAACACAATCAAAGTCACTTCTCACTCAAGCATAGTTTTGAGAATGTTCTTGGTTGGTGGGTGGCTTTCTTTTGAGACCTAGGATTGGGTCGGTGCTGCGCTTGGAGCAAAGGGTCAGTATAATATATATATATATACATATATATATATGCTATTTAATCTATGTAATAAATATAAATCTATTTTACATATCAATATAAATTTATATAGATAGATAATATATTTTCTATTATATATAATTATATAAAACCTCTTCCACAGGGTGGTAATGGTGATGGCAGTGATCATAATAAACTAACATTTTTTAATTATTGTGTGCCAGGCATTGTTCTAAGCCCTTCACATGAATTAACTTCTTTAACTCTCATAACCACCTTATGAGATTGGTAGTTATTGTACCCATTTTGTAGATATGAACACTGAGGCACAGTGAGACTAAGGCACTGCCCATGGTCACACAGCCCCTCTACTATATGAACCTCAGAGTCCACCAGCCGAACTTCATGGACCAGCGTGTGGGAGCTGGGCCTCTGGTTGGGGAAAGTGGTGGTCAGATGGGAGGTAGGGACAGGCTGAGGAAGCCTTACCAAAGAGGCATCCCAGAGAAGAGCGGTGTTTTCTTTATGGATGGGAAGAGGTAGTGAAGGCATCGCAGGTGCCCTGGAGTCTAACTCCTGCCCCTCATGCTGCAGGGGACGGGGACAGGAAACTGACGGCTGAGGAGGAAGAGGCTCGCAGGATAGCAGAAATGGGCAAGCCAGTTCTCGGGGAAAACTGTCGACTGGAAGTCATCATTGAGGAGTCATATGATTTTAAGGTGATTTTCCGGGGGCCCACTTTTCTGGAGTCTTGCCTGGATCATTTCTTTGGGGATAGTCCAAGAGGGGATCAACTATGAGGGTCACAGGGAGGGGCACCCAAGGTCTGAGGGCACCCTCCACGTCCCTCTGTTAGCACCATGGACAGCACACGCCTCCCTTGTCCCTTCTTGCTAGTAGAACCCAGCTATGGAAAGTTGGGGACCCCTGAGCATGGGGTGTGAGCCTCCATCCCCAGGACCCCTCATGGAGCTGCCCTAAGGTGGTCATGGACCATGGTCTCTCCCTACCCTCTCATCCCCAGAATACGGTGGATAAACTCATCAAGAAAACGAACTTGGCTTTGGTGATTGGGACTCATTCGTGGAGAGAGCAGTTTTTAGAGGCAATTACGGTGAGCGCAGGTAAGTGGGGAGGGAGGAGAGAGGAAGAAGAGAGGGATGAAGAGACAGAGAGAGACATAAAAAGGGGAAGGGAAGAGGGACCAGGAGAAAAGATCAGAGAGAAGACAAGAGAGACACAGGGAAATGCAAAGAGAAGACCAAGACACAGAGAGACAAAGGAGAAGGCAGGGAACGAATGCAAATAGGACAGACAGACAAATAGGACAGACAGACACACAGAAAAGCACACAGAATCCAGAGGAAGGACAGAGATGCAGAGACATCTTTCAGATACATGAAAGATGTAGAGAATGAGGAGGCAGAAGGCAGAGAGAGGCAGAAAGTTGGTGGACACAGGATCAGAGGTGGAGCGCTGTGGGAAGGAGGGGTCCCAGCCTGGGCTTTCTCCTGGCATTCAGGCAATTGGAGGGTGGAAACAGGCTAAATGATGCCGCCTTCCGTACTGGGCCTGGGCTCCTCTGTTACCATGGAGACAGTCACCAGGGCACTCAACTCTCCCACCCCAGTGGTTCTCACCCCTTAGACCTCAGAAGGCCCACACTGCCCCCCTGTGGCCAGATGTATGATGACATGGATTCACAGGCTATCTTGGAGACCCTTTTTGATAGAGATTGGGGAAACTGAGGCCCAGAGACATAGGAGGGACTGGCCTGAAGTCCCACAGGGAATCGAGAAAGGGCCATGGTGGAACTCAGTACTTCTGTCCCTTGCAAGCATCAGGTTTTCTTCAGGGAGGCCAACCCTGGTGGAAAATAAACACACACAAGGAACTGTGGTTAGAAAGAAACTGGTTGATGGGATCAGAAGAAGCCAGGTATCAGGGATGGAAAAGTACCAGGTAGTGGGCCCAGAGACACCAGATTGGAAGCCTAATAGAAGGGAAGGGGCATCCCCTCTGGAGCCACATTCTTCTTTCAACATCTATTTCTTTTATATATATGTATCATCCATGCGTTTATTTTATTGTACATTTATTTGCATTAGAATCAATCAGCTCTGAGTACCTAAATAGTACACTTGTTTTTGTCATTGCTGTTCAGTTGCTAAGTCGTGTCCGGCTCTTTGAAACCCCATGGACTGTAGCCCGCCAGGCTCCTCTGTCCATGGGGTTTTCCAGGCAAGAATACTGGAGTGGGTTGCCATTTCCTTCTCCAGGGGATCTTCCCAACTCAGGGACTGAACCCATGTCTCTTAGGTCTCCTGCATCGGCAGGCAGGTTTTTTACTAGCACCACCTGTGAAGGGATTCTCTGACCCCAGTCTGATGTAGGGACATTGCTGGAGACAAAGAAATGCTCATGACAGCTTGGGCCCTGTTCTCACAGAGCTCACTGTCCAGTAGGGGACACAGACCTGTCACAAGAGAATGATGAGCCAGAGTGCGCAGGCCTGGGTTCGGGGAGCCCAGACCAGGTGTCTGACCCAGCTTGAAGGTCAAGGAGGGCTTCCTGGAGGAGGAGGCATCTGATCTGAGTTTTCAGATAGGAATAGGAGTTGGCCAGGAAGAGAGTGCCAGGTGGAGGGAAGTGATGCGTATGGAAATGTCGGAGATTATGGCACATTTGGGGACGGTGATTGGTTTCAGGCATGAAGAAGAGAACTGGGGTGAGGTTGGAGGTAGCAGGGTCCAGACCCCAAAGGCCTTAGAGGCCACAGGAGGGGGCTGGGGTGTCATTTTAGATGCAGTGGGGAGCCATGGAATGTTTTAAATGAGGGAAGCTTCTGGAGAGAGAGAGCCTATAGAAGGAAGTGGGAGAGGGTGGGAGGGGTTATGAGCTGAGGCTGTCAAAACTGGCAGGAGAGACTTCCCTGGCGGTCCAGTGGTTAAGACTCCGGGCTCCCAATGCAGGGGGCACGGGTTCCATCCCTGGTTGGGGAACTAAGATTCCATATGCCACACGATCAAATAAATAAGTAAATAAAAAACTGGCAGGAGGTGGGTCAGGCAAGGTTTCAGAGGATGTGGCAAGCAATTTGAGCTTCAAGAACAGTGGGAAGCCAGGACAATGTCTGTAGGGACGTAGTGAACCTAAGAAGGTTCATAAAACTGAAACTGTGGCCATGAGATGGTGATCATGGAGGCCACAGGTCTATAGAAAGCAGGTGATTAGAGGAAATAGTGATAATAATAACAGTAACAGTAATCACTATGATGATGATAATGGTGAAGATGGGTTGAGTGTCAGGCAGCTTTGAAGTCCATTTCCTGTGGGGACTCATTTAATGAGCGTCCCCAGAGTATCCGGGTTGGGGATTGAGCCTTCTGTGCTTTGTTCTGCAGATGGCTTTTGGTTCCCCCTGTGAACACAAAGCGTTCTGGTTCTCGCTTCCTTAGGGGATGAATCGCGTCCCACCTTGCTCGTAGAGGAGCTTTGGTATTTCCTTTACCTCCCATTCTCGGTGGAATGTTCTTTGCAGGCTGGACTTGGTTTTGAGCATCTCTGAATCCCCCCAGGCACTGGAAAAGGCCTTCAACAGCAATGGCCAGAACAATAGCAATCGCAGTGGAGGTGTGCCAGGTCCCAGGGAGACCGCATCACAGGGCCTGACTCATGCAATCATCACAGCCTTCTCGAGGCAGGTCCAATTATTGCTTCCATTTCTCAAATAGCTATTTGGAGGCTCAGGGAGGTTAAGACACTGATTCAAGATCACGCAGCAGATCCAGCATTTGATACCAAAACGTCAGATCCAGAACCACAGCATACTCATAAAGCTCCCTCTAGATGAGAGGTGCTGGAGAAGTAAGCAGAGGCCAGAGCCTGTGGGTACTGGAGGTGTGGGACTGTGGGCCTGGGTCTGAGAGCAATGGAGAGCTAAGGCAGGATTTGGAACAGGGAAGAGGGAAGCCCCAAGAGATGCAATGATAGCAGCCCCCTCCTTCCTAAGAGTGTGTCCTTCCTGCTCCAGCCTGAGCCATGTGGTCAGTTAGGGATTCATTCAGTGACAGACAACAGAAAATTTGACCATAAGTGGCTTAAGCACACTAGTTTATCTCTCACATGGAACAAAAAAAAAATCTGTAAGGGGCAATAAAAAGTTAGCAGCAGCCTAGCAATGTTCATTCAAGGCTCAGGCTTCTCTTTATTTCTCGTTCCCATTCTCAGCTGTTGCCCTCATGATTGCAAGATGGCTGCTGTACCTCCAGGTCACAAGTCCATATTCCAGACAGGGAAAGAAAAAAAAAAAAAAAGCAAGGAAGCAGAAAGGAGCAGAGTGCCTGTTGCATTTGCGTTTGCAGTTTTAATTCCCAATTCCATTTTACTTATTTTATTTAAGCCAAGTGGCTATGTGAGCTGGAAAAGTAGGAAAGGGATGTATGAGGCAAATCCACCAGTCTCTCTCTGTCTCCATGGCCACCAGCTGTCCTCTGCTCCTTGACAGTCCAAGGAGCCAGTGGGTGAGACCATGGCAAGTGGCTTCATCATTTGGTGGCTGGTCTTTTATTCCCTTGCTCTGAGCTGCTGGTCAGGGGTTACAGTGTTTCTTATCAGTACCCCTCCAGATGTAATTCTTGGCACACTCAAGTGTGTTCATTGCTTCTCATTCATTGCTTTCTGCTTATCTGTTTCGGGTGAGGGTTGGAAAACATTTCATTTGCACTTTCCCATTACACAAATCACTGCAGGTCAAAAGTGGGTTAAATTCGGTCACCATAGGTGACACAAACAACTCTAAGGATGACGCATCCTTTACAAAACTCAGAAAACACACCCATGATATCAGTACCCCTATCGGGAAAGCTAGAGCTTTCCAAAACCCTCTGTTTATGTCTCTTGGCCAGACTGGGTCACATGGCCCCTGCTGCAAGGGATTCTGGGAAGCAAGTGTTTAGCTGAGGACATGACTGCTGCTGGCTGCATGGAATTCTGGGAACGTGAATATTTATAGCCGAGGACAGCACTGTTGATAGCCTCAAGGGATTCTGGGGCAGTGACTAATGTTAGCTGGGTACGGGGTTCTCTCTAGGTGCAGAGGATTCTGGGAAAGTGAACATGTTTAGCTGAGCATGTGGCTATCATCAGCTGCGATGAATCAGAGGAAGTGAACATTTCCAGGTGCAGACATGACTACCAGTGACCATAAAAGCTTCTGGGAAAAGCCATATCTTTAGCTAGGGATCTGGCCACCCCTAGCAGAAGGGATCCTGGGAAACTGGATATTTTTAGCTGGACACGCGGCCTCCTCTAGCTTCAGATGATTCTGGGAAAGTGAATATTTTTACCTGGGCCCAGACAGTCTCCTAACTGAAAGGGATTCTGGGAAAGTAATTCGTCTGGGAGTGAGACTGTCTGGAAGTTGAACAGAAGGGGGGCTCTGTAGTCGAGGAAGGAGGCACGGGCGTGTGCCCCAGCTGGGTTGTGTGCCCACAGGGGACGAGGAGGAGGAGGAGGACGGGTCCCGGGAGGAGCGGCTGCCGTCGTGCTTTGACTACGTCATGCACTTCCTGACGGTGTTCTGGAAGGTTCTGTTTGCCTGCGTGCCCCCCACCGAGTACTGCCATGGCTGGGCCTGCTTCGGTGTCTGCATCCTGGTCATCGGGCTGCTCACCGCCCTCATCGGGGACCTCGCTTCCCACTTCGGCTGCACCGTTGGCCTCAAGGACTCTGTCAATGCTGTTGTCTTCGTGGCCCTGGGCACCTCCATCCCCGGTAACCTCTTGGGAGACCACTTGTTGGGGGAGGGTCTCAGAGAAGCTAGGCAGGTGGAGGAGCCTCGGAGAAAGGCCCTGCAGAAATAAGGTGGTAGAATCACACAGAACCAAGTCTGGTGGGTCCCTTAGAAATAGGAAGCTGGGTACAATGGAATCTAGGCAGGGGGAGCTCATGGATTCAATTTGTTGTTGTTATTTAGGCACTAAGTTGAGTCTCACTTTTTGTGAACCCATGGACTGTAGCCCACCAGGCTCCTCTGTCTATGGGATTTCCCAGGCAAGAATACTGGAGTGGGTTGCCATTACCTTCTCCAAGGGATCTTCCTGGCCCATTGAATCCACATCTCATGCACTGGCAGGTGGATTTTTTTTTTTTAACCCCTGAGCCATGTGACGTGAATTCTCCCTGAAAGCAACCAGGTGGAATGTCCCATAGAAGTAGGGTGATAGGAAATGGTAGAAACCAGATGATGGATTTTATCAGAAGAAAGTGGCAGGACACTGAAGAGACGGTGTTGGAAGGGGAGGGGCATAGCAAGAAGGTGGGGACTTCGTAGAAACCATGCAGTGAGTTCCACAGAAACAAGATATTAATATTCACCTCCCCTCCCCCTGCCAAGGAACCAGATCTGAACCAGGCCACCAGGCTTTAACCCCACCAGTTAAAGCCATCAAAGCTTCAACTAAGATAAGGGGCAGAGCAGAAACCAGATATGGGAGGAAATGCCATAGAAAGAAGACTCAGAGATGGCAGCATATATTCTACTGAATCACCATGGCCAGGAATCTCTTCTTTTCCCCAAGTCTGAGGCAGGGTCCCTGAGAAACCAGGCGGCGCAGACAGAAATTCTTACAGGAGAGAGAAGACAAAGCTCGGAGCCTGACGCCTTTCTTTTCCTCCTCATCAAAGGCATTCACCAGCCAGGTGGTGGCGCTGTAGGCCCAGAAAGCAGGTGATGGGGCCTGCAGAAAGCCACCAAGGTGAACAGTTCTGAGGCCTGCCCTCCACTCTAGAGACCTGCGAACTTAGCAAGATACCTAGAAATGGATGGAAGCCAGAGCAGCGAAGCTGTAGGCTCGACAGAAGCCAAGCAGGGAACTGATGGGCAAGAGGTGCCGTGTGGGTGGGGCCTGACATTTGTCCAGGCAGGGGGCAATGGGGTGACCGGGCCTGTGGAAACAGGCAGGAGGAGGTTCATGGGAAACAGGTAGTGATTCCCATCGAAAGCAGGCAGCAAGCCCCATATAGAGCGAGCAGCAGAGCCCATAGAAATGGAGACTGTGGTGGGGAATAATAGAAAGTAGGCAGGGGACCCCACGGATTCAATGTGTCAACGGAATCCTCGCCCCAAGGCAAATAGTGAGATGTCCCATAGAGGTGGTGGGAAATGGTAAAAACCAGATGATAGATTCCATACAAAGAACGTGGCTGGCCATTGAAGAGACAGGTGATGGGAGAGGGTTTCATAGACTAAGGTGAGGACTTGACAGAAATCACACAGCAGGTCCCATAGAAGCGCTGAGTTCCAGACAGTGGGTAGTGGATCCAGACATTGCATGCAGACCAGTCCCTTAGAAAGCAGGCAGTGGGTCCCCTAGAGACAGGTGATGAGTTCCAGAGAGCAGGTAGTGTATTCCATCGGATGTAGACACCTTCCATAACAAAGCAGGCAGCCGGGCCTGTGGCCAGCAGGCACAGGTCTAGCAACTGACTTTAGCTTTCCCTGGTGGCTCAGATGGTAAACAATCTGCCCTCAGTGCGGGAGACCCACGTTCAATCCCTGGGTGGAGAAGATCCCCTGGAGAAGGAAATGGCAATCTACTCCAGTTTTCTTACCTGGAGAATCCCACGGGCAAGAGGAGCCTGGCGGGCTACAGTCCATGGGGGTTGCAAAGAGGCAGTCCCACACGACTGAGTGACTAACACTTTCACTTTGCCCCCTGGGTGGGATCAAGGGCCCAGACCTCCAGAAGGGGAAATCGTCTGGTTTCTACCATTTCCCACCGCGTTAGTTCTATGGGACATCCCATTGGTGGCTTTGGGGGCAAGGATTCAGTTGACATATTGAATCCATGGGGCGCTCTGCTGGAGCTCTGACCACGCTGGATCCTCGGGGTCAGCAGGGTGCTGGTGGGCCTATCTGGGAACCAGGTGACTGACCGATGCTTGCGATGGGGGGAGGGTGTCCCCCGCTGAGCCCCCTCTGACCCTCGGTGTCCCCGCTCCGCAGACACGTTCGCCAGCAAGGTGGCGGCGCTGCAGGACCAGTGCGCCGACGCGTCCATCGGCAACGTGACGGGCTCCAACGCGGTGAACGTGTTCCTGGGCCTGGGCGTGGCCTGGTCGGTGGCCGCCGTGTACTGGGCGGTGCAGGGCCGCCCCTTCGAGGTGCGCACTGGCACGCTGGCCTTCTCCGTCACGCTCTTCACCGTCTTCGCCTTCGTGGGCATCGCCGTGCTGCTCTACCGCCGCCGGCCGCACATCGGCGGCGAGCTGGGCGGCCCGCGGGGCCCCAAGCTCGCCACCACCGCGCTCTTCCTGGGCCTCTGGTTCCTCTACATCCTCTTCGCCAGCCTCGAGGCTTACTGCCACATCCGGGGCTTCTAGGGGCCTCCGCAGGGACTCGGCCTCCAGCCTCGAGACCGCTGCATCCGTGCTGGGCTGCATCTCCCTGGTCCTCCGGAGACGCAACCTCCTCTCCGGGGACTCGGCCCCCCGTCCCCCAGGGACGCGATCGCCGCCCCCCGCCCGCCACTGCCCGCACCCCGTCCTCCGTCCCCACTAACAGCCTTCACTCTTCCCCTGCGGAGCCTCCCCAGGTCCTCCTGCAAAGAACAGCTCCTCCAGTTACCTGCAGCTCCTGCCCATCCCTGTTAGTTACTGGCTATGTTCCTGGAGGCCCCTCCCCCGAGAACCCTCCCCCATCTGTGACCCTCTCCATCTCTCCCTTGAGACTGCCAGCCTTGCTCTATCCCATAAGTCCCCGAGCCTCAAGAGGAACACCCCCACCTCCTTCCAGGAACCTGTGCCCCAGGACCTCAGAACTTAGCCCTCCCTGAGGGGCCCTTGACGGAGGCCTAGCCATCCTAGGATGTCACGGATCTCAGGCCTTCCCCCAACCCTCAGGGAGCTTCGTCGGCCTGGGGGGTAGGGGGACAGGTGGGTGCGTGCATGGGGGAGGGGACACACCTCCCTCCTCCCCCACCTCCGATTTCTCCACTCAGGCCCTTGGGAGGACGCTAATTCTCTAATTCTCGAGGCTTGGAGAAGGGAGGGAAGGGGAGACGTTTGGGGTTTCAGAGCTGGAGGAGGCGCACTTTGGACCTGTCACTTCTCACATTCCAGAGCCCCCACTTGCCTCCACTACCTCTGAGAGCCCAGCCATGCCTTGGAGGGGAGGGGGCCTGTGTGTGTATATAGTGTGTTTGGGGGAGGGGGGATGCGGGAGGGTGCATGACTTGGGGAAAGTGGGGGATGACAGACTTTTCTTTTGAGAGGGCAGCAGACACCCCCAGCCGTGAGAAGCGGCTTTGGGGAGGAGGCCGGGGATCCACGGGAGTATAGCCAATCTCCCCCGACAATCTAGAAGGCTCAATTTGCCCTCAGTGCCAGCCAATTCGGGCAGGACCCTCGAAGAGGAGACCGAGGGTCCCAGAGGACCAATGCTACAAGCCAGCAAATGCTGCCACATCTCTGCCTGATGGGGAGCGGGGGTGGGTGGGAGGGCGGGGCGGGGGGCGGGGTCTGCGCGGGCGCTTTTAGCCTTGGAGGCCGCCTATCTGTTGGCTGGCCATGTACATTTCCTTACTGTTGATGCTTCCTGCCCAAAGGACATACTTGGGGTCTGAGGAGTGCTGCCTACTGCTTGGGACCCTGAGGATGACCCTGCAACCCCCATAACACCCTGCTTCCCACCGGTGTTTAGCGTCCTATCCTCCTGTTGTGCATCACCCCCAACATTCCAGACCTGTTGCCTACTCCCTTCTCTACACCCAGCTCATCAGCACTAGTCGCTGTCTCTGTGATTTCTGTAAAAGTTGCCATAAAACTGAAATTTTGCCTGGAAAAACGGCCTCCCCGTGGGAGGTTGGAATTCACGACGAGAGAGCTAATGAAGTCTTTAAGATTTGGGCAACTGGAAAATACACGAAGTAACCTGGGTTTTTCCATGTTCCCAGCATCCTCTGCAGGACACGCCCGCTTGCACCAGCCACTCTGAAGGTCCGCCCAGAGCTTCCCTTCGCCACGCCCCCACTTATTACCCGGGAGCTTCACTAGCCACGCCCCCATCCGTCACCTAAGAGCTTCCCTGGCCACGCCCCCTCCACAAGGAGCCTCCCTGGCCACGCCCCCACCCATCACCCAAGCGCTTCCCTGGCCACGGCCCCACGCCACCCAGAAACTTTCCCTAGCCACGCCCCCATTCCCTCCGCCGCAAACTTCTATGTCATCGGGTATCCTGGGAACACAAAAGAGGATCCTGCGTTGCCTGAGGAAGAGAGCTGGGGTTGATGGGTTTCCTAAAGAAATCAGGTAACTTTCTCAGAGAATTTGTGTGTGTGTGTGTGTGTGTGTGTGTGTGTGTGTCCTGATCAAGGGCACGGCCTGTTTAAAAGTGTCCAGCCTCGTGAGTTAATGACTGGTTGTCTTGCAAGTGGTTGAATCCTACAGGCAAGAATGGAGTGTCGACACGTGGGGAGTGGATCTGGGAGGGAGGGACTGGACAGTGTGAAGAATTTCCAGCCCGGAGAGTGAGGGCTTGGAGAGCCAAGTGGGGATAAGTACAAAGGACAGGCTTAGAGGATTCAGGTGAGTTCATGCCGAACGTGAGATGCCTGTGAGACATCTAGAGTGTGAAGAGACGTGGGGGAGGGTGCGGGGGGACACCTTGAGCTCAGCCCAGGGAGCTGCACCTGAGAGAGATTCAGGATTTGTTGGCAAGGAGGTGTCACCAAGCCACCGGAGGGGGTGGGGCTGCCCTGGGGCCTGGGTAGCAGGAGAAGAAAGCAGTGGCCTTGAGGACCCCTAACATCTAAGGGCCACATGGAAGGTGGGAGACCTGTCGAGGAGAAGAAGACAGAGAAGTTGATGGGAAACCAAGTTCCTGGGTGGCGTGGGGCCATGGCCAGGGAAGCGCTTGGGTGATGCCAAGAGCAGTTTCTAGAATGAGGGCATGGTCAGCAGGACCCAAGGCCGTGAAGAAGTGGAGGAAGATGAGAGCTTAGAGGCTTCCCTTGGGTTTAGAGCTTGATGTAAGCAGTTGAGGGGAGAATGTGGGAGCAGAAGTCAGACTGAAGTAGAGTGAGGAGTGGGTAGAAGGTGGGGAAGCTGACTCAGAGCATGTAGATCAGAGTTGGGAGAATCTTGAGAGAGAGTTTCTAGAGGGAGTTATGGGCCTGAGAGGGCTTTTCCTACAAGGTGGGAAGAGGAGTGGGGCAAGAGGGCACAGAAGGCAAGGGGTCTGAAGCTGGTGAGAACAGTGCCAACAGCGGCGGGCACTAAGGAGGGCCATGATGCTGGCACTGTGCTGGGCTCAGCCTTACGTGGTCTGCCATCAGTCCTGAGTCAGTTCCTTCTACTGAGGCAACTGAGGCTCAGAGAGAGGAAGCAACTTGCCCACAGTCCCACAGCGAGGACGGGCAGAGATGACGTCCAGGGTGCAGAGCGGGAGCAGGACACCTCTAATTCTACCAGACGTGAACCAGGACAGTGGGGACAGAGGCAGGGAAAGGTGTGAGCCTGGGGACAGGAAAAGGAGTGAGGTCTCTGCTTCAAACAGGGGCGTTTCCGGGGCTTGGGATGTGACAAAAGAGCATCACAGATGCCAGTTCACCCCACCAGCAACGCCATGTTCCTCGCCTGGATACAAGGGGTTCCCAGGGGCAGCTTGGGAGCGGTTTGAATTCTTTGTCATAGGAAATGAGAGAGCATAATGCTTTACTGTCTCAGTTCCTTCATCTGGAAAATGGGGATAATAGAATAATAAGATGGGGCTTCCCTGGTGGCTCAGATGGTAAAGAATCTGCACGCAATGGGGCCGACTTGGATTCAGTCCCTGGGTCAGGAAGATCTCCTGAAGAAGGGAATGGCTACCCACTCTGGTATTCTCGCCTGGGAAATCCCATGGACAGAGGAGCCTGGCGGGCTACAGTCCATGGGGTCACAGAGTTGGAGATAACTGAGCGACTTTAACAGTTTCACTTTCAATAATAATAGGAACTAATAGTGCCTAATAATAATAAGAACTAATAATAAGAAGTCCCTGTTTCACAGGATTATTGTATTGTATTTAATTGTATGATTATTGTATTAAATATACATATATATATTTTTAGACTAATACCTAACAACAGTAAGAGCTTAGGCAAGAAGGTCAGGGGGCTACAGAAGGTGAGATGGTTGGATGGCATCACTGACTCAATGGACATCAAGTTTGAGCAAACTCTGGGAGATAGTAAAAGACAGGGAAGCCTGGTGTGCTGCAGTTCATGGGGTCCCAGAGACTCGGATACGACTTA
Source organism: Capra hircus (assembly GCF_001704415.2). Lineage (NCBI taxonomy): Eukaryota > Metazoa > Chordata > Mammalia > Artiodactyla > Bovidae > Capra > Capra hircus. The sequence continues at coordinate 55,441,963 of NC_030825.1, read as the reverse complement.
GTGAGTGAACAACAAAGCAAGAGCTTAGGAGGTGGGAATAGTTCTACTTTCCAGTTTATTTGCTCATTTACACACATACACCCCATCCAGGAACAACTAGCCTCAAAAGGACAGAGAAATGCAAGACTTCCCGTGACCTGCTTTGTCACCTGAGTCCCAGTTGTTCAATCGTCAAGCCCAGGGGACAAGAAATAGACAGGGGGAGTATGCCTTCCTCTCCCTGCAGACCCTGGGATTCTTTCATCCTCTTGTCCATTGGGTGCCTGCCTGTGTCTGGCACTGTGCATGGGACACTGCAGGGACCAAAATGTCGCTGGGCCCTGTTCTTCCCAGGCTGACAGTGTGGTGGAGGGGACAGATGCCCAACAGGGTGCCAGAGGGACTTGCCAGGGTGCCACAAGAGGGCAAGGACTCTGTAGTAAGACACCGCAGGACGCCCATGTCACCGAACTGGGTGACTTAGGCAAAGGTTAAAAAGGAGATATTAACAAGGCTGTGCACAGTATAGGGAAACAGACAAGGGATGGTGGGCAGTCTGGGGCTAGAAGATAAGATGTTCCCACTCCTATCCTGCCGGGCTGGTTTCTGGAATCTGGAGAGGTGCTCTATGTAAGCCCTCTTAAGTGTAAAACGTTAGTCGCTCAGTCGTGTCCAACTCTGCGACCCCATGGACTATAGCCCGCCATGTTCCTCTGTCCATGGAATCCTCCAGGCAAGAATACTGGAATGAGTTCCCATTTCCTTCTCCAGGGGATCTTCCCAACCCAGGGATCAAACCTAGGTCTCCCGCATTTGCAGGCAGATTCTTTACCCTTTGAGCCACCAGGGGAGCCCCGTAAGAGCTCCCTTATTCATATTTTTATTAATAGCAATTAGGTATGAGTTTAGATGTGACTAGCAGGGATCCAAAATAGTAGTGGTTTAAGTAAAATTAGAATTTACTTCTCTCTTGTGTAACAGTTACAGCTGGGTCTGCAGCTCTATTTCAGGAAAGTGAACGTGTTAGTCGCTCAGTCCTGTCCGACTCTTTGCAACCCCAGGGACTGTAGCTCTTCTGTCCATGGGATTTCCCAGGCAAGAATACTGGAGTGGGTTGCCATTCCCTTTTTCAGGGGATCTTCCTGACCCAGGGATCGAACCCAGGTCTCCTGCACTGCAGGCGGAGTCTTTCCTGTCTGAGCTGCCAGGGAAGCAGCAAAGCAGCTGCTCTACTAGTCACTCTGACAGAGCTGGTCTATGACCCTCAGCTATGTGGTCCAAGATGGCGCACCTCCGTGACGTCATCGTGCCGCCGGAAGGAGGGAGAGGGGAGGAGAGGTCCCGGATCGACCATCCTCTGCAAGGCTTTGACCCAGGAGTTCCACGTATCGCTTCCTTCGACATCTTAGTGTCCAGGTCTGAACCATCTGGCTTCACTGAGCTGGAAGAGGAGCTAGGGAAAATATCGTTTTAGTTCTGAGTCATCGTGCTGAAAGTCATAGAGGATTTTTAAAGAAAGATGAGAGATTGGATGTTGAGGAGCAATGGACAGTCTCTTCTGCAGAAAGCTTTGCAGAAACTCATAGAGTTGATGCTCTGAAAAGCAATCAGATTCTAGGTATGAAATCACCACTGAAATTAATGCCAAAGAGCCCCAGATTCTTTGTATCGCCCGCTCTTTAAACCTTCTCATTTTGTATTGGGGTATGGCCGATTAACAATGTTGTGATAGTTTCAGGTGAACAGCGAAGGAACTCAGCCATACATATACGTGTATCCGTTCTCCCCCAAACTCCCCTCCCATCCAGGCTGCCACACAACACTGAGCTGAGTTCCACATGCTGTACAGTAGGTCCTTGTTGGTTATGCATTGTAAACACAGCCATGTGTACATGCCCATCCCAAACTCTCTAACTACCCTTTCCCCGATCCTTCCCCCGCTCTGGCACCCATCAGCTTGTTGTCTAAGTCTGTGCATCACCTGTTCTGAGATTAAGGTCTTCATCTGGATCCAGTCCTGATCCTCTAACGTTCCCAGACTCTGAAATGCACATTTCCTCTGCTTCATCTGTCTTAACAGTTCCCTGAGTCCTTAGTCTATTTCATCCAAATAAATCTTCAGCCTAAAACCTCCCCTTAATCCCTCAATTTCCTCACCCACCTTTCTGTGACACTCCAAGCATCTCATCCTGGGTACGTGTTGTTACCTAACAACCACCCCAAACTTAGCGACTTAAAAATGACAAGTTGTTATCTCTTGTGGTCTTGTGGTTGGCCCCAGTTCACTTAGCCTCTCTGGGTGGACTTGGGTTCTCTCACAATTGTGATCAGCTGTCAGATGAGACTACAGGTATGAAGGCAAAACCCACTAACTCCTAAGATAACTTCCTCGCATGGCTGACAGTTGATGCTGACTGTCAGCTGAAAGCTGAGCTGGGGCTGTTGACCGGAGCCCGTGTCTTTCTTGACAATTTCTGTTTCCCTTTCTTTTGTATCTTGTCTGTGCACTGCTGTCTCCCTCCCCACCACCCTGTCTGTCTCTTTCCAGAGGTCTCTGTCTCTCTTTGATGCTGTCTCCTCCATTTCCTTAATTTCCCCTCTGTGTGTCTCTGCTTTGCTTTCTCGATTGTGTCTTCATGCCTTCCCTCTTTCTCTCTCTCTTTCCAAGTGTCAGTTTCCCCCCGCCCCCCACCTCCCCCGTGTCTGTGTCTCTCTGTGTGTAACAGTTATCTATGACTGAGCAGCAAACCATCCTGAAACTTGGTGGCTTAAAACAATGATCCTCACAATTCTGTGTGTTGCTGCTGCTGGTGGCTGAGGTCACCGTGTGGCTGCGTTCATCTTGGAGCTTGGCTGGGGTTCGAACGTGCAAGGTGCCTTCATCTGTGGCTGGCAGTGGGTACTGTCCGTGGGCTGGGCCACTTCAGCTCTCCCTGGAGCCCCCTTGGCTAAGTGAACTCTTTAGGGCATGGTGTCTGGATTCCAAGAGAGCTGCTTTGAAAGCTGTAAGCCCATGTCTGCCATATCCCCTGGGTCAAAGCAAGTCACAGGATTCAAGGGGCGGGGTAATAGACACCGCCTCTCAGTGGGTGGAGAGGGTGCCTGGAAGAAGGGGAGGAGTTGTTGGAGACCATCTGTGGTAGGCTGAATGATAGACGCCACCCCCCCCCAACCCTGCAAGAAGACATCCACGTCCTGATTTCTGGAGACTGTGAAATGTGTTCACTCGTATGACAAAACAGGATTTTTCAGGTGTGATTACGTTAAGGATCTTGAGATGGGAAGATGATCCGGGATCAGCCTGGATCAGCGTGGATCCTCAGAAGGGGGAGACAGACAGGAGACAGTGCCACGCACAGAGGAGGAGGCCGTGTGGAGATGGGGCAGAGATTTGAAGATGCTGGCCTTGAAGATTGGAGCAGCGTGGCCACAAGCCAGGGAATGCTGCAGCCCCCAGAAGCTGGAAGAGGCAAGGAACTGATTGTCCCCTGGAACCTCCAGAGGGGTTGTAGCCCTGCTTGATTTTGGCCCATGGGGACTGATTTTGGACTTTCAGCTTCTGGAACTGTGAGAGAATAAAGCTGTGCTGTTATAAGCCATTGATGTTGGGCTGATTTGTTACAGCAGCAACTACGCCGTGTCTGGAGTTAATTCACCACTGCCACTTGTCTGTGAGTTTCTATAGATCTCTATATCTTGAACTCTTTTTAAAAAAATTATGATGAAATACACTTCACATGCTTATAATTGAGGCTTCCCTGGTGGCTCAGGTGGTAAAGAATCTGCCAGCAATGCAGGAGACCTGGGTTGGGAAGATCCCCTGGAGGAGGAAATGGCAACCCACTCCAGTATTCTTGCCTGGAGAATCCCACAGACAGAGGAGCCTGGTGGGCTCTCATCCATGGGTTTACAAACAGCTGGAACACGACTCAGTGACTAAATGACAAGAACACTTCACATAAAATGTACTGTTCTAGCCGTTTTCAAGGGCACGTTGTGGAGCCGCCATCACTGTCTAGTTCCAGGTCTTTCTCATCACACCCCACCCTCGAGCAAACCCCCATACCCAGCCACTCCCGATTCGCCCCTCCACCCCTGCCCCAGGCAGCCACTAATCTTCCTCCTGTCTCTGTGGATTTGCCTATTCTGGATATTTCATGTAAATGGCATCCTGCGATATGTGGGGTTTTGTTTCAGTGTTTGCATTTTCTTCGTGGATGCATCTTTGCCTGTGCTGGGTCTTCGTCGCTGCAAGCGGTGGCTACGCTCTAGCTGGGGTGCACGGTCTTCTCACGGCGGTGACTTCTCCTGTCGCAGGACACAGGCTTCAGTAGTTGTGGCACCTGGGCTTATTTGCTCCACGGGTCGTGGGATCTTCCCACACCGGGGATCGAACCTGCGTCCCCTGCATTAGCAGGCGGACTCTCAGCCACTGAACCACCAGGGAAGTCCAATACGTGGTCTTTTGCGACTGACTTCTTTCACTCAGCATGAGTAACGTTTTCAAGGTCCATCCACGTGGTAGCATGAGAAACTGAACCAATAGGATGCATGGATAAACAGGTAATAAAAGATTTATTTTAAATAATTGGCTAATGTGATTGTAAAGGCTGAAAAGTCCAAAATCAGTGGAACTCGGGGAAGCACCGAGGTTGCAGCTCAAATCTGAAGACAGTCTGGAAGCAGAATTCCCCTTTGCTTGGGGAACCTCAGTCTGTTTTTCTTTAAGGCATTCAACGGATTGGGTGAGGCCCACCCACATTATGGAGGGTAATCTCCTTAACTCTGGGCACGATAGCTTAGTCGAATGAACGTATACAATTAACCATCACAGCCGAGGGTGGGGATTCCCTTCTCCTTTTACCCCCTTTCTGCTCATCCACCATGTCCCTGGCTGGCCACTGTCCCAGGCTTGTTTGTAAGGTGATCCCAGGAAATACTGGAGGAGAGACAGGGAAGGAAGGCATTAAAGGGTGTGTTGATGAACGGGTCACCCACTTCCTATGGGCAGTGAGGTCCACTGGGGATTCTAGAACCCTCTTTGGGAGCCCAACCTGGAGTAAAGAAGTTGGGGTCTTTATTAACTCCCGGCTGATGAAAGGGAGGGCTGCTTCATTCAGTGGGGAGTCACAGGTGCCAGCGCTGGGGGCTGCTGTTGGGTCAGAGGGGTGTGAATGGGCCTTCCCTCTTCCCCCAGGAAAATGCATGTTAGTTGCTCAGATGTGTCTGACTCTCTGATCCTATGGACTGTCACCGGCCAGGTTCCTCCATCCATGGGAGTCTCCAGGCAGGAAAACTGGAGTGGGTTGCCATTCCCTTCTCCAGGGGATCTTCCCAACCCAGGGATCGAACCCGTGTCTCCCACGCTGCAGGCAGATATTTTACCATCTGAGCCACCATGGAAGTTCCTTAGGCACCAAGGAATGAGGGGGGCACAATTGTGCCCAGGTCTCCTCCCTCCCCTGGCCCCACACCCCAGCTCCCTTCTCAGCACTCAGCTTCTGCAATCCCAGCAACAGGGATGGGCTTGCTCCCAGCATCTCCTCTGTGTCCTCCCATCCCCCTGAGGACTGAAGTCAGACTCTCAGGAGGACTTCCAGACAACTCAAGACTAGGGGGCCGGAGTGGGGGGGGGGCGGGGAGAAGGCCTCCAGGGGCTCCCAGGGCCCCTGCCGACTAGCTCCTCCCCGCTTGCCCTCTCCCTGCAATTTTCTCTCCCTAAGGGGGAGGGAAGGAAATGTCAAGGATGATGGATGGAAAGGGGGCAGCTGGGGTCAGGAGAGGAGGGACCGCAGGGTGGAGGGGAAGGGGAACACACAAGAGGCAGGGGGGAGGGAGCAGGGAAGGGAGAGGGCCCAGAACAAAACATCATCGGGCGTGGGGAGGGTAACAGAGAAAGACGAGGAGACAGAGAACGAGGACGAGGAGAGGGAAGCCAGAGCCCTAACACGCAGCGCTGAGGACGATGGGAGAGGCTGAGAGAGTCCGGCAGAGACGGCCCAGGTTGAATGTAATCCTCCGGCCTCTTACCCAGCACACAAAGCCAAAGAGAGGCCACCACTTGGAGATGCGCAGGAGAAAACCAGAGATTGAGAGACGGAGAGACCGGACCTGAGCAGGGCAAGGCGGGGAAAGGGAGAAACGGAGAGATACAGACAGAGGGAGTTAGAGAGAAACGGAGGCAGAGAGTTACAGAGAGACCCAGGGGCAGAGACAGACAGAGACAAACAGTCCCCAGGGACCCAGGGTTGGGGCATAGAGGTGGAGACAGGGAGAGAGAAAGAGATGGAGAGACAGAGGTCCCCAGAGACAGAGACGGGGCTGGGGGTGGGGGAGGGGAGACAGAAAAAGAGATGGAAAGTGAAAGAGAGAATGTGTGAGAGAAATGGAGATAGAGACACGCACACAGAGAAAAAGATGCAGAGACAGATGGACAGACGGACAGACAGACACACAGCCAAGCACACAGTGAAAGAGGAAGGGAAGAGGAGGGGGACAAGGATAAAGGAGTGAAGCGGGAGACTCAGAAAGGAGACAGGAGGCAGATTCAGAGAAAAAGGCCAGAGAGATGGGAAGGGGGCTGGGGCGGGGGGAGTCGCGGCCTGTGCCCCTCCCCCGCCCGGGTCAGGCCCGGTCCGCCCCGTGGCCTCTGCCGAGCCATGGCTAATGGTATGATTGCTTGGCGGGGCGGCAGGCAGCGGGTGACAAATGAGCCGCCGGAGTCACCAGCTCTGGTGATGGATGGCCTGGCGGCGGGCAGGAGGGGCGGGCGTGGGCTGGGGCGGGGGGCGCCCATCAAGATAAATGTTTCCTTCTCCTGGAGCCGGGCCAGGCACAGGGGGAGGAACTGGCGAGGAGTCTACGAGAGGCCTGGGCAGCGAGGTGCAGGAAGGCAGAAACTCAGAGAAAGGGGTGGGGGCGCAGAGAGGTGCAGAGACAAAGGCCAGAGACACGGGTCCCCAGAGACGACGGAGTGGGGGCAGCGGCGGGAGAGAAAGAGACAAGGAGAGATTGGGAGCAGGAGAGAGAGATGGAGACACGGAGAGATTGTCCAGAGAAAGAGAGACAGAGAGAGAAAGAAAAGTAGAGCGAGAGAGACGTGAGGCAGGTGGCTGGAAAGACAGACACCCAAGACAGACACAGCCACAGGGGGCCCCTGACTCAGGACCCTGTCTTCCCCTACCTCTGAGATACAGACCCTCAGAGAGAGACCAGGAGTGGGGGAGGGGGCAAAGGGGGACACAGCTGATGACAAAAGGGGGAAACTGAGGTAGGGAGCGGGCAGGCTCAAGAGAGAAGATGCGGGAGTGCTGAGCGGCTCCTGGCAGGGTTCCTCCCCACCACCCACTGACAGCTTGGATGCCACGCTGGAGGAACCGAGGAACCGGGGTTGGGGAGACCTGGGAGGTCCCCCAGATCAACAGGGGGGGTCTAAGGCCTGGGATGAGGTTAGGGGTTGAGATCCCTCCTAAGGCTGGTGTTCACGTGGGAGTCTGTGCCTCTGCTGAGATGCACTCACACGCACACACATACAGATGAAGAAACACATCCAGACACACACATCCAGAGAGTGTGTTAGTCGCTTAGTCGTATCCGACTCTTTGAGGCCCCATGGACTGTAGCCCACCAGCCTCCTCTGTCCATGGGGATTCATCAGGCAAGAATACTAGAGTGGGTTGCCATGCCCTCCTCCAAGGGTTCTTCCCCACCCAGGGATTGAACCCAGGTCTCCCTTATTGCAGGCAGATTCTTTTACCATTTGGGCCACGAGGGAAGCCCAAACGCACATCCAGAGAGAAAGGCATGAGAGCAGGTAAGAGGCTTCCAGATACCTGCACACCGGGGCCCACACAGCACCTCACGGATGCGGACAGCCAGCAGACACTGGCACCCTCCCCTGCCTGGGACTAAGGGTCCAAGGGTCCAGCCAAGAACCATTGAAGGGAGACAGCTCTGCAGAGAGTTGGGCTGGTGTGTGTGTGTGTGTGTGTGTGTGTGTGTGTGTGTGTGTGTGTGTCCGGGTGAGACAGACTGGGGCAGAGGGAGTGAGAGAGCCAGCCTCCCTTCTCGTCCCCTCTCCAGCCTCTGGCCTTTCCCATCAGTTTCTCTCCCAGACAGTCCTATTTTCCCCTGCTCTTCTCTTTAATTAAAAAGATTTATGCTCCAGAGTCCGAGCCCCTCCTCCTTGTTTGGGGGCTGAGCTCAGAGTGACGAGAGGAATAACTCTGGTCTCTGTCTCTCTGTGTGTCCCTCCCTTCCTCTCTCTCCTCGGTCTCTCCCCCTCCTCTCTCCTGTCTCCGCATTGCTCTGGGACTTGGGCTGACCCCCTTTCCTTCTTTCTCTCTTTCCGCTGCTCTGTTTTCACCTCTCCTCGAGCCACTGAGCCCCCCAAATGGGCCTCACCCAGACCCCCACCCAGTTAAGACACAACTGCTTCCTTCCTTCCATCCACTCCCCCCACCCCCGACCCCCATCACAATCAGATGGGCCATCCTTCTTGTCCTCAGGACCAGCTTGGGCCTGGGGACCTCAGCACGCCCCTCCAGATCCAAAGCAAAGCTGGGGGCCTAGATCCCAGACTCCCCCACCCTAAGCCTCGACTGAGGGCTGTAGGGGGAGGGGAGAGGGGGGCGCACCCAGAAGAGCTTTGCATCTTTAATTAAAAAGTGATTTAAATTAATTTTCTGCTCCAAAACCCCTATCTGGGGGGCGGGGTGCGTGTGGCAGTGATTAAAGGCTCTTCTCTACCCCTCTGCCTTCCTTAAAGGGCCAGTGTCACCGAGGAACAAGGCCTGGGAGAGTTTCAGGGGGAGCATCCATTGGGATGAGGACCCCAGACTCAGTCAAGGTGGCTGGAGTCTGGATGTCCCGGCACCTTCCAGTTTAACCATGTAGCCATCACTCACTCCCTCGGGCCCCTGTCTCAGTCAGCTGACAGGGAAATTGAGGCTTAGAAAAGAAAGAGCTGATCTGAGGTAGGTGTGGACCCCAGATCCTTGGAGATGGCCAGGGAAGAAGGCTGATGGTGTGCCGAGGCGGGGGGGGGGGGTGTCAGAGGACAAGAGTCAGGGACACAGAGAAAGACAGGGACAGTCCTCCTGGATGAGATAGAGGCAAGGGGGTGGGTCGTGTGGATGTGAAGCTGAGCCCTGGGTGGATGAGAGGGGCCTTCCTGGGAGGCTGGGGGGCCGGGCCATCACCCTCGCCCTTCCGCTCTGGGAAGTGCTGCTGCTGTCCTGACCTCAGTCCTTCTTGCTGTAACTCCAGCGGTCTCACCCTCTTCCCCGGGGCCTGGGTGGTTTTCTTTAATTTCCACAAGACAGGATGAGGAGGGAGCAGCAGGGTGTGGCAGAGATGGAGCTGTTTATGAGGGTCATAAAAATATCCTTAGAGAGCCCAGCAGGGGTGGGGGTATGGTCTCCAGCCAGCCCTCTCAGCCCCCTTCTCTCTCTCAGACTCCGTCTGCCCACCTCTGCCCCTCCTTTCCCTGGGTCTTCATCTCCTCCAACTTCTGTCCCCTTCTGTCTGGATCTCTGCCTCATTTCTTTTTTAGAGTTCTTCCTCTGGGGTGATGGTTTCTAGCTGTTGGGGTCAAACATCCTTTTTGGCCATAGGATGAAAACTATGGGCCATCTCCCTGTAAAATCACGTAGGCACCAGGTCCATACTTTGCCAGGAAGACTTGAGGGAGTTCACAGGCCTCCTGATGCCCACTTACACATCCCCTTGAGAATCTGAGGTCACCAGAAGATAAAGACCCTCCTGAAGGGCTTCCCTAGTGGTCCAGGGGTTAAGAATCCGCCTTGCAATGCAGGGGATGCTGGTTCGATCCCTGGTCCGGGAAGATCCCACATGGCAAGGAGCAGCTAAGTCCATGCACCACAGCTCGTGGGCCTGTGCTCTAGAGCCCGTACTCCGCAACCAGAGAGGTCACTGCAGCCAGAAGCCCATGGCCCGCAACTGGAGACTCAGCCCTGCTCGCCGCAACTAGAGAAAGCCTGCATGCAGCAGTGAAGATGCAGCACAGCCAGAAATAAAGTGAAAAAAAATCAAGGAAAAACACATGTAAGGACTTCCCCGGTGGCCTAGTGGCAAAGAATCTGCCTCCCAGCGCAGTTCAGTCCCTGGTCCAGGAAGACTCCACGTGTTGCGGAGCACCTAAGCCACTGAGCCGGCGTGCTGTAAGTACTGGACCCGCATTCCACAAGAGCAGCCTGCACACTGCAGTGAAGACCCAGCACAAGCAAAAATAAATAAAATTTTAAAATCAACAAACAAAATACATGCCGTCTTTTTTTTTTTTTTCCAAAGACCCTACTGTAGAAAAAGCCAGTGAGAGAATGAATCCCAAGTCTTGCTCTCCCTCCCCATGCCCCCTCCTGCCCTTGCTGGCCTGGAAAACATTCCTGCCCCAGGCCCTTTGCACCTGCCATCCCTCTGCCTGGCATGATAGGCAGACACCTGCAGAGCTCCCTCCATCCCCTTCTCCAGGTTTCCCCTCAGATGACACCTCCCCTGAGGGCTTGCCTGTCCAGCTTTTGTCATCTCCCTGTCTTTATTCTGCTTCATCTCAGAGCACTTATCACCTCCAAGTGTGATTTTATACTTATGCATTTATTTACCTGACTCTCCTCTCTCCCCCACACCATCCCCAGGAGCATGTGAGGGCCAGGAGGCCAGGAAAGGTTGTTCTTCGCTCCCTGTGACATCTCCAGAACATCACCCAGCACACGGTAGGTGCTCAATAAATTTCTGTTGCAGATACCTTCTTTATTTCACTAGAACACCAGTTTCAAAGGCTGCCTGGGCCCCAGGCTCCTCCGAGAATCCTTTGATCTCCAGCAGATGTGTAACCAGCCACATCTTAACCTTCAGTTTCAGAGATTCCATCACAAACTCCTGAGAACCGCTGAGGGGGATACAGGCTAAGAAACTTGCAAAAGGCAGAGGTCAAAAGTGGGCAGAGGGACAGAGTGAGGTTTCTAGGCATACACACTTAAACACCCCAAACTCACCATATTCATACACAGAAACAACACACCCGTAACAGGCATGAACCAACCATCAGGCACAAAGACACACACACACCACACAGATGGCTTCAGGGAAGCACATAAGTGTCCCTCTCCCAGAGGTGGGAAGTTGCGGGGTGGGGAGGGGTGGTCTGGAGCAAGAAGAGAAAGTAGAAAAAGGGGTTTGGTGACTTCCAGCCTCTGGTTCTCCTCTGATCTGTCTCACAGTCAGAGACAGACAGACAGACAGACAGGGAGAAAGAGAGAGCAAGGAAAAGGTGAGGCGGGAAGGGGGCTGTGGGGAGTCTGGGGGGTCTGGAGAGAGGCATAGATGTTTGGCGAGGGGGCAGAGATGAGAGAGAGAAAAGGAGAGACACAGCGAGAGACAGAGACACAAAGAGAGAGACAGGAAGACAGACTTGAAGATCTAGAGGAAAAGAGTGAAGCAGGGAGATGGAGAGAGAGAGACGGGGAAGGGTGGAAAAGGGGGAGAGAGAGACAGACAGACAGACAAGGACCCGGGGCGGCCGGGAGGGGGAGAAGGCGGAGAAGACCCGAGCGCGGTGGCGGGAGAGGGGGCGCCGCGGAGAGAGGGAGGCCGGAGGGGTGGGGACCCGGGCGCACCAGACGCGCGGAGGCTCCGGTACAAAAAGCCGCCCCGAAAGCGGCCGCGGCCCCGGGGAGCGCGGAGGGGGAGGGGGGCAGGCCCCGGACGCCCCCGCCCCGCCCCGCCCGGCCCGCGGCCGAGCCGCCGGCGGACAGCGGGTTAAGCATCTCCGCTGTGGAACTTCCGGATGTGACCACAGAGAGAGGCAGAGACCGGGAGAGGGGGAGAGAGCGAGACGGAGCCGCCAGCATCCCTCCGGCCCGCCAACGCCGGGACCCCGCACCGCGCTGGGAGCCGCCGCGCGCCCCCCGCCGCCCCCGCCGCCCGGGCCCGGGCCCCCCGCGCGCCTCTGTCCCCCGCCTCGCGGTCCCCGGGTCTCGGGCTGGTTCCCTCCTCCCAGGACCCGGGGGAGGGGCTGGGGGCCCCGGGGAGGGGGCCTCGGGCCGCCCTCCCTCGCCGGCTCGCCCCTTCCCTCGCCGTGACCCCCGCGGGGGCAGGAGGCTGGGGGTCCATGCTCGGAGCCTCCGCACTGCCGGGCGCCTGCCGCTGACAGCGGTGGGGGTGGGGGGGCCGGGCACCCAGCCTCCTGCCCCACCCCCTGGCGTCGGCACCGCGGGCCATCTGGGGCCGCTGCCCCCGGCTGCGCCCTCCCCGCCGGCCAGGCCCTGGAGGGACCCGGGAGCTGCCGCCGGCATCAGCCCATGGCCCGGAGGGTAGGTGTGAAGGCGGGCGATCTTGCGCCCCGGTCGGTCGTCGCACCCCCACCCCCCTTCGCATCCTTCCATCGCCTCCCTGGGGAGCTGTGGCCCCCTTCAGCCCCGCGCGCTCGCTCCCTTTCTCCCGTCCCCTCTCCCTGCCCCTCAGTCTCCCCTTCTCTGCCCCGGCCTCCCCCTCCATCCCAGGCCCTTTATCCCACCCCCTTTCTCTTCCTGCCCTCCCCCATCCTTCTCCCACGTCTACTTTTGTTCCAAGTCCTCTCGGAGGGTTAGGGGTGGGGACAGGGCTGAGGAGGTGGGTCTGGCCAGGCAGAGCCAAGGGATTCTCTCTCTCCTGGTCCTGGGGGATGAGAGGTCAGCGAAGAGGTGAGCATGCATCTTTGGAAGTGGAGGTGGGGGGTGGAGGGGACAGGAACACCACAGGATTCCAGGCCGTCCTAAGATGTGCCGCGATGAGCGGTGGGGGGCGGTTGGATTCAACTTCAGGACTCAGGAGAAGTTAGGAGAAGAGGGCAGAGACACACACTCAGAGCCCTCCGCGATGGCAGGAACGCTGAAACCACCCCCCCCTCCGTTCACTCTCTCTGCCTCTTCGAACCTCAGTTTCTCCCTCAAAGGAAAGGGTGGGACCCGGGTGCCTTCAGATTTCCCTGGCTTCCCCGGTGCGTTTGCCTCTGTGATGATAGGAGAGAGAAATCTCAAGCTTGGCTTCTCTTTGGGGCGGTCGGCACAAGTGGGTTTGTGTGGTTGTGCTGGGTTATACTTGGTTTCAACAGGTGTGAACTGAATATGTGCCAGGCAGGGTGCTGAATGTCTGATGCCTTCCTCCCTCCCTTCCTTCATTCCTGAGCCTGGCTTTTGGCTCTGTGTGTGTGTGTGTGTGTGTGTGTGTGTGTGTGTGTGTGTGTGGGTTCACTTGGGGAGTGGAGTGTGACAAGTTGTTAAGACGCACTCAGATGTGCATACTGGTCTGTGAAATGAAATTGAAGTCAGGGAGATGGTATGCGTACATTTGTGTACAAACAGTGCACTGCTTTGAGAGGCAGTGTCCACGAGTAAAAATCAATCTCTCGCTCCTGCTCCCCTCTCTCCCCTCCTCTGCCTCTCGGTCTCCATCCCCCTCTGCCTGTTCCTCCTGCATCTTCTCTCTGTGTCCCTCTCCCTCTCTGCTCCTCCCTCTGTTTCCGCATCTCTCCTTATCTCTTGTCTCCTTCTCTCTTTGCCTGATTTTTTTACCCTCTCCCAACATTTCTGTCTCTGTCTCTCTCCCTCCCTCTAAGCTTTCTCTCTCTCTCTCATTTCCCTCCCAGTCTCTCTCTTCTCTCCCCTTCTCTCTGAATATCTCTCCCCTCCTCACCCTGGGAGAAGCTGACAGTTACCAGCTAGCCAATCCCTGATGCCCCGACCCTCAGATCTGAGACCTGGGTCAGTCTCTCTCCCTTGGACCCTCCTGCCCATACATCGGGAATCTCTGATGGGACATTTTTCACAGTCCTTGGGTCCGAGTGAAAGCTTGAGGATGGAGCCTTCAGTCCCACCCAGACAGCTCTATGCAGACAGGAGGGCAGGTGGCTGGGCAGGGCGGGGGCATCTCCTGGGTGAGAGGGTAGGGAGGTTTCTTGTTGTGTCGACACCTCCCTGGGGCTACCCCTCTCACCTCCCCCCCAGTAGATGAGCTGCCCCACTACCCCGGCATCGTGGACAGCACCGCAGCCCTGGCTGGCTTCTCGGAGGCAGTGTCCTCGGCACCGAGAGCCCCCGGGCCCTATGGCCCCCACCGGCCTCCCCAGCCCCCAGGCTTGGACAGTGACGGCCTGAGAAGGGAGAAAGATGAGATCTATGGGTGAGTGGGACAAGGCTGAGGGCTCTCGGGATGCGCCCCCCGCCACCCCGTTTCTTTGTCTCTCTGGATATGTTTCTCTCCTTCTGCGTCTGTCTCTCCACCTCTTTCCTCTGGGTCTCCTGTCCACCTCCCGGTTGCACCATACCTCCCAGCCCCACCCCACCCCCGCCCACCCCTCATGAACCCTCTCTCCTCCTGCTTCCCCCAGCCACCCACTCTTCCCGCTGCTAGCCCTGGTCTTTGAGAAATGTGAATTGGCCACGTGTTCTCCCCGTGATGGGGCTGGGACTGGGCTGGGCACACCCCCGGGCGGTGACGTCTGCTCCTCTGATTCCTTCAACGAAGACATTGCAGCCTTTGCCAAGCAGGTGGGCACGCACCATCCGCGGTGTCCCAGGAGAGCCAGTGAAGTGGCGGGGGGGCGTGGGCAGGAGATGGGATGTGCCCTCCCCTGCCTCTCTCTTTCCCCCAGGTCCGCTCCGAGAGGCCCCTCTTCTCCTCCAACCCAGAGCTGGACAATCTGGTGAGACCTGGGCCCTCCCCAACACCCCCTCCTCCAAGAGGGTCTCCTGTTCCACCCTCCGTAGCCCTGGGGTTGACTGTGGGAGCAGAGAGGAGACCACCTGACCCACATCCTCAAATAGTGATAATTTTTGCCATGTGCAGTGCAGTGTAGCTTAGCGTTTGTGAACAGGGATTCGATGGCCTCAGTTCAAATCTCAACTACACTTACTAGTTCTAAGATCCAGGGCAAGCAGGTCTACCTCCTTGGGCCCTTTTTCCTCATCTGTAAAGTGTAGCTAGTAATAATTTCTATCATGTAAGGCTATTGTGAGTATGTGCGTGCTAAGTCGCTTCAGTCGTGTCCAACTCTTTGCGATCCTATGGACTGGAGTCTGCCAGGCTCCTCTCTGTCCATGGGATTCTCCAGGCAAGAATACTGGAGTGGGTAGGATTTCCTCCTCCAGGGGATCTTCCTGACCCAGAGATCGAACCCACCTCTCTTTTCATCTCCTGCATTGGCAGGAGGGTTCTTTACCACTAGCGCCACCTGGGAAGCCCCATTCTGGGTATATGCTGAGTCAATGCCTGGCATAGATTGGGGACTCATTAAGTTAGCTAGTTCTATCAGTCAGCAGAACAGAGTCCACACCTAAATAAATGAAACCACTTGGCTGCAAAGGAGAGAGGAGAGGAGAGAGAAGGGAGGGAAAGAGAAGAGAGGAGAGGAGAAGCAGAGAGGGATAAATACCCCAGCTTGTACCTTCCTTTCCTGGTCCAGCTCCCACCGGGGCTTTCTATTGGCTGAACCCTTTGGCAAAGGACTCTGGGAAATGTAGTTTTCAGGTGAAGGGTGGGACCTAGATCAGAGGCCACGCAGGCAAAGGATGGGGTGTTTCTATTAGAGCTGACCTTAGCTCACGCCTCTTGTGATGAGTCCTCTTCTGCCTCTGGCACCTCTTGCTTCATTTCTTTATTTCTGATCTCAACCGCACACTGCCTTTTCCTTACTCCTGGGCCTCCGTCTCTGTTGTCAATTTCTCTCTGCCTCTGTCGACTGGTTTTTGCTCTTTGTACTCTCTCTCTGTCATCCAATGCACTTTTTCTGTCTCTCTGTCTCTGTTCCTCCTCCTCCTCCTCGCCTTTTTTTCACCTCCGCCTCTTCCTCCTTCTCTCTGTCTCCCTCCCTTCTTCCCTCCCTCTCCCCCCTCCTCTGTCTGTTTTCAGATGATACAGGCCATTCAAGTGCTCCGCTTCCACCTGCTGGAGCTGGAGAAGGTAAGAGCTTCTCACTTCCCCGCACAGCCTCCCCTGCCCCCCGTCCCTCCCCTCCTTGCCCCCTCCGCCCCTCCTTCAGGCTCTCTCCCTACCAGAGTTGGAGCAGGTGGCCACCCCCACCCCCGCACCCCAGCCCTGGCCCCCGGGTGGCCCCCCCAGTACCCCGGTGCCCCCTCAGGTCCACGACCTGTGCGACAACTTCTGTCACCGCTACATCACCTGCCTCAAGGGGAAGATGCCCATCGACCTGGTCATCGAGGATCGGGACAG
Source organism: Capra hircus (assembly GCF_001704415.2). NCBI lineage: Eukaryota > Metazoa > Chordata > Mammalia > Artiodactyla > Bovidae > Capra > Capra hircus. Next base: position 55,425,757 of record NC_030825.1, on the reverse strand, counting down.
CAGCTGCAGAGAGGACCTCGACGACTACCCGGCCTCCTGCCCCAGCCTCCCAGACCAGGTGGGCTCGGCATGGGGCCGCAGGCACTGCCCTGCCACCAAAGGCAGGCCCAGAGAGCCGGGGGTGGGTCATGCGCACCGTGACACAGCCTCAGGCAGGCACAGCCAGGCACAGCCCGACCGACGGTGCCACAGCTGTGCAGACTGCGGTACAGCTGGACGGGAGCACGCACGTACACCCCAACAGCTGCAGGTACCCCCTGTGAACTGGGCGACACCCACACAGGTTCACACACAGCCACATCTCACAGCCAGTTGATAACACGCATGCACTTTTAAGCACACACAGCCCAGCGGCGTAACAGGGCCGTAGACCTCACAGCCTGCCCGAGACGCTGCCGTCCTAGAGTGTGTGTGTGTGCGTGCGCGCGGTGCACAGACCCCAGGCACAAAATAGCCACGCACACAGCCCCAGCTCCTGCCATGCAAACTCAGCTGCAGTCACACTTAGACCCAGAGCAACCACGGTGCCTGCCCACAGGCACACACATGTCACCCCAGCCCCCTAACAGTCGGACTTCCGCTGGCGTGGGCACACACCTTGCCAGTCCGTGACCACGTGGCTCCAGATCCATTCAGTCTCGGATGCCATCAGACAGCAGTTTCATAGACTTGAGCACCCAGGTAATAGTCACACAACAGCCATACAGATCCCAAGGAGGCCCACGCCCACAAGGCAGTCACGCTATCAACACACTCCACAATTCTACAACACGACACCCGCCCCCAGATACAGGCGCATAGCTGCACCACAACTGCGTAGACTTGAGCATGCGCAGACTGAAGTCACAGGTGAGCCTCTGCCCACGCGTGCGCGTTCTAAGTCGCTTCAGTCGTGTCCGACTCTTTGCGACCCTGTGGACTGTAGCCCACCAGGCTCCTCTGTCCATGGGATTCTCCAGGCAAGAATACTGGAGTGTGTAGCCTTTCCCTTCTCCAGGGGCTCTTCTCGACCCAGGGATCAAGCCCACGTCTCTTGTATGTCTCCTGCATTGCCGCTGGAGTCTTTACCAGCTGAGCCACGAGGGAAGCTCAACAACCCATAATACGCACCCTCTCAGTGGCACACCCTGTGCGCGTGCTGACCCGTTGCAGCTCCCTCGGAGGCACAGTCACATTCCATATCTTCACTCAGCCACCAGCACACTCCCGTGGCCATGACACCTCCCTCCACACACACAGAATCATGGAGTCGCCGGGCAGCTCATGCAGGAATCAGGGTAACCACACACACTCCCGGCCCTTCTAACTAAAGCCACCAGCTTAGAAAACTAAACGTAGCCTTGCCCTCATCAGATACAGCCACTTGGCCAGTTCCAAGAGTGACGCAACCATGCTCAAACACCGCTGTGTGTCTCAGCTCTGCCCAGGTGACGACCACGTCACAGACGCCTCCTCTCCAGGGTCGCCCTTGCCGTGATGGGCAGGGACGTAAGCACGTTTACACTTACAATGCCTCATGGCAGACTCGGGACAGCATCGGGCGCACTGATGTGCTGGTGGTAAAGAACCCGCCTGCCCATGCAGGAGATATAAGAGACACGGGTTCGATTCCTGGGTCGGGCATGGCAACCCACACCAGCGTTCTTGCCTGGAGAATCCCACGGACAGACGAGCCTGGTGGACTGCAGTCCATAGAGTCACAAAGAGTCAGACACGACTGAAGCGCCTTTACACGCATGCACCCACAGCATCCGAATGGATCCAGAGCCAGAAGGGGAGGGTGACAGTTGGAACGATGCTCAAAAGCCTCCTGACCTGATGATCCTACCGTCTGCACACAACCCATCCCTAAGGCCCACACACTAAATTCCGCACAGATGTTCTGAGCGCAGAGGAAACTTCTCTAAGCCACCAAGTGTTTCAGGCTGAGCCCTGGCAGATGATACATCCACTCTGGGTTATTTGCAGGGCTGGGGGACTGATTACAACGCAGTGAGCAGGGTCTAGGACATTCAGCAGGGGAAGGGCTCACCCTGGGGCTCAACAACTGCCTGTGGCTGTTTCCACCCCCATTTTCGCCCAAGCTGCCTCCCAACAGTTGAACGATAGTCTTGATGCTTTTGATGTATCTATCCAGGTCGGTAGGCCGCCTGGGACACAAAGCTGGGACAGAGGTGAATTCAATGCATCGTCAAATTCCTCAAAACCTGTAGGAGTTTGGATAAAGAAAATATGGCTCTGGACTCTCTGATTTGTAATTTGGAGCCCCCCAAATCTCTGAAAACTGAAAGTTGGTGGGGTTTTTTTTCCCCGTTTAAGTTTAGTGCAAACTCATTTGGCAGCAAAATCTGACCTGAACTAATGAGAGGCTATTTATAGCCTTTATTTATTCCACTTAGTTAAGTATTCATCCATTTTGCTGCAGAAATGTTAATGAGTTTGATGACGAGGTTATGCCCCATTCCCTGCTGTGGGTGTTAGGAAATACACGGCATGGGCATGGGCACTGGTTTTACTGCTGAAAGATGTGGAAAGTTTAGAATTTTGCAACAGTGCTGGTTTCCAAGGATTTCAGATAAGGTTCGGGAGATCTGTACAAGCTCATCTTTACTGAACAGTTGCTATGTGCCTTTATGTAAATTAACTCATTGAATACCACTCTGGGAGGGGGTAGGTTGGACGGTTATTGTTTTCCATTTTTCCAGTTGAGGCACAGAGAGGTGCAGTGACTTGCCCAAGGTCACACAGCCAGCAAAGAGACAGAGACAGGCTTCACACTCAAGAGTCCTAGCTCCAGAGCCTGTGGTCTTAGTCACTGTTGTATATTGCATCCCGAGCTTTGACACTGACTTCCAACTCCTACTTTCCAGAATACTACATGGATTAGAGACCATGAAGACAGCGGGTCTGTACATTTGGGGACCCCAGGTCCATCCAGCGGGGGCCTGGCCTCTCAGAGTGGGGACAACTCCAGTGACCAAGGTAAGAAACTTGAGAAGCAGAGGGGAAAGGCAGGGGTCAGGCTGCGGATTGCAGTTAGGCAGCAGGTAGGACTTCCAGAGGGGCAAGGGTCACTGGGGTGTGGTGTGGTGCCTCAGAGGAGGGTTCTGGGTCCCTCTGGCCCCCCACTTCCCTGTCCACAAGCACAGCATCCCTCTCCCCACTCAGGAGACGGACTGGACACCAGTGTGGCCTCTCCCAGCTCTGGGGGAGAGGATGAGGAGCTGGACCAGGAGCGGCGGCGGAACAAGAAGAGAGGGATCTTCCCCAAGGTGGCCACCAACATCATGAGAGCCTGGTTGTTCCAGCACCTCTCGGTGAGAGTGCTGGGGCCCTGGGCAGGGGATGGGCAAAGAGAGAGACAGGGCAGGATGACTGCCTAGAGACTATGACCTGGAGATGGGAGGCTGAGGCAGGGGGAAATTGAGAGAAACTCTCAAGCAGATGGGAACTGACAAGAGCAAACATCCGTGGATGCCACCTGTGTGCCGGGTGCCACCAAGGACTCCTGACTCGTTCAGTCCTCCCCTCCAACCCACCCACCCATTCACCCACCTGTCAATCATCCACCATCCAGCCAAACATATCCTTCTGAGGGCAGGGATGTTATTAGCTCCATTTTGCAGATGAGGAGATCGAGGTCTCACGCCCGAAGTGGGTTCAAATGCCGGCAGTTCGGCCTTAATCACTGCACCCCTCTGCCTCTCAGACAGGGATGGTAAAATACAGACAGGAAGATAGACAAGGGGAGGCTGAAATGAAGATGGGGAAATTTAGGGAGCACTGAATCAGAGCAAGAGAGACACAAGGGGAGATTGAGTCACAGAGGGGGAGAGCCAGCCAGCCAGCCAGACACAAGGAAGGATAGAGACTGGGACAGGGAGAGACATACACAAGGACCTAATGGACTCAGCAAGGGCCGGTGCTGGGCTTTGCCTCCCTTCCCCGGGGTGGTGGAGTCCCACCCAACCCCAGCTCCACCTCCCTAATGAGAGTTGGCCAATTAGCCTCTAATTGCTGGAAGAGGTTGTGGGGTGGGGTGGGGGGAGGTGATGCAAGGGTAATTGCCCAAAGCTTGGCTCTGCCTCCCTCCGATGGGCTCCGGGGAGCATAGAAGCTTAGACATGAAGGCTCTCCCAGCCCTGCCCCCACCTGGGCTAGCCAATCCCCCTGGGGAACCTGGGCAGGCCAGGCCTTGGGGATCAAAGGGCAGCCAGGCAAGCCAGGTAACTCTCGCTGGTGGCTACAGCACCCGTACCCCTCAGAGGAGCAGAAGAAACAGCTGGCGCAGGACACGGGGCTCACCATCCTGCAAGTCAACAACTGGTGAGTGACACAGGAGGCTTGGGCGGTCCGTGGACCTGCCCGGGGTGGGAGGCCGGGCGCTGTCCGCGGTGCTGAAGGAGGCCCCGCAGCCCCTCAGAGCCTCTCTTCTTCCGGCGGCCCCTGTTATCTGTCCTCTCTAGCCCACTCGCTCTCTTCCTCTCAGTGTTCATTTCGGCCTCTCTTCTACTCACTCTTTGCACCCTCCTCCGTTTCCATGACCCCCTCCCAGGTTCATTAACGCCCGGCGTCGCATCGTGCAACCGATGATCGATCAATCCAACCGTACAGGTACAGAGAGAAGGTGGGGACAGGGGGCCTCGTGTTTCTAGGGGAGTGCCGAAGCCTGGACCAGGCATCCTGGGGCTCAGCCTGCATCCCTCAACAGGGCAGGGTGCGGCCTTCAGCCCAGAGGGCCCGCCCATGGCGGGCTACACCGAAACTCAGTCACACGTGACCAGCAGGCCTCCAGGTAAGGCCCCGCCCCCTTAACTAAGCCGCACCCCAGGGCACCAGGCCCCGCCTCTGAACAAGATGATGCCTCTCCCTCGGGGATTACGGTGTTGAAATGCTTCATTTGCATAAGAGGGGAGTTGGAGATGCAAACACAGGTTTCCTGCTCCGTGTTTTCCTCCCAGAGTTTGCTTCTTCCAGACTTCACCCATCCAGCGGAAAGTTCCATATTCGCTTAAAGGGCCAGCACCCTCTTGAACAGGCTTTCCTGGTGGCTCAGCAGTAAAGAATCCACCTGCCAAAGCAGGAGACACGGGTTCGATCTCTGTGTCGGGAAGATCCCCTGGAGAAGGAAATGGCAACCCACTCCAGTATTCTTGCCTGGGAAATCCCACAGACAGAGAAGCTTGGCAGGCTACAGTTCACAGGGTCGCAAGAGTCAGATACAACTTAGCAACTAAACCACCACCAACCTCTCAAATGATGACTCAGCTTGTCCTGATAGAGGATTCTCTTCAGGAAAGAAGCGGGAGGGGCATATGGAGGTGTCTGGTGAACACCCACTAATATCCTACTTTTGTCTTCCAGGATCAATGGGGATGAGTTTGAACTTAGAAGGAGAGTGGCATTATCTGTAGAGGCTGAAGTCAGGAGAAATGTGAGTGTCCTAGGTCTAGGGACATTGGGTTGGGGGTTATGCTACTCCCAACCCTTTGTAAGACCTTCAGACTCCCATAGTGAGCCCACCCACAGCAGGGTGCCCAGCCCTGTGCTGGGGACACAGCAGTGACTATGCCACCTCAGCTCTGCCCATGTGCAACTCACAGTCCAGACAGGCCTGCCCCTAGACGGTAATGACCTACAGTAAGCAGGGCTGGAAGGAGGGAACCCAGGAACTGGAAGAGCCCAGAGTGGGCACTGGACCCAGGCTGGGAAGTTCAGGGAGGGCTTCCTGGAGGAGGGGACTTTGGAGCTGAGACCAGGAGAATAAGAGGAGTGAAACAGGAAAGGAAGGAACAGTATATGCAAAGGCTATGAGACAGTCCCTTGGGCCACACCCCTCTTCCCCCAACAACCCCACATAACAAAGGGCTGGGCCGGCCTGAGGTTGGTAAGTCAAATGGGTAAGTAATAAACTCAAGGCCTGTAGAAAGGCTGGGAGATGAGAGTGGAGACCCGCGAGGGCTGACATATGGAGGACTCTGGAAGCTTGAGCCTGGGAAGAGAGATGGACAGGTTTGTTCAGGGCGGGTCCATGGGCATCACAGCTCTGCCCTGACCAACCATGGACAGGCGGGCCCTGGTCCCAGGGGACCTCTGGGACAGCAGTGGTGGAGGGAGCATCTCCTCCTGCTGCCCCAGGAAGCTGCCTTTTCTCCTCTATCTCCACTCTTTTCTCTCTCTCCCCAACCCTTGCCTTTTCCTTTGTCTTTCTGTTTCTCTCACTCTTTCTCTTTCCACATCTGCAGCTCTGATTATCTCTGTGTCTCTTCTCTGTCCTGCTCTGTCCATCCCTCTCGCCTGTCTCTATCGCTTTATCTTGACTGCCTCCCTGTCTTTTTATTTTTCCTCTCTGTCTCTCTCCCTCTCCCATATCTGCCCCGATTCTCTGCCTCTGTCTCTCTGTATCCCTCTCCCTCTGGGGTTGATGGCACAGAAGGCCTGATCGAGGTCCAGACCCCTCGCTGCCTCCTGACTTGGCTTCTCCTCTCCTCCTCACAGACCCCACCCTCTGGACTGTGACCGCTTCAGGCTCTTACCTGCTTCCGGTTACCACCTGGCCCACTTCCTACGCACCCCCCCCCCCAACTCAATGCCTACCTCCCTGGGACCCTGCTGTGACATGAGGGGCCTGAGCGCCCACTCGAGGGTCTCTCACGGACAAAGACAAGGCCTCCCAGCCCTGCACCCCACTGTGCCATCACCTCTGCTCAAAACCCAAGCTGAGATCTCAGGCCTGGGTCTTCAGAAGATGCCGGCTGGGGACACCCAGGACAGAGAAGGGATTGGGGGTGGGCTGGGGCCATCAGGGAAGGAAGGTCACCTGGATCTGACATTTGGGGAGGTTCCCTTCATCCTCCCAGCCCGCCACCCTCTTTCCCCTCTCCCCCTACCTCCCTCTTCTGTTGTCTTCTCTTTTTTTTAATGATAAAGTCTTAAAAAGCCACCAATCTGAGTTCGTGGGTCTCTTCCAGGATTCAAATTCTCATAGTGTGAAGCTCATGAGTTGCTAATTATAACAATAATTGATAGTCTGTCCCCTGCTCTCTCCCCAGGCCCTCCACGTGTATCAGTCAGCTCTCACCATGTAACCGACCACACCAAAGCTTCATGATTCAAAAGGCCAATTAACTTTTAGCTCATTTTTCTATGGGTTAGTGTCCTAGGCTCCGCGGGGCAGTTCTGGTGGCTTCAACAGGGCTCTCTTGTGTATATGTGCCCAGTCACGGGTCAGCAAGGAGGCTCTGCTGGTAGGCAGTGGGGACAACAGGAGTGACTGGGCTGCACGGTGACAGACCAGCAGGCTGTTTGGTTTGTTCAGTTAGAATACAGGCTTGGTTGGACCCTAAGAGAGAGCAGAGGGGCCCGTGGCCTCTTGAGGCCCTGGCTCAGATCTGGTCCATCTCCACTATCTTCTCTTGACCCCCAGAAATATGAAGAGCCAGCCCAGATTCAAAGGAAGAAAAATACAGTCCACCCTTTACGGGGGGTATGTGGGGAGCTGCAAGCTCAAATCGAAAGAGATGTGGATAGAGGGAGGGAAGAAGGACTATTGTATCCACCTCCTACATGGTGGCTCACAGATGGCTTTCTCCACCTGCCCCTTGGGAGACGAACAGCCTGGGAGGTGAGGAGCCTTGCCCATTGAGAGCAGTGCTGACCAGTGTGGGTTCAGATCCCGCCTCTGCGACATAATGGCTCTGGTGCATTGAGCAAGTGGCTTCACCTTGCTGGGTCTCGGTGTCCATATCTGGAGAGTGGGTGTGCAGTTATCTACCTGATAGGATGGCTGTGCTGGTTCATGGAGGTTTCCCGAGGAAAGTGCTCAGAAGGGCACCTGGCAGGTCATCTATGCTCACCAAAGGCAGAAGCTGTTATTTGTCACTGAAGAGACTCAGTCTGCCCGCTGATGGGCAGACTGACCCAGCTGGGGCTCTCGGCTTACCAGAGCTGCCTCCCCAGAGAAGACAGACGAGGCGGGCGCCACGCTAGCTCTGTTCCTCCCACTCTGTTTCGCTCTCTCTCCATCTTTTTCAGTTTCTGTCTCCCCACCTCAAGCCCTTGCTCTGAACTCTCTGCCTCCTTTCTTTCTGGGTTTTGATGACCTGTCTCCCTAGGAGGAGGGGCATCTGCCTGCTCACCCACCCCCTGGGGGGTCGAGTACATTCGGAAACATGCAGAGAGATGTGGAAACACACACACACGTGTGCTGGGGAACTCGAGGAACAGCCACAGATCAGCCACCTACATATGGGTTTTTGCACACACACACCACAATGCTCCCACTCACACACACGCAAGTTCATTCACACTTGTGCTCACACACGCCAGTGTTCACACTCTCCCAGACTCCCAGCATGTCACACCCGTGTGAAGGGTGCCCATAGGACTGTGGCAGAGGCTGACACACACACAGTCAAGCAGGTGACTTTGCTGGTGACCCAGGCAAAGTTCCAGAAACAGAGTTGCCCAGAACTCTCCTCGGAAACAGCCAGACAGCAGGGAGGTCACGAATCCAGACTCCAGCCCACCATTTCTGGGTTCACATCCCCACTCGGATACTTACCAGCCATGCAACACACACTCGGAGGTCTCAGACATGCTTGGAGACATATGGAGACCCTCACAGCCTCCTTCAAGCACCACCCCCCCTCCCCACACACACACACATCTCCTAACAAGCTGCACTATGCAAACAAGGAAACTGAGGCTTGGGGCCCCAGGTCTTCTCTGTCCAAGGCTGCGTTAGGCCTGAGATGACTGGTGTGAAGGGGCCATGACTCAGGAGACCCAAATCCTAAGACTGTAAAAGGAGATTTTGTTCATTCATTCATTCATTCGCTCAGCAGATGTGGGCTGCCCACTCACTGCCCAGCTCCAGGGAGAGCCACTCGGCCCTGGATGAGGTGGTCATGGGTCAAATGTGCCTCATCCAAACCTGCTTCAGTCGTGTCCAACTCTTTTGCGATGCTATAGACTGTAGCCCTCCAGGCTCCCTGTCCATGGGATTCTCCAGGCAAGAATACTGGGGTGGGTTGCCATGCCCTGCTCCAGGGGATCTTCCTGACCCAGGGATCGAACCTGCATCTCTTATACCTCCTGCATTGGCAGGCGGGTTCTCCCGCTAGCGCCACCTGGGAGCCCCACTCATCTGACGATCGGTTGCTATTGACTCTGGGGTCTGATGGTCCTGCGTTTGTTCCCAAGACACCAGTGTAGATTCTAAGATGCTTAGGTCTGGACCTTGTTTGTGGTAAATGACCAACTCTGTGCCCCTTCGGGGCATCTGTCCTAGCTCTTCCCTATGCCTGGGACAGCCTCCTGGCTCACAGGTCACCTCTGTGAAGACACAGGAACAGCCAAAGCAAAAGACCCCCTTCCATTCACTGCTCTCTCACCACCTCCTTCCCTGCCCGCTGTCAGCCCCTCCCTGGAACTCTCCATCACCTATTTGCCCATCTCCTTGGGGGCTTCCCTGGTGGCTCAGGTGGTAAAGAATCTGCTTGCAATGCAGGAGACCTGGGTTCAATCCCTGGGTCAGGAAGATCCCCTGGAGAAGGGGATGGCAACCCACCCCAGTATTCTTGCCTGGAGAATCCCATGGACAGAAGAACCTGGCCAGCTACCGTCTATGGTGTTGCAAAAAGTCGGACACGACTGCGTGACTAACACTTATTGGCTGGAATCTCAGCCCTTCCGGAAGGCAGGAACTTGTTTTTCTCTGTCACTGCAGTGACCAGGGGCATCAGACAGCACCTTACACCCAGCAGGTGCCTGGGAAACAGGTGGAGAGCAGAGAAAGCAATTCTGTAGTTCTGAGACTCAGCTGCTTTTCCTCATCATTCATTCCTCCTTGGCTGCAGGCATATCCTGGGCACTCACCCTCTGCTCATCAGTGAACAAGACAGAGACCGACCATACCCTGGGGCGGGATCGACATCCTAGTGGGGAAGACCATGATGAACACGTCATTTAGTCTGTTAGAAGTTGATGGTGTCTTAAGAAGCAGAGCAGGGTAGGGATGTGGAGTGCCAATGCTTCTTTCATACATTCATTTACCTGAAACTCCTTGCAAAGCAGGAGATGCGGGTTTGATCCCTGGGTTGGGAAGACCCCTTGGAGAAGGAAATGGCAACCCACTCCAGTATTCTTGCCTGGGAAATCCCATGGATAGAGGACCTGGTGGGCTACAGTTCATGGGGTCACAAAGAATCGGACATGACTGAGCGACTAAAACAACCAAAGACTGTTCTAGAAGCTTTATATCTACCAACCCAGTAAACTCTTACACTAAACCCCAGGAGGAGGTGTGATCACTGACCCAATTTCCCAGATGAGGAAACTGAGGCCCAGAGAGGTGAAATCGTTCACTCGGGGTCACAGAGCTGGAGAGTGGAGGTTGCCATTCTAACCTGCGTAGTCTGGCAGCTCAGAAGCCTGTGCACTAACCACTTGCTTCACAGCCTCTCATTAAAAAAAAAAATACTAATTCTACCACAAACTGCTTTCTGAGTCAGATATTGTTCTAGTGACTGTGATTAGAGTTTGTCTCTCCCCAAACTTTCGGGGACTGAAATGGGATGGATGAGAGCTAGACAGCAAGGACTTCCAGCGGCTTCCCTGGTGGCTCAGATAGTAAAGACTCTGCCTGCAATGCAGGAGACTTGGGTTTGATCTCTGGGTCGGGAAGATCCCCTGGAGAAGGGAATGGCTACACACTCCAGTAGTATTGCCTGAAGAATCTCATGGACAGAGGAGCCTGGCCCGTAGGATGGCCAAGAGTCTGAGAAGTCGTGTCTGAACACACACACATACACAGGGGAGGATTAGAGGGAGGGGACAGGGCTGGGCCAAGACCTGAGAGCAACTCCGAGAGGAAGCTCTCACATTGGTTGACCTGGCCTGGCTGGCGAGGGGGCAGCTTGGGAGGTTGGAGAGTGGGGGAGGGGAAGCTCCTCTCTCCCCCTCCCCCACCTTCTCCAGCGCCGACTGGAAATACCTTTCATTTAATCCTTTCTAATTAAACCAATTGAATGTGCCATGGGGGAGAAGAGAAATTGGACGGAAGGTTAATTGTAACTAAAAATACCTCCCCCACTTCCTGAGGTGAGGAACCAGCTGAACCCTACTTTCTGGGGCAGCCTGTGCAGCGGGTGGGTGTTGCTGAGTGGGGCGGGCCCAGGGAGGTGGGGACTCTAACGGGTCTGCGGCGTGGCCTGCATGCTGGGTGGTAGTGGGTCCGGGTGGTGTGTGTGTGTGTGTCTGTGTGTGTGTGTGCATGCGTGGCTGCTGGTGTAGTGGCCGCCACCAGGACTGAGTCCGCCGCCGAGCCTGTTCCTGAAAGGGATGTATGTCATTGGCGAAGGGCTGCGTGGTGGCTGTGGCTGTCACGCTGTCCCTCGATATAGGTTGTATGCCTCCGTGTGAGCGTGTGTCCATGACTACGAGCCTCTGGGTGGGACTGTGGGGCACGGTGGGTCTTTGTAACTGGGGACCACCTTGCGTGTGTCCATAGCCTTGGCTGTGTCCCCACCGCAGCTCTTCTCTGCAGACCAGACCTCATGGTGGCCGCCCCTGAACTGGGCAACTTAAACGCAGTGGAGAATCATCGGATCCGGACGGCTGGGACCAAGACGTGGCACCGAGCAGCCAAAGGCCAGGTGGGCGTGACCACCACGCGATGGGCGTGACCACCGCGTGTGGGCGTGGCCACCACGAGGGACAGCCCGGTAAACGGCGATCAGAAGAGGCCCTGGTAGTTGACTCCTAAGGGGGAAATAGATACCCTGTCCACTAAGTTCTTACTTGGTCTGTATGTGTGGGAGAGTTCTGGGTCTAGTGAAACAAAGTCAAACCCGAATCCTAACACCGGATAATCACGGCTCCTCCATCAATCCCCAGGTCACAGATCCAGGACTCCTCGAATGAGGGGAGACCAGGACCCCTCAATTAAGGACCCCAGTACTCTGACCCAAATTCATACTGTTCATCGTTTTACCAGTTTTCCCCAAAGGGACTTACAGACCAGGGTCACTGTGCACTGGGGGAAAAGAAATAATCAGACTTTCAGGGACTTCCAGACACTTCTATCTGAGCTAACGCTGATTTCTGAAGACCACAAATGTCACCGTGGCCATCAGTCAGAGGGACCTCGTGGATTTCAGGTGATTAGTTTTTATTCTGCTCAGACGCGTCTCACCGTGGCCCAGGGCATCCCCGAATCCATCGTGTGATAACTTGCCCGATTCTGGAATGCACAATTGAGGTACACATTCTCAACAGCTGGCAGAATGCCCACCTTGGTGTCTGACTGGGATGGTGGACGAGGCCACGGGGCTACCTGGTATGGCCCATAGCTGTGTCTGGGGATGTGTCTGGGTGGGATCCTGTGGCCAAGCGAGTCTTTATAACTGGGGACCTCCTTGTACACAGCAGTCTCTCCGTGTGCGTGGCTTTGTAGCCTCTTGTGAGTTCCGTGTCCACAGCAGTGTGGGGTCGTCGTGCGCGGACGCGCTAGAACGTAGGACCAGGCAATGAGCCCGGGCTTCCTCCAGAGGGCGCTGGGGCGCCAGAAAGATAGCAGGCTTGTGCCTGCTAGGTCGCTTCAGTCGTGTCCAACTCTTTGCGACGCTATGGACTGTAAGCCCACCAGGCTCCTCTGTCCATGGGATTCTCCAGGGAAGAATACCAGGGTGGATTGCCATGCCCTTTTCCAGGGGATATCTACGACCCAGGGCTCGAACCCACGTTTCTTATGTCTCCTGCATTGGCAGGCGTGTTCGTTACCACTAGCGCCACCTGGGTGGCTTTATTGGGATATAATTCACATACTATAAAATTCACCGATTGAAAGTGTATAGTTCAGTGCCTTCGGTGTGTTCACAGAGTTGTGCTTCCCTCACCACAGTCGATTCTAGAACATTTTCATCACTCCCTAAATAAACTCTCAACCCCTTAGCACTCGCTATGGATTCCCCATCCCAAGGCCCAGTCCCAGTCAACCACCCATCCCTTCTCTGACTCTATGGATTTGCCTGTTCTGGACATTTCTTATTAAGCAAAATATAATAAATGTGAATCTTTTGATTATACATGAAATCATTCTACATGAAGTCTTTTGTGTCTGCCTTCTTTCACTCAGCATAGTATTTTCAAGGTTCCTCCGGCTCGTGGCTGATAATATTCCATTGTCTTGGGAGAATGTAGAGCAGAGAAAGGACAGAATTGGGTTTGCGCTTTGCCCCTCAGGCTGCCACGTGGAAAGTGGACTGGGGGGGTGTTATGAGTGGAATTCTGTCCCCCAAAGAGATATACTGAAATCTTCACCTGTGAACGTGACCTCGTTTAGAAAGAGAGTCTTAGCAGATGGTCAAGTTCAGATGAGGTCATGGGGGGTGGGCCTTAATCCAACATGACTGTTAATATGTTCCTTATAAAAATGTTGCTTATTAAAAGGGAACATTTGGACACAGACAGACACTCCAGAAGGAAAAGACAGTCACATGAAGACGGAGGACTGGGGTGGTGTAGATACAAGCCAAGGAATGCCAAAGATCGCCAGCAAATCACCAGAAGCTGGGCGAGACAGGGAATGCTTCTCCTGTGGGTTTCGGGACGGGGGAGCCTGGTGGGCTGCCACCTATGGGGTCGCACAGAGTCGGACACGACTGAAGCGACTCAGCAGCAGCAGCAGCAGCAGGCCAGGGCAGGGACGTGGGGAAATAGGGCCAGTCTGTCTTTGCGGTGCACAGCCGGCTCTAGTTGCAGCGTGTGCGATCCAGCTCCCCAATCAGGGACTGAGCCCAGGCCCCCTGTGCTGGGAGTGTGGCATGCTCACCACTGCACCACCAGGGAAGTCCCCGGGCCAGACTTTTTAGAAGTGAGAGCGCCACCCAATTTCTACATGGCACCTGAAGATAAAGTGCTGAACCCTTGGCTCGTGGCAGGTGGGGAAATGGCAGAACGCACTTGCTCCCAGAGAAGATGGTTGCTTTGGCATTGGGAGTGGGAAAAGGAGGTTGCTGCTGCTGCTGCTGCTAAGTCGCTTCAGTCGTGTCTGACTCTGTGCGATCCCATAGACGGCAGCCCACCAGGCTCCCCCATCCTTGGGATTCTCCAGGCAAGAACACTGGAGTGTGTTGCCATTTCCTTCTCCAATGCATGAAAATGAAAAGTGAAAGGGAAGTCGCTCAGTCGTGTCCGACTCTTCGCGACTCCATGGACTGGAGCCTACCAGGCTCCTCCGTCCATGGGATTTTCCAGGCAAGAGTACTGGAGTGGGGTGCCACTGCCTTCTCCGAAAAGGAGGTTAGTCCTGGGAAAAAAGGAGTGAGCCATTGGCTGCTGATTATTATTAAGATGAGGACGACCTAGATGAACACCAAAGACTAACCACTGAGGCCACCACTGACCTTGACCAAAGCAGTTGTGAGTGTGTGTGTGTGTGTGTGCACGCGCGCGTGTGTATGTAGGGGGAACCCTGGGAGAAGAGGACATGTCGTGAGTCTTCTATATGAGCCCAAGGGTTTTACTGGGTGTCATCGTGTGTCCTCTTCATTTAATTCTTCTCTGTAGCTAATCATGAGTATTTCTCCAGGTCATTCTAAATTCTTTCTAAATTAAATTTGCTGGAAGCTGTGCAATATCGCTTTGTTTGGTGTGCCATTCTAATGATTGTAAAAAACCTATTTCCCATTCCACTTCTAGGCTGTTTCTGGTCTTTTTTTCTTCCAAGAGCATAATAGCAAACACCTTTGCATATTCTTTTTTTGCGGAAATTCTTTTTTTTTAAAGTTTTCTCCATTATATACAATTTAGAAAAGCTGGAAAAAGTAATAAGGGGGAAAAAAGTCCTCTGGAATGCCACACCCAAGAGGCTTTGAGCATGAGGTTAGTTCGATGAATCCCATTGTGAATGGAGGCAGAGCCCATATGCTTTCTGCACAAAGCATCCAAACACAGACACACTCCGGTTATTACAGGTGCGTCTGACCCCTGGGTTAGTGGACACAGAGGCCTCCCTCCCCCACGACCATGATGATGATTCCTTCTGTCCTATACAGCGTTCTGATGGACCCGCCTTACACTGCCTCTTCCTTATACTTTTCCCCAAACTCTTGGCCATTTCCTTAGGATACATTCCCAAGATCTTGTACAAGCACTGGGTCAAAAGTTAAGAGCATTTGTCAGAAGTCTTGAGCACCGATTGCAGAATTTCCTCTCCTTTGAAGCATCTGTGCCCAAGCATGCATGCTAAGTCGTTTCAGTCATGTCCAAATCTTTGTGACCCCATGGACTGTAGCCCTCCAGGCTCCTCTGTCCATGGGATTCTCCAGGCAAGAACGCTGGAGTGGGTGGCCATGCCCTCCTCCAGAGATCTTCCCAACCCAGGGATCAAGTCAGTGTCTCTTACATCTCCTGCACTGGCAGGTGGGTTCTTCACCACTGGTGACACCTGGGAAGCTCTTTGAACCATCTCTACTTCTCTCCAATTTCCAAGTGAAGTTGCACGCAATTTGGTGTAATTGCAAATACCCAAATCATGCTTACTATGTGCCAGGCCCTGTTCTAAGCATTTTATATAACATATACGGATTCACTTAATCTTTTCAGATGAACTTAATCTTTGAAACAATCCAGCAAGAAAGATATTCTCATTACCCTCCATTTTGCAGATGGAGCAGGTGATGCCCAGAGAGTTTGGGTAACCTGTCCAAGGTTGCACAGCAAGTATGTAGCAAGGCTAGGATTTGAATCTAGATCGTCTGGCTCCTGAGTCCATTTTCTTTTTTTAATATTTATTTTTATTTATTTACTTTGGCTGCACCAAGTATTAGTTGTGGCACGTGGGATCTTTAGTTGTGGTATGCAAACTCATAGTTGTTTGTGACACGTGGGACCTAGTTCCCTGACCAGGGATCGAACCCAGGGCCCCTGCATTGGGAGCTCTGAGTCTTAGCACTGGACTCACTAGGTGAGTCCCCTAGTCCATGCTGAGTCCATGATTCTACCCTGAGTGGAGACTTTGCTTTTTCTACAACCAAGGAGAGCTCCAGGGCCAAATTTACTCAGCCATTACTCAACTGATGAGAGTCTTTCTGGCTTCGAATTTTCTGTTATAATGAGGTAGATCCAGGTTTTATGGGGCCTGAGGTTCATACGATTTGGGGTGCCCTATTTTGGAAAAATATAGAACTACCAAAGCATAAGGTGCAGGATCTTGAAAAAGGTCCGAACAAGTAAGGGTCCTGAGGCCTCGGATGGCACCAGCATCACAGTAAATTCCCCTCTAGAGAAACAGCCGAAGCAAGTAGAAGCACAGAAGCACGTCACACGGTCTGCACGTGTGTGCAAGTGTTTGCGGTGGAAAGCTTCCTAAAAGCAGAGTTTAGACTTCCCGTCCAGATTCCTAGAGCAGTTGCTGCTGCTGCTGCTAAGTAGCTTCAGTCGTGTCCGACTCTGTGCGACCCCATAGACGGCAGCTAACCAGGCTCCTCCATCCCTGGGATTCTCCAGGCAAGAACACACAGGAGTGGGTTGCCATGTCCCTCTCCAATACATGCATACATGCTAAGTCACTTCAGTCCTGTCCGACTCTGTGCTACCCCATGGACAGCAGCCCACCAGGCTCCCCTGTCCACGGGGTTCTCCAGGCAAGAACACTGGAGCGGGTTGCCATTTCCTTCTGCAGCCTGGGATATAATACATGCTCAATAAACAGTTGTGGGATCTATTTATCAGGACACAGAAAAACTAACTGTACAGGAAGATTGGAAAACTGAAGTATGTTAAGACTAACAACTTCTGCTCTTCAACAGACATCGTTAAAATAGAAAGGCAAACCACAAATAAAAAGACATTGGTAGTACCGACATTCAACACGTATTTGTATCCAGACTATCTAAAGAACCTCTGCAAACAAGTGGGGAAAAAAGACAACCCAACAGAAAATAGATCTAACACATAAATGGGTGCTGCACAAAAGAGACAATCCAAATATCCAATAAGCACATGAAAAGATGCCCCACGTTATCATTTGTCATCAGGGAACAGAGAAACGCAAATTAAAAACCACGAAGTGGATCTACTGGAACACGCGTACCATGAGAGGGAAGGTAAATGGATGAACCTCTTTGAAAACTGTTCAGCAGCTTCTTTTAAACAGAAACATACACTCACCTTAAGTGTAGCAATTACCTAAGGCAGCGATTCCGGTCATTAAGTGTTTACCCAAGAGAAATGAAAACAGGTCCACATGAAGCCTTACATATGAACATTCATAGCAACTTTATTTCATAAATACTACCTCCCCACTGGGAATAACCCAAACATTTAGAGAATGAAGAGGCTGTGGCATATTCAGACAATGGGAATACCACAAAAAGGACATGCTGTATGACTCCATTTATGTGAAATTCTAGAAAAGAGACGGAGAAGGCGATGGCACCCCACTCCAGTACTCTTGCCTGGAAAATCCCATGGACAGAGGAGCCTGGTAGGCTGCGGTCCATGGGGTCTCGAAGAGTCGGACACGACTGAGCAACTTCCCTTTCACTTTCACTTTCATGCATTGGAGAAGGAAATGGCAACCCACTCCAGTGTTCTTGCCTGGAGAATTCCAGGGATGGGGGAGCCTGGTGGGCTGCCATCTATGGGGTCACACAGAGTTGGACACGACTGAAGTGAGTTAGCAGCAGCAGTAGCAGCTAGAAAAGAGAAATCTAATAAATGGTGACAGAAAAAAGATCAGCCTGGGGCTGAGGCTGCCGTGAGACACTGACCATAAGAGGCAGGAACCATGGAACTTTCTGGAGTTTAGAAAATGTTCTGTCTTGATTGGAATGGTGGTTACACAGCTGTGTTTGCCAAAATGCACGGACGTTTTATTGTATGTAAACTGGACCTCAATACAGTTAAAAAGAAAATCTCTCTTTCCTGCCTCCCCTCCCCTCCTCTCCCTCCCTCCCCTCCTCTCCCTCCCTCCCCTTTGCAGAGACGACCATTAGTTAAGTTTGCGGTGAATCTGTTTCAGCTGGTGTGTAATGCTATTCAGGTACCTGAGTATATGCAAAGGGCATCCACGTATGCAGAGGGCGTCCCGGGTGGGTGGCTCAGGGTAAAGAATCTGCCTTCCAGTGTAGGAGACAAAATAAATGTGGGTCCGATGCCTGGGTTGAGAAGATCCCCTGGAGGAAGAAATGGCAACCTGCTCCAGTATTCTTGTTTGGAGAATCCCATGAACAGCAGAGCCTGGCAGGCCATGTCACAAACAGTTGGACATGACTAAGCACGCACGCATGCACGCACACAAAATGTTTCCATTTTTCAAAAAATGGGATCATCTGACACATGGTTCTGTAACTTGCTCCCTTTCACTTAGTATAATTTGGAGATATTTTTTTGTGTCAGTACAAAGCCTGCTTTTGTTTGGCATGTCTGCATAGTGGTTCATTATATTGGGTGGGGCTTATTAATATTTAAGCAGTTTCATATGGAGAGACATTTAAGCTGTTTCCCATCTTTTGCTCCTACAAATAAAGCCGGCATGAATATCCTTGACCATATGTCATTTTCAGACATATGTGTATCTATAGGATAACTTCCTGGAGGTGGAATCACTAGTCCAAGGGAAGGGGCATTTTTACCAGGTCATTTGATAGATTCTCTCGAATGTCCTACCAAACAGGCTGTACTGAATTAATCATTCTTATTTCCCCTAATTGCAAGTGAATCTTAGCATCTTTGTAGACTGTTCTGGGCCATTTCTATTTCCTCTTCTGTGTGGACTCAAATCTTTTGACTCTGTCCTTCCTAGGCTCTTTGTCATTTTCTTATTGGTTTGTAGCAGCTCTTTATATATTCTAGACCTTAAGCTTCATCATAGATGTTACAAACACCTCTCCCAGTCTGCTGCTTGTCTTTTGGCTTTGTTTATGATGACTTTACCCCCTCAAAAAATTTCTTGTATTGTCTCTATCCCTTTTCTGAAAATGACTTCCCAACTCAAGGTATTGAAACTAGAGAAATAGGGATTTCCCTGGTGGCACAGCGGGTAAGAATCTGCCTGCCAATGCAGGAGACATGTGTTGATCCCTGGTCTGGGAAGATTCCACATGCTGTGGAGAAACTAAACCTGTGGGTCACAACTACTGAGCCTGAGCTCTAGAGTCCGTTCTCTGCAATAAGAGAAGCCGTGGCAATGAGAAGCAGGTGCACTGTGATGAAGAGTAGGCCCTGCTCCTACTAGAGAGAGACTGCACACAGCAAGGAAGACCCGGTTCAACCAAAAATTAAGATAAAATAAATTTTACAAGATTTTAAAATATGTGAAAGAAGGGAGGAAACTCTAAATGCCCAGAGATGGCCGGAAGAGCATCTATCAGAAT
This sequence comes from Capra hircus, assembly GCF_001704415.2. Taxonomy (NCBI): domain Eukaryota; kingdom Metazoa; phylum Chordata; class Mammalia; order Artiodactyla; family Bovidae; genus Capra; species Capra hircus. The sequence goes on along the minus strand of NC_030825.1, from coordinate 55,406,375 downwards.
TGGGTCCCAGCTCCTCAACGGTGATTTCTATGGCCTTCCTTAACAGTTCCAGAAGCTCTTACTATCCATTAGTTCCCCAGAGAAACATGTCTATTCTGATAGGTGGCCCAGACTGACCCGGATTAAGTGCTGGTGAGGCTCTTGGGGAAATGGGTGCTTTCATCTTCTTTGAGGGGACTTTGTACCACTTCAGTGTAGCAGGATCTCTCAAAATGCAAAGTTGATAGGCATTCATTCACCAACCTTTAAAAATTCGCTCTTGAAGCATGATATACAGAAAAGTGCATGCATCTTTGGCTTGGTGAATTTTCCCAGAAAATGAAACCTACCTGCGCCACCAGCATCCAGATCAAGAAACAAACCGTGAGCGCCCCCTCCAGCAACCTGGTTGGTGCTGCCGCGACCTCCACTAGGTTGCATGGAGCTGTGGTTTAGGCCCTTCTGTTATAAGAATTGATCACGATCTACTTAACTATTCTTTTGTCGATAGGCATTTGGTGGGGTTCTAGTTACAAATAATGTTATTGCCAACACACAACACACTTGTGCATTTCTGCAGAGTGTGCGTTTACAAGTGGAACTGCCAGCTCATAGAGGACGCGCCCAGACTCAATTTTAGGAGATTCTTGAATTTTTTCCCCAGTCATTTTACCAATTAACACTCCCACCAGCAACGTATGGGAACTCTGCTTGTGCCACATACTGACTTAGCATTGGGTTTTTTATGTTAGCCGTTCTAATGAGCATTATTGTGATATTTATCGCAGTTTCAATAGCATTTCCCTGACAGCTAATGATGACAAGTATTTTTTCATGGGCTTATTAACCATGTTTTTTTACTTTGGGGGTTTATATTCAGTATTTGCCACTTATAAAGCAAGTTCAAACCTTATTGATTTGAATTTTTTGTATAGCATAGTTTCTATATTTATGTAATGTGTACAGTTAATTATATGACATATTTGCCATATATATATTTTCTCCAAGTCTACACTTGCCTTTGCATTTTTTGTTATTTTTCTTAGTATCTTTTGTAGGGCAGTTTTCTAATTTGGTTTAGTTCAATTATCATTTTATTACTTGTACTTTTGTTTTTATTATTGATTCTGATTGTTTATTAATTTCATTTTTATATTTATTTATTAAACTTAAGTCCAGGACTTCTGTATCAAAATGAACCTTCTGAGAAAAATAGTTCAGCTGCATTCACTTGTCAAGAGATAAAAAACGCTGGAGCAGAGAAGTTAAGGGGCTTTATCCAAGGCCACAAGGTATTGAAATCTGTCAAATGCCTTTTCTGTTTTTAATAGGGTGAATCACATTAATTGACTTTCAAATGTTGAATCGACTTTGTTTCACTAGAGTAAATGCCACCTGGCCACGATGTACTACTGTTCTTTATCTGAGGCTGACTGTGAATTGTAACCTTGAGGAAGGGGTTCTGGGTCTGATTCTGGCATCAGGGCAGTGCTGGCCCAGAGGCGTCCTCTTCCACACCGTGAATGAGCCGCTGTTGAGTGTCATGCCTTCAGTCCCTGTCTGCTGGAGGTCACCAGTGAACCCATCCAAGCCTGTCCTCTGCGTCTCTAACTACGAATTAAATTGCCTTAGTATTAAGTTGGCCAAAAAGTTCATTCGAGTTTTTCCGTAGGCTGCTATGAAAAACCCAAATGAATTTCTTTGCCAACCCAACAGATACACAGCAGTGTGCCGTTTATCTGTTTCTTCTTGGGCTCAGGTAGTTTGTGTCTCTGTTTCCTTCTCGCTGGGTCTCGTTCTTTCCTCTACCCCATGATGGTCTCTGTCTTGACCACATCCATCCTGCCTCACCCAGATTTCAAACCGGAGTTGCAGAATTCACTTCCACCGTTGTTTACAGCATTCCCCCTGTCGGGGAGACATGGTCGAGGAGTCCCGAGGGGACGGCTGAGACCTGCCCACGGAGAGCACAGCAGAATGGCCCCCGTGACCAGGCAGCCCGTGGGCCACAGAGCACTGACCCCACCCCACCCAGCTCCTAAAGCCACACACGTGAATGGGCCAGGCCGGGGTCTCTGAGTTCGAGGGAAAGCAGAGGCCGTGAGACAGACTGAGAGAGAGCAGTCGCCAGGGGCCATCAGACCCTGGACCTGGAGTCTGAGGTCCCTGTTCAGCCTCAACTCCCGGGATCTACCCCAGGACACATCAGGTGGCCGCTGCAACAGGAGGGGTAAGAGTCAGGCCACGGGGAGGACCAGCAGAGACGGTTGTGATTTCTGGATGTGTGTACACACGTGCTCAGTCACGTCTATGCGACCCCACGGACCACAGCCTGGCAGCCTCCTCTGTCCATGGGGATTCTCCAGCAAATATACTGGAGTGGGTTGCCATTTCCTTCTCCAGGGGATCTTCCTGACCCAGGGATCCAACCCGCCTCTCCTGCGTCTCTTGCACTGGCAGGCGGGTTCTTTACCACTGCGCCACCTGGGAAGCGCACTTTATGGATGGGCAGGCTTACAGACCCGAGTCCATCTGTGAGAGTTTATTCACGTACTTATGCTCCCTCCACCTCGGGGCTGGGCTCAGACCACAGTTCCGAGCCTAGGCTGGGAGCGAGGGCGGCAGTCTGGCCTTGGCCCTGGTCCGGGATGGGCTGGGTTCACACGTGCTGCCTCCGGTGCCGCAGGATTTCCGTGGGCGTGAACAGAAAGTCCTTCTGGCAGGCCTCGCAGTGGTAGGGCTTCTGCAGGGCAGATGCCTTCTGGGGAGGTTCGGGGGCAGCTTCCTCAGCCCCTAGGGGAGAGGAGAAGGGGGTTGAGGGGGGTGCTCCACCGCGTGCTCTCACCCCCACCCAAATACCAGGAACCTCTGTGGCTCAGGCTCTCCTGGCCTCTGGGGAACTCCAGCTCTGCCTCCTCCAGGAAGCCTTCCTTGATTAATACACACAAGGGCAAGTCTGTGTCCCCATGGGGTGAGAGAGACAGAGAAAAAACACAAGTGGAGACACAGACACTGAATGAGACAGAGAGCGCCCTGGGGTGGGACCACATGGCCCCGCAGCCATCTCCCCGTGAGCGCCAGTGTGTGGCGTGGGACGCACCACAGGAGACTCTGCCCAGGTCTGCCCACTGCAGTGGGTGTGGCCGCGGCAGAGACGGCTCGCGGACAAAAGAGAAAAAGAGAGACAGAAGAGCAGAGGCAGAGATCAGAGAGATGGCGGCAGATTCCAGAGAGAGGCAGGCAGAGGCGCGGGAATGAGGTGGCTCCAGGCCCCCGTGTCCCGGGCTCTGGGTCTCAGGGACAAAGCCCATCGTGGCACCAGCCAGGCAGAGGGTTGAGGTCGTGGATCCCCGGAGTGTGGCATGAACCCCCAGGTGCACGGAAAGAACCCCAGGCTGAACAGACAGCGGGGCGGACACAGGCGTCTGGGCCCCGCCCCAGCCTCACCTGGGGGGCCGTCCTGCGGGGCCTCGGGGCAGGTGTTCTCATGGGCGATGCGCTCCAGGGGCGTCAGGGGCATGTGCAGGCCGCAGTGCGGGCAGGTCCAGAAAGTGCGGAGACAGTCGCTGTACAGGTCCGCGTCGCTCTGTGACAGCAGGCTGTGTCAGGGCTTGGCTCCCTGCCCCGCTCCCCACCGCCAGCCTGGGACCTTCCCAGAAGCCCTCGGGGCTGCAGGCCCTTTCTGAAACTGCATCCCTGGAGTAAGCTGAAATATGTTTGGGGGTGCTGGGGGGAATCTCTAAAATCCCACTCTCAGGGGCAGGAGGATGAGGGGCCAAGGTGCGCATCCGTGCTCACCGTGAGGCAGTTGTAGGTAAGGAAGTCAGTGACTGCGTAGCCCCCTTTGGTGGGGTGGGGGGACGGGACAGAGTTGCCAAAGAGGCCAGGGAGACTGGGGGCAGCCGTGATGGTCTGGGGCCCCACATAGAGGTTCTGGGCTTCCAGCCCTGTGAGCCGCCGGAGGCTGTAGGAAACCTGAGCAAAGAGAGACAGGAGACAGAGCAGACAGACTCTATCAGCAGACAGGAGATGGGCAGACATAATGGGAGGACCTGGATCCAGCTGTGCCTGAAGTCCACCCCTGGACTTTTCAGTTAAGGGGGCCAATTTCTTAAGCCACTCACAGCCTGGTTTCAGATACTCACGACCAAAGGCTTGTCTAGAACGCTCCCTTACCTGCTCTCCCCAGGCCCCTTCCCTCCTCATCCCTTGTGGGAACACATTCAGACCTCAAGTCTGACCCTCAAGTGTGGCCACCTTGCCCCTTCTCTGGCATGTCAGCCCATTCCCCCTTCTCCAGTCCTCCGGGTCCCAGTACATCCACGTGTAGTAGAATCAGAAACAATTCTCAACCCGCGTACCACATAAAGAAGTGGGGGTTCGGTTTCAAGCATGCTCTGTCCAATTCTTCCCATCTGTCTTCCATGAACAACTGTCTTCCATGCACCTCACAGCTTCTCTATCATATCTCACACGCCCTTAACTGCTACTAAGGGGTAACCTGTACCCCAGATGCAGAGAAAGCAATGGCACCCCACTCCAGTACTCTTGCCTGGGAAATCCCATGGACGGAGGAGCCTGCTAGGCTGTAGTCCATGGGGTCGCAAAGAGTCGGACACGACTGAGCGACTTCACTTTCACTTTTCACTTTCATGCACTGGAGAAGGAAATGGCAACCCACTCCAGTGTTCTTGCCTAGAGAATCCCAGGGACAGGGGAGCCTGGTGGGCTTCCGTCTGGGGTTGCACAGAGTTGGACACAACTGAAGTGACTTAGCAGCAGCAGCAGCACCCCAGATGCAGCAGGTATTAATACACACCTGTTGAATGAGGGCTACAGGGGTTAAGGCGGTGGCTCCTGGAGTAAATCTTGGGTTCACCCTTACCAGCTGTGTAACCCTGAGCCTGTCATCAACCTCTCTGGTTTGAAAACCCCCAAATGTGGGCATCTTGATGAGCTGGAAGCCAGGGCCCTCCAGAGCCTTCATCCCTGTGGCTGACGGCCCCTCCAGCCAAGGGCGCAGGTGCCCAGGAGGCAGGTACCTTGGATGCCGTGAACTGCAGCAGCTCCCTGCTCAGGGCCGCCACCTCCTTGTGGTTGACAGGGGCTTCCTCCTCTTCCTCCTCCCCTTCATCCTCCAGCCGCCGCCGGGCCTGGTGGGCCAGCTGCCGGTCCAGGGCGCTTTCCCAATGGGCCCGGAGCCGCAGGGAAGCCGCCAGGAGCCGGACAGCACTTTCAGTGTCTGCGAGCTGGAGCTCCAGCCAGCCATCGGCCACCAGGCGGGAGCAGTCACCATTGGTGTCCAGGGACCGGCTGAACAGCAGAAGGGACTGGAAGAGAGGGGCAGCAGACAGGAAGCAGTGGATAGGCATCTCAGAGCGGCGCCCGCCTGACTGGGCTCCTGCCCGCCCCCCATTCTCCCAGCCCCATCCTCGGTCCCCGCCACCATCCGCTCCTGTCCTGTGATTGCAGTCGCCTCCTCACTGGGCTTGCGGACTCTGCCCCGTGTCAGTCCCTGATCCAGCTCTGCTCAGAACCCTCTGGTGGTGGGGAGGAGGAGATCTGGTCTCACCTGCCTCCTGACCTCACCTCAGCCACTCTCCCCGACCCTGGCTCTGCTCCAGCTGTTCCCTGTTCACACCCTGCCTGTGGTGCCCCAAGGCCTTTGCACTTGCTCTTCCCTCTGCCTAGGTCGCTCTTCCCCCAGAGATCCCCACAGCCCTCCCACCTTCAGGCCTTTGCTGACTGCACCTTCTCAGTGAGGCCCACCCAGATGGCCTCATTCCATGCTAGGGCCCCTCCCCTCCCCTCCCCACGCCAGTCCCTTGGCCCGGTCCTTTCCGCTCCCTGCTCCGTCAGTCAGAGCTTCACTGTGTCCCCCTCGTCCCTCTGCCCCGTCCTTTCTGCTCCCTGCTGTGAGTCAGAGCCTCACTGTGTGCCCCTCGTCCCTTTGCCCCGTCCTTTCTGCTCCCTGCTGTGAGTCAGAGCTTCACTGTGTCCCCCTCGTCCCTCTGCCCCGTCCTTTCTGCTCCCTGCTGTGAGTCAGAGCCTCACTGTGTGCCCCCCGGTCCCTTTGCCCCGTGCGCTGCACCGTGTGGCCCCCCACCATCCCTTTGCCCTTTGCCCTTTGCCCCATCCTTTCCGCTCTCTGCTCCTTCAGTCAGAGCTGCACTGTGTCTGTTGCTCCTGCCCGCCCTTCCCAGCTAGATGTGAGCTCCGGGGGGCAGGGACCAGGTCCCGCCTCGCCTCGTGTGTCTTCCCCAAGCGCTGGCACCGGGCAGGCGCTCGGCCAGTAATGAATGGATACCAGGAGGAGGAGCCGGCAGCCAGCCTGAGGGAAGATGCTCCTCCAGGCCCCCCCGCCACGCCCCCAGGGCTCTTGCCCCGAGGAACATAGCCATGGCAGCCAGCAGTTGGGAGGGAGGCGGGGAGGCTGGCGCGGGACCCACCTGTAGAGCGGGGATGCGGACACAGTTCACCAGGTACGGTTTGTTGGTCTCCAGGAGGGAGACGAAGGTGACAAGCTGGTGCTTGCTGCTCATCTTGTCCCTGTCGTCTGAGAGGGTCAAGGGGACAGCTCAGCATCCTCTCCCCCACTACACACACCCGTCATTCCCCCCAGGGGCGGTCTGTCCCGCCCCCACTATTCAAGTGAAGTGTTAGTCACTACAGTTCTGTCTGACTCTTTGCGACCCCATGGACTGTTGCCCGCCAGGCTCCTCTGTCTGTGGGATTTCCCAGGCAAGAATACTGGAGTGGGTAGCCATGCCCTTCTCCAGGGGATCGTCCCGACCCAGGGATCAAACCCAGGTCTCCTGCACTGCAGGCAGATTCTTTACCGTCTGAGCCACCAGGGAAGCCCCATTCAAACACCCACACAAAGAACATGCATAAGGATAAAATGTCTGTGGCATGTTCTTAAACACTCTGCCAAGCTGAATGTGATTTCGGCTATTCAGTGATATTAAGAATTGTTGCTAATTTTGTTAGGGCTGATGGATGACAGCACTGTGGTGATACAAAATAACAGTCCTTATGAATGGGATTTTTATTATTATTACTAACTGGGAAGATGTCTGGGACCTGCTTTAACATGCTCCAGCAAAGACAGGGGAAAAAAATCAAGGGGACAGAATAAACAAGGATGGAAAATGCTGACAGCTGCAGCTGGGTAAGGTCACAGAGGGTTCATCACAGTCTCTCTACTTAAGAGATGCCCGGAACTTTCCAAATGTTTTCAAAAAGGAGAAAAACGGGATTTTCTGGTGGCTCAGAAGTAAACAATCCACCTGCCGAGGCAGGAGACATGGGTTTAATCTCTGATCCACTAAGACCCCACATGTCCGCAGAGCTGCTAAGCCCATGCACCGCAACTACTGAGCCTGTGCTCTGGAGGCTGGGAGCCGCAACGAGAAGCCTGCGCACCACTAGAGAAAAGCCCGCGCAGCAACAAAGACCCAGCACAGCCAAAATAAAATAAGCAAATAAAACCAGCTTTTAAAAAGGAGAAAGACAATGTACAGTAAGCCCTCTACATACAAACCTCCAGGCTGCAAACTTTCAAAGATGCAAACATATTACAAACCTATTATAGTATTGCATAACTGACTGTTAGATGGGTCCTAGCTGTGTTAAGACCTATAAACAAATAGGACTTATGAACATGTTCTTGGAACGGAACTTGTTCCTATGCAGGGGACTTACTGTAATAGGAAGAGGATAAATTGACTAGGAATTTACGCAACTTAAAGATTAGAGGGACTTCCCTGGTGGTCCAGTGGCTAAAAGTCTGAGCTCCCAATGCAGGGGGCCTGGGTTCAATCCCTGGTCAGGGAAATGGATCCCACTCGGCCCAACTAAGAGTTCAAATGCCTCAACTAAGACCCAGTGCAGTCAAACAAATAAATATTAAAAAAAAATGTCGTGTTGATGTATGGCAGAAACTAACACGACACTGTAAAGCAATTCTCCTTCATAAAGAATAAATAAATTTTTTTACAAAGAAAAAGATGAGTGAGAAAATTTCAAATTCTATCTTTGGTGTTTAAAATCATAAACTTCATCTTGTGGGGTTAGTATTTGCCATTTTAATGCGGTGTGTTACTCTCTTTACAAACAAGAGAAGGATGAGTTGTGTTTCAGTGCTCAAAGCACACAACACGGAAGGCGTGAAGCCCCCACCTGACTGCAGGGCCTGCACCTGGGCAAGGGCGCCCCCTGCAGACCAGCCTGGCCTGAGCGCAGCCTCAGCAGAGGCCACCTCTCCGCCTGGATCCCACTAGAAGGGAGACGGAACGCAACTGCCTGAACGCAGGCTGGGGGACCACTCGCCCTGAGAAGGACCAAGCCCTGAGCTTCACGGAGCTCCCTTGAGCTCCTCAGGCGCTGCTCTAATGGCGCAAACCTCAGGCCTTGGGACGGGCGCTGGGCAGCCAGCACTGCATGGAGAGGGCGAGGCTCGGCAGAGAGAGGGGTGGACCCCCCAAGGCCACCCAGCCAGGTGTGGCTCCAGGGACCTGCAAGTCCCAGGTCAGCAGCCCCAGGGAAGGCTGAGTGTGGGAGGTGTGAGGGGGTAACCCCCGACGGCAAGCGGCACCCCAAGATCACTGTGCCCCCTCACACCCCCAACAGAAGGCTTCCTCCACCCCCGCTGGGGCTCCCGGTACCTCGGCTCCCATCGCTGCCCTTGGCCGCTTGCTCCTGCGTGTGCAGTACCTCGGGGCTGTTGGCGAAGACGCAGGTGGGGTGCAGCACGACGCCCTGCTTGGTCTGGGTGTGGAAGATCTGGAGGAGTGGAAGGCGGATGCCAGGGGACAGAGGCTCAGACCTGCTCTTTCCATTGCCAAGTTCCCTCCTCCTCATCTCAACTCAAAACTCCCTCCTCCAGGAAGCTCTCCCTGATTCCCTCCCATGCTGATCAGGTGCCCCTGTTCCCTCAGCCCCTGGGTCCCCATCCCACTCTGGGTCACTGTCTGGGCATGAGTCTCTCCCCTGCCCCCATCATTAGGCTGCACCCCACAAGGACAGGGCCAGGGCTGCCTCGGTCACTGCTGTAACCCCAGCACAGAGCAGGCACTGGGAAGGGATGACAGATGACAAGACACAGATGGGAAGGAGACACACCTGGTCTGAGTCCTTGCGGCCGCTGTTGAACGGGTCGGGGACGGCGAGCTGCGGGTAGAGGCCCCGGCCGAGCACTAGCTTGAGCAGGGCCATCTGGTCCCGAGTCAGGGCCTGGGCCGAGCTAGCAGCTGCCTGCAGCTGCTCCAGATTGTGCCGGAGCTTAAACTTCACATCCTGGGTGGAACACAGGGGAAGGTGAGTTCCTGAGGCCCTCCCCACCGCCCAAGGGGTTGCTACTGGAGTCTGGGGATCCCAGGGGTCCGGTAGACACCTGTCCACGGAAACCTACCTCCTGAGATGAGGAGTCCCCCGCTCTGATAAACGCCATCCCCACCGCCCCAGGCCCCAGACCACCCCATGGTGCCCCACCTGGATGTCCACGCTGTCGCTGGCCCCCTGGGAGGCTGAGCCACCCCGGTCCTCGTCGCTGGACCAGCCATCCTGGTTGTCCTGGACTCGCAGCACTTTGCGCTTGCGCCCCGCGCCCTCCTCGTGCCGGCGCTTCAGCTGGTAGAGCGCCTGGCGCTCCCACCGCTGCTGCAGCCGACTATAGCTGTCCCCCGGCTGCGGGGCCCGGGCCCCGGCCAGCAGCCCGTGGTCCTCCAACAGCTCCTGGGGCAGGATGGAGCCCGAGTGAGGGACACAGTCAGGTGCACTCTGGGCCCAGACGCACTTTCCAGTTGGGGGCCTGCAGCTGGCTGGCACGTGACCTCACCCTTAGAACCACCCTTGTGCCCAAATGACAAACGGGGACCCTCCTGGGAACTCCCAGCTGGGACTGAAAGGGGCTATATGAGAACCACTCTCTGGGAATTCCCTGGTGGTCCAGTGGTTAGGACTTGGCACTTTCACTGCCAGGGCCCAAGTTCCATCCCTGGTCAGGGAACTAAAGACAACAACTCTTTACATGGTGCTGGGCATGTGACTGTTCTAGAAAAGAGAACTGTCTTCATCGCTGGCCAACGGAGCACCCAGGCCGGGGGACAGGAGGGAGGAGGCTGGGCGATCGTTACCATTCAGGGTCCTCTCTGGGGGCTCAGGTCACACGCCCTCTCCATCCAGCTGTCCCCGGGCTCTGGTTACACGCCCACCTGCCCCTCCAGGCCTGCACCAGCCCCATGAGGTTCCTACACTAAAATGCTTCTCGGAGCGTGGTGCTTTGGCCAGTCGCGGCAGCAGCATCTGGGATCATCTGGAAAGTTGTCACAAATACCGGGGCCTCCCTGGTGGCTCAGTGGTAAAGAACCCGCCTGCCAATGCAGGAGACTCAGGTTCGATCCCCGGTCCGGGAAGGTCCCACATGCCTCGGAGCAACTAAGCCTCTGCACCACAACTGCTGAGCCTGCGCTCTAGAGCCCGGGAGCCGCAGTTACTGAGCCCACACACCCTAGAACCCGTGCTCTGCAGCAAGAGAGGCCACTGCAACGAGAAGGCTGCGTGCCGCAACCAGAGCAAAGCCCACGCAGCAGCGAAGACCCTGCACAGTCAAAAGCAAATAAATAAACAAACGCCAAGACCTGCGCCCCACCCAGAACAGCTGAATCACAACCTCCGGGGCCGGGGGGCGGGCAGTGGGGTGTGGGATCTAGACATCATGGACCCTCCCCGTGATTCCAACACCCCTGAGAGGCCTCCTGCCCACGCCTCCAGAAAGGGCGTCCCAGGGACCCTACTGGATTGACCCTGTTTCTCATCGAGCCCCAACCAGTGAGAAGAGACAGGTTATCTGATGGGACACAGAGAGTGAGAGAAGGAAAAGCACCCCCACTTTCCTTCTGTTTCTCAGCATCTGGGCCCAACGAAGGCTGAACCACCACTCTTTAGAAAGTCAGAGACATTGAGAGATGATGTCAAGCACAACGGGGATGTCTGAACGTGGGGACCCACGAACGCATGGGAGGCCTTGGTGGTAACTGCACACTCCGAGGTCTGCAGCCAAGGGGAATGGCTACCTCAGAGGCTGTTTTATTTTCATTCCGTGGCATGCCACACAACCCGGGGCTAGAATTCCCCAGCACCAGAGCTTTTTTGTGCTCGAAGGGAAAGATGCCTGTGGAATATTAAGGACACAAACCACCTGTAGAACCACATCTTAATAATAACAATAAAAATTGCAGGGCTTCCCTGGTGGTCCAGTGGTTACAAATCCACCATGCGATGCAGGGAACGTCAGTTTGCTCCCGGTCTGGGAAGATCCCACATGCTGCAGAGTAACTAGGCCCAGAGCCACAACTCCTGAGGCCCACCGCCCTAGCGCCTGCGCTCCACAACAAGGGAAGCCGGGGCAGTGAGAGGCCCGGGCACTGCAACCAGAGAGTGGCCCCACTCGCAGCAGCTAGAGAAAGCCTGCACTCAGCAGTGAAGACCTAGCACAGCCCAAACGAACGAATAAAGCAGATATAAAAAAACTGCAATGTATAACTCATTCAGTCCTCACGGGAATGCTGGAGGCAGGGCTATTTTTTGCTTCCCCATTTGCTGAGGAAGAAGCGGAGGCCCTGAGAGGCCCAGTAACTTGCCCGCGGTTGAACTGCCAGCAAGTGGCAGAGCTCAGACTCACGGCTGAGGTGTTCCACTCCTGATGGTTTCTCCACCCACCACTACGGAAGCCCACCTGCCCTAGAGCCCGTGCTCCACACCTCCCAGCACGCAGCCTGTGCGGCCACCTCAGCACCCCAGCTCGAGAACGAGGCTCTCTGCGAGGATGTGACTCGTGATGGCAGACCTTGTCCACCCCTCCAGGAAGCCCTCCTGGATTTTCACCCCTGTGCCCTGACCCCACCCCACACCTAGCCATGTGATGGTGGGGGAGGTGGGTGTGGGGAGGGGCTCTGATGATGCTGTCAGAGAAGAAGCGATGCCACGCTATGGAGGGTGTTCACGCATACTCTCCCTCTCCTCCCACACCCATGCCCCAGGTTTGCTCCTGGCTGCCTTCCGCAGGGGGGCCGGCCCCCACCCCTCCTCCCAGGCCTCACCTTGAACTGGCGCCGCAGGTTGGCCATCTCGTACAGCCGGTGCTCCTCGATGCCCCGGTGGCGGCACCACTTGCGTGAGTTTCTGCCCCGCTCAGATTTCACCTGAGTGGAGGTCCAGACCCCAGGAGGTCAGGGCCTGACCAGCTGAGGAAAGGGGTGCGGGTGCTAACCCAGCACCCAGACAAGCCACAACACCAGCCGCTGGGAAGATGTGAGGCTGGCGGGAGCCCTCCCTCAGCAACACCTGCCCTCCTTCTTTCAGGTCTCAGCCCCAATGCCTCCTCCTACAGGAAGTCCTCCCAGACTACACAGGGTCAGACAGCCCTCTGGGGCTCTCTGAGCCCCCTGGACTCCCCACTGCAGCCCATTCTGGGTGGTCACTGTCCAGGAACGGTCTGCCTCTCTGTGCTGGACTGGGAGTTGCAAGAGGGCAGGGCCAGGTAAGTTTAGTCACCACCAGGTCCCTAGCACAGCTCAGGACAGGACCAGGCCTGGTTAGGGAACATGTGTTCAACACACAGACACCCCCTAAGGCATCTGAAAAGCCAGACAGCACTGGCTTTAGTCAGTGCTTAGAGACTCCAGGCTCCCCTCAGCACATGCTCGTCCCGTGAAAAGTGGATTTGGGGTTCTCCCCAGACAAGCCCGGTCTGCAGGGGCCTCAGGGGTCCTCCCTGGGGTGGAGGAGGGGCACAAAGCCCCGACTCCGTGAGAATGACAGCCAGGCAGCTGGGGCGGGGGAAGGGTGCTGCCAAGCTCACCTGCACCCAGGTGTTGAAGACGTTGAAGAGCGTGAAGGGGTCGCCCTGGTCACTCTCCAGGGGCCGCCGCGCCGCCGCACACTCGGGGTTGCTCTGGGCACTGCGGGTGAAGGGCGTCTGGACGCTGAGGGCGGCGGCGATGGTGAGCACGGGCTCAGCCAGGTGGAACATGGAGCCCAGGATCAGCATCTTTCCTGAGGGTGGACCAGCGCTGAGCCTCCTGGGCGCCCGACGGCATTCCTCACTCCTTGGGGACCCCTGACCCACCCTCCACCTCACCCCCAGAGGGCCTCGGGAGCCAGGGGGACAGAATCACACCCAGAATCAGCTTCCAGCGTGATAAAAGACTGTTTCCACCTGCCCAGAGGTCAGTGACCGGACTCATCCTCACTGTTCCCCTGCCCACCTTTCCAAAAAGTTCCTGTTACACAGCTAGCCTCGTAAGATAAAGATGGGCAGAAAAACAAGTCTGTCCAGCTTAGCTCTGTCACCTCGGGCAAGTCCCTCCACCTCTCGGTGCCTCTGTTTCTCCATCTGTGAAACGGGCTAACAGCAGCGTCTACGTGCTGTGAGCATGAACTGTTTCACCTGGGAAGCACTGGGAGCTTACTGGCACGGAGGAAGACCGATGATGAGCCACCTGGGCCCAGCATCGCGTCATCTGTGCCTCCCTTCCCGCAGAGCCCGGGGACCGACGGTGCCAGCCTGGCTGGGGCGTGCCTCCCTGGCGAGCTAGTGATGCGCTTTCTCTGAGCCTTGTTTTCCTCATCTGTACAGCAAGGACGCCTGGAGGGCCTACCCTCACCAGATGAAGATGAAATATGGGCCACGGAGTCTCCCACACTGGCATACAGCAAGGGCTCACAGAACATTCTCTTTCCTCTCAGATCCGACTCTCGCACTAGCCCTGTCCTCTTCTAACACAAACAGAAATAACCACTTCCATGGCTGCGGGTGGCCCTCGGGGTGGGCGGTACCCAGCCTGACGCCCATATTGCTGGTCTAGCGTGTCACAAGGATGGGGACTTTAACGCTGACAGGGGCAGCAAGCTCCCTTGAGCACCATACTTGGGAAATTATGCCCCAGGTGGCAAAGCTCAGCTGGGACTATTCTCTGGGCCGTGGATAGTTAACTGGTAGGTGCAGAATGTCCTGAGTCAGGAAAATTGGGCAAGAGGAAGATGAATATGCCTCGGTTAGCAAGCTCCTTGGGAGGGGCTGGGATGACTCAGGGATGAGTAAGAGGAAGAGGCTGGCAGTTCTGACATCCTTATAACCACAGGAAAGCGGGTACCAGGGTGACGCTGGGGCTGGGCTGGGCACAGGAAAGAAGCATCTGTTTTGCTTACTGCTGTAACCCTGGTGCTAGAACTGTGTGTGGCACAGAGGACTTGTGAATAAATGGACGGGGCCCAGAGACAGGACACCCTGCCTCCAGGTCACTCAGAGAGTGAGTGTCGTCCCACACCCACTTTCAGGACCCTCAGTGATCACCCCCGGGGGGCGGTGGTCCTTACCAATCACGACGTCCACTGGCAGCTGCGCGAGCAGGGACCCGATGGGGGTGAGGGCCTCTGAGCTGTCCAGCGCCCCCTGGTCCCGGAGGTAGAGGATGGCCGTCTCCAAGCTGGTTGGTGGGGGGGGCTCGATGAACGGGAAGGTTCGGGGGTCCCCCACACTCATGCTCTTCATCTGGAATGACAGTCACACCCCCTCAGGAATGGGCCACACAGGAGCCACTGGGGACACTGGGGGACTCAGGGATCACAAACCTGTGACTCTTCAAAATGCCAGAGGGAGGGAACATGCGTGTACCTATGACTGATTCATGTCGGCATATGGCAGAAACCAACACAATATTTTGAAGCAATTATCCTCCAATTAAAAACAAATAAATAAATTTTTAAAATACATCCAATGCCAAGGCTCACTGTACAGAAGTGGACAAGGCGGGCCATTATCTGTCTGTCCACCAAGCAGCTCTTCTCCCAGACCCTGGCCACAGGGCAAGCACACGATCTAAGCTGGACCATCTGAGGTTTCTCAGCCCCTGGTCACAGCAACTGAGAAAGGGATGAGCATGTGACCTGAGCTGGGCCAATCAGAATCCTTCCCTGGGACTTTGCAACCTGGAGCTGAGAGAGAGAGGAGCTCCTGCACCCACTCTGGTTCTGAGGGGCCAGGGTGGAAGCCTAGAGCAGCTAAGGTTATTTTCCCCACTGCCTGGGTATCAGCCAATCCACAGCCGATGGAGAAATCCTTTATTTTTCCTAAGCCCGACCTCCCCCAACATGGACTCACAAATCCATAAAACCCCCTTTTCTGAATACAACAGCTTGAGTCAGGTTTCTTTCGCTTTCAACAAGAGCATCCTGATTAGTTCAGTGGCACAGAGGGACTCGTGGGGAGGAAGAGGTGAAGTGTGTACCCATCACCAGACCTGGCACGGCTCAGGGGAAACAGCACCCCTCTGGAGAGGGGATGAAGGTAAGGCTGGCGTGGCGGCTCACATGACTCTGAGAAAGGACAAAGCTCAGAGCCGGGGGCTCAGCCAAGGTTTCTGGGTGAAGTGACTTCTCCCCTGGCCCTGATCTGGAGGCCACCAGAAGTTCTAGGCCATCCAGCCCTCAAGCCATCCCACCATCCTCCCTGGTTACCAAGCCCTGGTGCTGTCTGGCAGACCGCTAACACTTGTTAAACGACCTTCAAATTAGGAATTCTGGGTGGGAGGATAAAGCATGGATGATTTTGACTTTTTAGGCACTCCAATGATTCCAACATGTAACTGGGACTGCGAATCTTGCTCTGATCCAGTCAGGCAATGCCCTCCCTTCCTCCTGGACAATTACAGGTCAATAACAGGTCACAGAGTGGACACGTGACCCAGTTCCACCAGCAAGACAGGATGGGAGACTGGCCAGGGTTCTGGAAAAGTTCCCATGGCCTTAAGAAAAACAAGACCCACAGGGGCCTCCCTGGTGGCTCAGAGGTAAAGAACCTGCCTGCCAATGCAGGAGACACTGGCTCGATCCCTGGTGCGGGAAGATCCCACCTGCCCCAGAGCAACTAAGCCACGACTACCGAGCCTGCGCTGTAGAGCCGGGGAGCCACAGCTACGGACGCCGAGAGCCCTGCAGCCCTTGCTCTGCAACAAGAGAGGCCACCGCAAGAAGCCCCAGCGCCACGAGAGACAAGCCCATGGTGCAACAAAGACCCAGCGCAGCCAAAACTAGAAACAAAATTACTTAAAAAAAATGAGACCCACAAAGAAGGGCAGTTCATCGCTTCTGCTGCCGAACAGGTAAAGGAGGAGGAGGTGCTGCCTGTGGCGACCGAAGTGAAGTGGCATGCACGAGGCAGGCTCTGGAGCCTGAGAGCCTCCGAGGAGTCCAGGCTCGGCCCCTGGCCAGCAGTGCCACATGGATCAAGGTATTTTACCTCTCTGTGCATCTTTTCTCTCATCCACAAATTGGAAGAAGCTCACTTACTGCACAGAGGTTGTGTGAGGATCAAAACAGTTATATATGTAACTTAGAACAGAGCCCAGCACGTGAGAAATACTAGGTAAAATTATTTTCTATCACCGTCATCATCATCATTACTGTTATTAGGAGAGCTGCTGCTAAGCTGAGGTTGGAAAGCTAGAAAAAAACCCTGGCGGTTCAGTGGTTAAGACTCTGAGCTTCCACTGCAGGGGCTGTGCTGGGCTTGGTCGCTCAGCCGTGTCCGACTTTCTGTGAACCCATGGACTGCAGCCCGCCAGGCTCCTCTGTCTGTGGGGATTCTCCAGGCAAGAATACTGGAGTGGGTTGCCATGCCCTCCTCCAGGGGATCTTCCCAACCCAGGGATCAAACTCAGGTGTCCCACATTGCAGGTGGATTCCTTACTGTCTCAACCACCAGGGAAGCCCAAAAATACTGGAGTGAGTATCCCTTCTCCAGGGGATCTTCCTGGCCCAGGAATCGAACCAGGGTCTCCTCCGTTGCAAGTGGGTTCTTTACCAGCTGAGCCACCAGGGAAGCCTCCACGGCAGGGGGTACAAGTCCACTCCCTGGTCGGGGAGCTAAGATTCCACATGCCGTGAGGCACAGCCCCAAAATAAAAATTATGAATACATACATAAATTTTAAAAAAAAAACTGGTCCTGTATGACATCACCAATCTATTTAAACAACCAAGGCTGTAACCTCCTTATCTCAAGGCTTCTCATTATGTGAAATTTTGTTCAAGCCAATATTTTTCAAACAGCAGGCTATACGAGTCAGGAACTCCAAGAAGTGGGTCAGAACTGGCACTCTTTCCAAAGGAAATCAAACAAATACAGACTATCGGTGGGCACCACCCTCAGGAAGGGGGCTGGTTCCAGCCACTCCCCGGCCTGGGCACGCAGCCACTCCCTGGCCGGGGCACGTGCGAGCCCGGGGCACGTGCTGCCCACTGTCCTTCTCTGCTTCTTCCTGAGCAGGGACCACACTTCCCAGCCTCCCCTGCAGCGAGACATGGCCGTGAGCTCTCACCGGGGTGAGCGCAAGGGAGGCACATCACTTGGGCACCCACCCTCCCCCTCCCCAACCCAAGTCCCACGCTCTGTCCCCCTCACGGGCTGACACAAATGATGAAGGCCCTGGGGAGATGGAGTCACGAGAGGGAAAAGGCCTGCGTTTCTGAATAAGGGTTTCCCCAGTGGCTCAGCTGTAAAGCATCCACCTGCCAATGCAGGAGACGCGGGTTCAATCCCTGGGTTGGGAAGATCCCCTGGAGAAGGAAATGGGAGCCCTCTCCAGTAGTCTTGCCTCAAGAATCCCACGGACAGAGGAGCCGGGCGGGCTACAGTCCATAGGGCAGCAGAAGAGTCAGACGTGACTTAGTGACTAAACACCTGAATAAAGGGAACTACCCACCAATCCAAGGACTAGCATTCTGCTGTGTTGGCGGTTATGTAAGTGGGTCTGTTCATCACAGCAGCCTAATCTAAGCAAAACTAAGTACTGAGATACAAGCCATGACATAAAGCACATTGAGAAACCCCCATTTTAAAAGTCACTTCCTAAAAAAAAGGAAAAAGCCACTTCCTGATGGGTTTTCTGTTTCAGCTGAAAACACTCTGCTTGAGTCACCAGTTTCTTCCCACGACCCTGTGGACTGGGGGGAACAGTTCCCACCCCAATGCGGGATCTGACATTTGGAAGGAGTGAGTTCTCCTCTGTGGCTGGGCCCACCCTCCCCTTCCTGGCCCTGAAGCCCTGTCTGAATATCTCCTGGATCCCTCTCTGGCACCAGCGCTCAGGATCCAGTCTCCTCTCCGCACCCCCTGCCTTACCTGAAGCACCAATGCATCCAGGGCGACCCTCCGAATCTCTGGGACAGGGTAGGGGGCGAAGGCATCATAGTCCGATTCAGCATAGAGGCGGAAGCAGACGCCGGGGCCCGTGCGGCCCGCCCGGCCCTTACGCTGCTCAGCACTGGCCTGACTGATCCAGAACTCCTGCAGCCGCTGCAGTTTGGCCTGTGGGTCGTAGCTCATCTCCTTCACCTTCCCTGGGCGGGCAGCAGGGGAGCAGGAAGGGCAGGGAAGGTGTGTGCAGGACCCACGTGGGCCCTCCACGTGCCTGGCCCTCCACCTCACTTACGACTGTTCCAGTAACACTATCCCAAGCTTAGTTTGGGCCCCACTCTCCCATCCTGTTAATGTATTCTTCAGTGTCTTCATTCTTGCGTCTTTTCATGTACTTCTCCAAGCCCTTCTTTATTCAGAGATTCAGTCATCCAACAAAGTTTATTAGCACCTACTAGGTGCCAGGCTTCCCTGATGGCTCAGATGGTAAAGAATCCACCTGCAATGCAGGAGACCTGGGCAGGGAAGATCCCCTGGAGGAGGGCATGGCAACCCACTCCAGTATTCTTGCCTGGAGAATCCCCATGGACAGAGGAGCCTGGCGGGCTACAGTCCATGGGGCTGCAAAGGGTCGGACACGACTGAGCGACTAACACACACGCACAGGTGCCGGGCACTGTACCGTGAACTAGGGACACGGCTGTGGGCAAAACAAAGTCCCTTCACTCACGGGCTGAACAGAACATCAGATTTCATCAACTCAAGACCACGCTTTTTTCACACTTTTTGTCTCTCAAAATGGAATGCACCTTAAAATTAGTGACATGTCATTGATGAACAGACAGCATTTTCTAACAGTACATAAGATTGTGTCTGTGTTAGTTGCTCACTCAAGCCCAGTTCTTTGCAACGCCATGGACTGAAGCCCACCAGGGTCCTCTGTCTGTGGCATTTTCCAGGCAAGGATACTAGAGTGGTTTGCCATTTCCTTGTCTTTTCTCATCGATGGTACCAGATTCAAACAGTAAGGTAACTGCTAACATGTACTGAGCATTTGTTCACCCTGTGCCAGGTGCTGGCCTCAGCCCCCAAGTACATTAACTCTTCTAATCCTCACAACCTGAAGGAGGTGTTATTACTTTATTATTTATTATTATTATTTACAAATGAACAAAATGACCCACTGAGAGTGTCAGACCTTGGTCACACAGCCAGCAAGGTACCTGGCCAGGCTGGTTCCAGTGTCTCCTCACCACTAAGCTATGCTGACTTTTCAGAAAAGAGTCTAGCTGGGATATAAAATATACTGTCCCACACTATGAAGAAAAATAAAGCCTCCTGAGGGAGGTGGCAGCGAAAGGAGATCACTGGGATAACGTGGACAAGGGGGGCTTCTCTACTGGGGAGACATGTGCACAGGTCCTGAAACGAGGTGAGGGAGTGAGCCGTGTGGCTATCTGGGGGAAAGACAGCTCTCAGCAGAGACAACAGTAAGTGCAAAGGCCTGAGGCAGGGGCAAGCCTGGCCGGCCTGGACGAGACTGAGACGCCACCACTCTCCACAGCCCTAAACGCTACCACCCCCCTGCCTCTGAATGGAGCTCCCTCACCACAAGTGCACATCTCCAAGCCCACACCCCGCCAGGTCCTGGGGGAAGCCAGAGGGCGCCCTTACCAGAATCCACCACGAAGCGGATCCCATCAATGGTGACCGAGGTCTCAGCGATGTTGGTGGAGAGGATGCATTTCCGGACTCCAGGGGGGGCCACGTCGAATACCTGGGGGATGGCCAAGAGGTGGCCTTGGGGCCTTGTCTTTGTCCTACCCCACCCAGGCTCTTTGCACAACTAACATGGCACTCACTGACCCCCGTGTCCAGGGGCCTCCTGGATGCCTCCTGGACCTCCCATGGGACCTCACAGTCGTACATCTCAAACAGCCTAAGCACCTTCTACCAAACCCTTTCCTCCCTGGGCCCCCATCTCATGTACTGCATCACTGGGGCCAGAACCTGGGCCATCTTGGGTGTTCATCTCTCCTCACCCATCCAGCCACAGCCGATCCCCTTGAATATCCCCAAACCCACAGCCCCTGCCCTGGTCCATGCCTATCCTTTCCCAGCCAGATCCTGCTCCAGCTTCCTCCCTGGTCCCTGGTCTCACCCCTGCCATCCAGCCTTCACATCCAACCAAGGGATCTGCTAAAGCAAACAGAACTGCCCGCCACCTTGCTCAGAACCCTCCCAAGATCCCCCCGTGCCCTCAGGACAAAGTCCAGGCCTACACGGGTCTTCCAGGCCCCTGGTGGTCTACCCTGTCCACCTCCCTGGTCCCAGAACTCCCCCCTCACAATCTGGACCCAGCCACTCTGCGCGTAGTTTCCCAGCTGCCCTGTCTTTCTCTCACCCCAGGCCCTTTGCACAAGCCCTTCTCATGGACCCAAGAGACAGTCAGGCACAGAGGTTAAGAGTGGCAGTCAGCAACTACAGCCTGTGCGCCAAATCCACCCTGTGACCTGTTTCTGTGGATCAGATTTAATGGAGCACAGCCTCACCTGGTGAGTCTACAGCTGCTTTCCAGCTGTAACAGCAGGGTAGCTGCGACAAAGACCATATGGCCATGAAACCTGAAGGTTCCGCCCTCTCCACAGAAAGTCTGCCAACAGCTGGTTCAGAGTGTGGGCTCTGATACCAGATTACCGAGTTCCACAGCCTGGCCCTGCCAATCATGTGACTGCCTGAGTGCCTACGCCTCAGTTTCTGCAGCTGTCGAATGGGGACACAGGACCCGGCAGACAGGGTGGCTCAGACACCACCCAGCACAAAACAAGTGCTCTGCACACTTTAGTTGGAACATGCGTTTCCCTGGCCCCCGTCCCAGAATGGGGCTTTCTCAGGTCTCCATCTGCAAAGTCCCTTCTCCCAGGAAGCCTTTCCTGAATCCACCAAGACTCTGCTGTCAGAGTATCCAAGGCTTTCCTCTACTACTTGTAGAATCGTTGATTACATGCCCATCCAGCCCCCAGCAGACCAGCAGCTTGAGGGGAAGCCCCCACTGTGTCCCCAAGGGGCCCCCTGGTGCAAGAGAAGCACTAGGAGGTGCTCAAACGTCGTTTCTTCCCTTTCTTTCTTCTTTTTTTTTTTACTTTTTGGATGTGTTTTGATTTGTTTTTTAACTTTATGGCTGCACCCCACAGCATGTGAGCTCTTAGTTCCCCAGCCAGGGGTGGAACCTGGGTCCCCTGCAGTGGAAGCATGGAGCCTTAACCATAGGACCCGACCACCAGGGAGGTCCCTCAAAGGTTATTTCTTTAATCACTAAATGACATGTGACCTGCAGGGACTCTCCTGGAGGTGATTATGGCAGTCAGCCTCCAGGATGGCCGGGGCAGTCTCACCTCATGGGATTCACAGCCTCACCTGGTACTGTTCCTCTGAACAGGGCAGAGGTGATGGTTTGTGATTTCCACAGCTATGTCATAAAAGATGCTGTGGCTTCTACTTTGGTCTCTTGGGAAGAGCTGGCCACCACACTGTGAGAACTCCCAAGTAGCCCCCTAGAAAGGTCCCCAACCAACAGTCAGCCATGTGAGTGAGTGCTCCATCTCAGAAGAGAATCCTCCAGCCCCAGTCAAGCCTTCAGATGACAGCAGCCCCAGCTGACACCTGACCACGACCTCCTGAGAGACCCTGAGCCAGAACCATCCAGCTAAGCTCCTCCCAGATTCCTGACCGACAGAAACCATGTGAGGCAATGAATGCTACAGGGACCATGCTGCCAGGTCTTGGGGTACTTTGTTAGACCGACAGTGACCCAGAGGCCCGTCCCCCAGCACCCTTCCATTCTAAGCAGGCAGTCTCTTCACCCTTCCCCGCACCTGACTCCCAGATTCCCCCATGCAGGCCTTTGCTCAAGCTAATTCCCCCAACCTGGACTGCCCTCCTTCCTCTTCTACTCAAAATTCTCCTGTCTGCCAAAGCCCAGCTCCAGTGCCCCCCACCTCATCAGGAAGCTCGCCTGACGCATCCTCCCCCAGCTAAACGACGTGAGCGGCCCCTCTCTGCAGCCCACAGCCCGGGGTCGCGGGGTGGCCTCAGTCCTGTCAGCTGCCCCAGCCCAGCCCCTCCTCCTGGGCTACACAGCGAGACGCCCCCTGCCCAACTCCGCCCGGCTGCACTCCACACCTTGTCCTGGTCGGCCACAGAGAGGGCGCTGTGCAGCGGCAGCACCACCCAGCGCTGGGTGTGGCTGGCATAGGTCTGGGCGGGCTCGAGCACAGCGCTGATCTCCGCCATGCCGCTGAGGAACACCAGGAGGTCGCCCCGCTCCTCGGGTGGGTACTTATTGTCGATGGCCTCCAGCACCCTGAGGAAGGGCCTCGGGTCCAGCTTCTCGGACTTGGACGCGGTCGGCTCGGCCTCCTGCGGCTGGTACACGACCTGCGAGGAGACGGCCCCAGGCAGGAGCAGACCTGGTCACTCCAGGGGACAAGGGGGCGGGAGGGCTACAGGCTGATGGAGAGGACGCAGACCAGCCAGGCAGCAGACAGAGGACAGACTGTCTCAAATACTCAGCTTGAAGAGGATGTGAGAAAAGGACAAAGTATCAAGGTAACTAGGAGGTTTCCAGGGTGCTGGTAATGTTTCATGCCTTTTAACCTAGATACTGGCTCCATTCAAGTACTTAAAAAAAATTTTTCTTGTTATTAAAAACTAAACTTTTTTTAAATTTATTTGGCTGTGCCAGGTCTTAGTTGCAGTATGTGAGATCTAGTTCCCTGACCAGGGATCAAACACGTCTCCCCAGCATTGGGAGCTCGGAGTCTTAGCCACTGGGCCGCCAGGAACGTCCCTGTTGAGATATTTAAATTGTGAAAATTAACTGAGCTATACACTTGTGATACACATAAATCTTTTGTAGTTCGAGTATAACTCCAACAATAACAAAATTTTAAGGGGTGGAGTCAGAATTAAAACCCTCACAATCACTTCTCTGAAAGCACCCTCGCTGTTTTTAATGACTACTTAGAAGAAGATTGATGGGCACTGAGATCCAGCAACCACAAGGAACACTGCATTTCCTGCCGCTAGGAGCCTCAGAGCTGTTATCAAGCCTTGGCCCCAAAGAACAAGAGGAAGGAGCGGTTATGAAACCATAAAGGAGAGGACTGCGCGGAGAGGCGTCCTGGGAGGGGGTGTGAGGCCCAGCCCACTGCAGACCTCGAGGGAGGGGGCGGCCTCTCCTTTCCCACTGGCCAAGGAGAAGCCGGGGGAAGCGGGGTCTGTTAGTGCCTGCCGGGGCAGACAGGAAGGTAGGGAAGGGCACAGGAGATCTGGAAGGGCAAACAGAAGCTACCCGGCTCGGTGCCACGTCCATCTGTGAGCAGGATTTGAGTCCTGGCCCTGCCAGTTCCAAGGGATGCTGATAAACACCCTGTAGGGCACAACCAAGAATTATCCAGCCCAAAATATCAACTGTGCTGAGTCCGAGAAACCCTGCCCCGTGAGATGGTAAAGCGATGAGAAAGGAGGAGCTTGGGTCCCTGAATGACCATGTGCAACAGAATTGCCCATCAACCTGGACCAGCCTGGACCAGCTGGTTCTATTCTGTTAGATAAGAAAAATGTCTGTGTTACTTGTGCCTTTAAATTTTGGGCTCTCCTCTAATAAGAACTTAGCACTCTCCCCAGGACACTGCAAACGCCCAGAAAATAGCAGCTTTAAAAAAGAGAGAGAGAGGACTTCCCTGGTGGCACAGTGGATAAAATCTGCCTGCCAATGCAGGGGACATGGGTTCAGTCCCTGGTCTGGGATGATCCCGCGTGCCACGGAGCCACTAAGTCCACGCGCCGAGCTACTGAGTCCGAGCTGCAGAGCCTGTGCTCCGCAACAAGAGAAGCCCCGCAACGAGAAGCTCATGCAATCCTGCAACAGTGCAACAGCCAAACAATAAACACAGAAAAACTTCAAAGAGAGAGAGAGAAGGTCATTAATTAAAGAGACAGGGAACAGAGGAGAGAAGAGAAGCGACAAGTCCAGGCTGGCCAGGGACCAGGTGGGGAGTCTGGGGGTTGGGGGGTGGGGTGGGGGGCGGCGGGAGGCGTGGGCTGCACTGACCGTGATGGGGAAGAGCCGGCCCGGCACCTGCACCACGGGGGCGTTGCCGAAGTAGCTGGAGAAGAGCGAGATGTTGATGGTGGCCGACATGAGGACGACCTTGAGGTCGGGCCGCTGGGGCAGCAGGCGCCGGAGGACCCCCAGGAGGAAGTCGTTGTGGAGGTGCCGCTCGTGCACCTCGTCCACGATCAGCACCTGGTACTGCGGCAGGCTGGGCTCCCGCTGCATCTGCCGGAGGAGCAGCCCCACCGTCAGGAACACGATCTTCGTGGCCGCCGAGCGCGTGCTCTCGAAACGGATCTGGTAGCCGACCTGGAGGTGGGGGGTGGGAGGGGGTGGTCAGAGAGGACCCTGGGCCTGTCCCGTAGCCCCTGACCCTCCCCATATCGAAAACCTGAATAAGTGTCCCACGTTAGAGCCTGGAGACCAACAGGCTTGGGTTCGAATGTCACCTCTGCCACTTAGTGCTGCCGACTTTGGGCAATTCCATCCCGGAGACATATTTTTTCCTTCTAGATGCCCTGAGAATTACATGCGCTAATGCACATAAAGTACTTGGCACGGAGCCTGACGTATGATACTAATTAATTACAATAGTAATGATTAACCTTTCTCCGAGTCCCTTCTATGGACCAGGAACTACTTTAAATCTTTATGTATATCAACTCATTTCATCCTCACAACTACCACACAACGTAAGCACTATTATTACCCTCATCTCACAGCCAGTCATCCAAAGTAAACAGGCTAAAAAATGTTATGGAGAGGAAACATATCTTAACCCCTGCCTTACATCGTACACACATCGATTTCAGATGTGTTTCTCTCGTCAGGGCACTTAGGCTTAGCTGCCCCATAGCATGTGGGATCTTAGTTCCCCAACCAGGGATAGAACCCAAGTCCCCTGTGTTGGAATGTGGATTCTGAACCACTGGACTGCCAGGGAAGTCTCAATAACAATTTTTAAGTGGTTGAGCCAGGATTAGAACCCTAGACATCATTAGTAAGAAACATCCCCATTCTCTTTTTTCTGACTGCCGAAAGACTAAACATTTAGGCATTTCCGATTTTTTTTACAGTACTAAAGTGGCTACTGTTAGCGCCTTTGTCATCTGGACCACATCCAGGCCAATCTACAAAGACATTTCTAGAAGTATTGCTAGGTAAAAGGGCAGTGTTTTCTTAACTTATTGATACTAACTTATCCCACAAGGTTATGCG
The DNA here is from genome assembly GCF_001704415.2 of Capra hircus. Taxonomy (NCBI): domain Eukaryota; kingdom Metazoa; phylum Chordata; class Mammalia; order Artiodactyla; family Bovidae; genus Capra; species Capra hircus. The sequence goes on along the minus strand of NC_030825.1, from coordinate 55,380,862 downwards.
AGAAAACCTGGAAGTCTGTTCTGCCCCACTTACCTGTGAGCCGTACTGACTGAGGCTCTCGAAGCCAACGCGCTTGGCCAGCGAGACGCAGGCGATTCGCCGGGGCTGGGTGCAGGCCACGTGGCTGCAGCCGGCGGCCAGCAGGTACTGGGGCACCTGGGTGGACTTGCCGCAGCCCGTGTCCCCCGCCACCACCACCACCTGGTGCTCCTTCAGCGTCTGCAGGATGCGGTGCCCGTACTGGGCAATGGGCAGCGCCGCCCGCTCCCGCTGCAGTTTGGCCAGTCGCCCAAACGCCTGCTTCTGGCAGAAGTCCAGGTAGTGCAACAGGGCTCGGCGGAACTCGGACAGTCTCTCCGGGGGCAGGCGCCTGCCGGGCCCCCGAGAGTCCCGAGCGTCTGGGCTGATGAAGGAGAGGTTGATGCGGTCTTGAGGGTCGTAGGTGCGAGGCAGGTCGGCCAGTGCTGGGTGGCTGTGCTTGGGTTGCCTGGCATCTTTCTCCTCCTTCCTGGTGGTCTTGAGATTCTGGAACCTCTGCAAGCGTTCAAAGAACGTCCAAAACTTCTGACACTCCTCAGAACCCTGCTGGATATAATCCTCATCGCCAAAGAAGGCATCCTCGAAGAGGCGCCGTGTCTCGGGACGGTTCCAGTCCCATTTCTCCGGGGCCGCTTCAGGACTGGGAGCCCGGGGTCGGTCCCAGGGACCCCTGCCCTCCCTTGTTCTGGGAGGCGGCATGCCGTGGCCAATCCCAGGGCTGTCACAAAACTGGCCTCAGTTCTGAGCCCCTGGACCAAATATTCGCGGACATTCCCCACTTCCTGCAGTGAGAGGCCCGTGCCTGCAAGGCAGCACTTTCTTCTATAAGAGCTGATCTCCTCTTCAGTGGTGCTACAGGGTCGACACAGGTGTTGGCAGAGCAAATGGCCTGCAGCATCGGTCAGGCTGGTGACGCACAGGGCACCTCACGACTCCTGTGGTGACCTCTGGGATGGGCACAAGTTCATCCTGGGGCTGCAGGCCCTGGATGTTTGCGGGAAAAAAACCAGAAGACAGTCATTTATTAGACACATTTACTGACAGCCTGCTGTTTTGCAAGCACTGGACTAGGGGAAGGGACAGCAATGGGTAAGACCACACTGAGTGCCCACAGGGGGTCCTGCCACCAGACTCTGACAATCCAGAGATGGGGGCAGCAAGAAAGGAAGGCTGGGGGCTGCTTGGGAGTCAGGGAAGGATCCCCAGGAAGGGGATTTTGGACCTGAAGAAATGTAGGTCACATGGCCAGTCAACAGCAGAACTTGGTCATGAGACACCATAACACGAGAGAGGTGTGGTCTGCTGAGTTTCAGGATCCCCGGAAACCCTCTGGAATTCAGTGCCTGATTTTGCGAGTGTTGCCTGGTTTGTTCTTGCCTGCCTGGCACTGCCCGCTTTTTTTCTTTTTGAAAAACAAATGCACCTTCCTTGGGAGAGTAGCCCTTCTTGGAAATCCACATGGTTTCCACTGCCTATAAGTCTGAGAGCTTCTATTGGTTGGGCAAGTGACAAAGGCCTGGCCAATCATGGTACCCTACTCCCCCTTTAACCAGTGACTGGTCTGAGGAGTAGACACACGACCCAAGGAGAGACAGTCAGGGCCTTTCCCGGGAATTTACACTAGGCTGCTAGGACAGAAAAGCTTATCTACTGTTGGCAAAGCAAGGATGATATAAGCAGGAAGCTGTTTGTAGCAGGTCTTAGTCTTTTCCTAGAAATCTTTCCTACAGAAAAGACTGCATGTAGGCACAAGGAGGCACACACAAGGATGGTCACCAAGCAGCCACAAGGAGAGAAGTGGAAGAGGGACAGGGGAGAAGCTTGGCAACACCATTCAGTGCTTGAGTTCCTTCCAAAAGTCCATTTCACCGTTACACAAGAAAATGTCTTTTTGCTTAAGGCCTGGTTTCTCTTAGCTGCCTAACTCCTAACTAATGAAGCACATCCCCTTGTATATGCTATTTTCTGGAGCGAAGCCCACCATTCAGATTCTTAAAGGAGTTTATGATCTTCAAAGGGTCCTAAGGGACTTTCCTGGCAGTCAAGTGGTTGAGCCTCCATGCTTCCAATGCAGGGAGCACAGGTCCAATTCCTGACCCAGAACTAAAAATCCCACATGCTGTGTAGCATGGCCAAAACAGAAAAAAATTTTAATGAAAAAAAAAAAAATTTGACAAAAGGGTCCGAGCCTTCCATGGTAAAAGACTTCAGTCAGGTAGATCTGAATTTCAGCCTCAGCTTTATCATTTACCAGATATGTGTCCACGTGCAAGTTAACTCCTTTGAGGGTTTCTTCATCTGTAAAATGGGAACAATCCTCATCTCAAAACACTGCAATGTTTATTACCTAGCCTGACACCGAGAAGCTAAGCAGCAACTGACATACAAGCCCAGTGCTCTCTCTCCACGATGACTGACAGAGAAAACAGTGAGAGGAACCGCAGGCATACAACCTGGAAAGAATTTTACACTCAAAAGGCCACAGTTCGCCTTGGTTTATTAGCAATGCTTTCTCCTACCCAGCCGTCAGTCTCTAAGGGGCACCACTGAACAGAGTTCAGAGGTTCTATCTCTGTAGTCTCAGAGGGACCCAGACCAACCCAGGGACTTATCAGAGCCAAGTAAGAGCCAGTTGAAGAACCTGTGGACCGGCAGAGCTGTACCCATAAAAGAGTAGCCTTGTGGGGAGTGCCTACCACTTCCTGGTAAACACGTGGGCTGGGCGATGCCATAGCACCTTCAGAGGGAATTCCTGTCTAGGAGGGAACAAAAAGGAAAAGGCCTTGAAAATCTGTTGCCATGCTGGGCCGGTGAGTCTCAGGAAAAAACAGGGACAATGAAATGGAGGGGAGCATTCCTCCCAGGCTGCTAACTGCCTTACCTATGTATGTGGGCCAGAATGGGGGCATCCTTACAGCTCTCAAGGAGTCTAGTCATAGGCTATCTTTTGGACTTCCTGGCTTGACTAAGTTTCTCTCTTACTGTGCCTCTGACCATCTCTTGGCCTGTATTTCCTAGGCTCAAGGCTTTTAGAGATTTTTCTCTACTTCCCTCTCTCTCCTCTCTGGCTCTCCATCTTCAGGTCTCTTGTTTTTTTTTCTGGTCCATCTTGCTCGCCACCCTTAGCTCTCTTCCCTCTCCTTGACTGGTCCCAACTGTTTTCATTGCTCTGATACTCTCCCACCCTGATTCTTTTTTCACTCTGATTTTCTCTCCAACTGTCTTTCTCCATTTGATTCCACTCCTCCTCTTCAGTTTTTCATTTCTCATTTTGTTTGAATTTTTTTTTTTGGTGACTCTCTGTTTTCTTCTCTCTCCATCACTGACTCTTCATTTCTCCATCTAAAATCTGTCACCTAGTTTGAAGCCCTAATAATAGCCAACATTTACCTAGGGCTGACACATATCAGGCACTACTCTACATCACTCATATATATTTATATGCATACGTATACACCATACACACACATATGTACACTTTTCTCAAAACCCTAGTTTCCACCCTCATCGTTCTACTTTCTTTACATCTCCCAAGTTCACGGTGCGATCACACTTCTCTCATGGACCCTGCGAGCCTCTCTCCATCGGATCCATTAGTCTCTCGCCCTCGATCTCTCCAGTTTTCAGCTTCTCTCCTCTCTCAACCTCCCTGTCTCTCAGTCCCTCAGTTTCTCGAAACTCCTTTTTGTGCCTCCATTTCTTTCAACCTCTCTGACCCTCAGTTCTCTTAGCAACGCTCAAGCTTCATCTCCATCTGCTTCTCCCGGCTGCTCGGCTTCCTCCAACACCTTGCCTCATCTCGGGGTCTCCCCGTTCCCGTCAGCCCGCTCCCAAGCTGTCCCCGATCCCGATCGGACTCCAGTCGCCGCCACCACCGCCCCACGCAGCCGCCCCACCCCCCTCACCTCGGTAACCGCCGAGATCTCCTCAACTTCCGGTCCCCAGGACCGCTCACGCGCCCGAAGCCTGTTCTGCGCCTGCGCTCGCCATTCCCACGGCCCCGCCCCGCCCCCACGGCGGACAGAGGAACCAATGAGCAGCTGCGAGCGCCCAAGGCTCACTATGCGCCTGCGTACAGAATGAACAGGCCCCGCCTCGCTTTGGGCGGAGCTTCGGGAGACGCTGCGCCCTCTGGGGGCCAGTGGAGGCGTGACGGTGGAGAATTGGTCTATCCTGCCTCTGAACAGCTAGTTGTATCTGTGGGTCGCTCGGACGCCGGGATTTACCCAAAATAAGACGCTGGCCTGAGCCCAGACACTATCAAAACACCCCCCCCCGTGATTTAGTTATTATAATTCATATTATTAATGTATTAATTACTAATACATTGATGTGTTCAGTTCCATTCACTCGCTCAGTCGTGTCCTACTCTTTGCGACCCATGCACTGCAGCACGCCAGTCTTCCCTGTCCATCACCAACTCCCGGAGCTTGCTCAAACTCATGTCCATCGAGTCAGTGATGCCAGCCAACCATCTCGTCCTCTGTCGTCCCCTTCTCCTGCCTTCAATCTTTCCCAGCATCAGGGTCTTTACATTGATGTATTATAATTCACAATCATTAATGTAACCTGTTCATGTATAATTCACCCTATTACTCATTAATGAATAATACAATTCAACTTCCAAGCTTTCTGTCTTGAAGGTCCTAGGTTCTCCAGAGACAAACACAGGGATTAGATAGTCGGTGAATGTTGAATGAATGACTACTTGCAGGAGAAAAGTGACTCCTCTTTAGTCCTAGATGGGTCAGTCATTGCAGCACTGAGCCTCAGTTTCCCTATTTATCAAACGAAGATAATGCCTACTTTTCAAGATTGTTGAGAAAAACAAATGCAAAAGTATACATACATAAAGTAGCTAAACTTTTTTCACTATTATACATATAGGCGCTTGATAAATGTTTGTTAAGTAGCCCAGTCGTGTCCAACTCTTTGCCACCCGTGAATTGTAGCCTACCAGGCTCCTCCCTCCATGGGATTCTCCAGGCAAGAATACTGGAGTGGGTTGCCATTTCCTTCTCCAGGGGATCTTCCCAACCAAATCTTTCATTTTTTATATCCTTCCCATCATTCTCCTTTTTCCTTTGGATAGCGTCTTGGTTAAGAAGGTACAGCTTTCATTTCTAGAATCAGTTATAGGTACTGAGGATACAGAAATGAACATAACAAAGGAGTTTATGTTTTGGTGAGGGAGACACACATAGATTAAAATAAATATATAGAATGTCAAGCAGAACTGCATTTTCTATGGAGTAAAACAAAGCAGGGAAGGGACAAGGAGTGCTGCTATTTGGTCCAGTGATAGTCAAGAGAAGACATCTCCCAGAAAGTAACATTTAGGCAAAGAGCTAAAAACAGTGTTGCAAGCCATGGGGATCCCTTGGCCAGAGCATTCAAGGCAGATGAATAAACAGAGGCAAAGACTGAAATGACCACATAACTTGGAGGGTTCAAGGGTCAGCAAGCAGGCTTGTGTAGTCGGATGAAGGTTGGAAAACAGTAGGGAATGAGGTGGGAGAGAGGAGGAGGATAGAAGTGTGGACTTTGGCTTCCAATCTGAGTGAGGTGGAATCCATGGGCAGAGTTCCATGTGACTTAGATTTTAACAGAGTCCTCTGGCTCCCATGTGGGGAACAGCCTACAGGGATTCAAGATAGAAGAGGGGCCCAAGGGAGAGGCTGCCACAATAGATGGCTGGACCAGGATGATGGTAGAGAAGATTGATGCTTTAAGATAGAATCTGTAAGGATTGGCTGATAAATTGGTCGTGGACTGTGAATATGAGAGAAACGGAGGTGGCCCAAGGTTCTTGGCCGGAGTGCCTGGAAATAGAGTTGCCATCAACTGGGATGGAAAAGACACAGGAGAACGGCTGAAAGAGAAAATCCATACTTCTGTTTTGAGCATATTAAGTTATTTATTCTACAATGAGTTGGGATGTCAAGGGGTAAGATGTATGTAACTATTGAATCCTTAGGAAGCAATTAGAACATCGAGGGGCCAATTCTTACGTCATTATCAAAAAAAGAAGGGGAAGAAATTGACTAACATCTGCTTAAAATGTACAAAAGAGAACTACAGTTTTTTTTTAATGAAAATGGGAGAAAACAAACAACAAATATGAAGTTAGGAAGAAAATAACCAACTACCAATGCTAAGGATTGAGTAGAAAACGTGAAACTAGTTCTTGGGAAACCTTCTAATTGGAACCCTAAAGAACTTGATACATTCATGCTAAAAATAAACAAAAACCAAAGAACAAACTTGAGAGCAAAAGGAGGAAGTTACAACAAACCAAAAGCAAGGTATTTTTCATGATCAAAGGACTTCTATGGACAGTTGCTCAGAAAGACTCTAAAAGGTTTCATGAAATTGATTCTTTTTAACAAGAAGTAACACTGATCCCACCAAGAAAGGAAAACAAATCTCAAAAAAATACAAAAGACTATTTACAAATGTACAAAGGACTCTCCTAAATGGCACCTGGCCCCAATGGATTACCAGCAAGATTTCTTCCAACTTTTTGTCCCAGGACAGGATTCACTTGATAAGGCAATTTTGGATCATGCATGAGAATTCTGGTGGTTTAGTCTCTTAAATTATGTCCAACTCTTGTGACCCCATGAACTGTAGCCTGCCAGGCTCCTCTGTCCTCTGTCCATGGGATTTCCCAGGTAAGAATACTGGAGTAGGTTGCCATTCCCTTCTCCATGAGAATGCTGAATAAAATATCAAAAAATAAAATATGTCTTGTTGACCTAAGATGTGTCCCTGTATCAGATTTTTTTTTTTTAAGCAACAAAAAGATCTCCATCATTGGGGTAGCTCACAATCTAGTTGGAAGAAAACTCTGTACACAAACATAGTTTGGCTCTTTTTAAAGTTTGGGAAGGGTGGAGGCGAGACAGAAGTTAAACTAGCCCAGATGTTGTCCTTGGAAATTTTACAGGTTAGCTGCGAACGTTTGTTCCAGAAACTTGGAGAACAGAATGTTCTGTTCCCCAGGGAGGGGACTGAATCAGGGAGACCTCCCTGGAGGGAGTACTATTTGAAGAAGGCATTGAAGGAAATTTTCAGTGATCAAGAGCATGGCTACTAGAGTCAGGTAAACATGGGATCCAATCTCAGCTCTGTAATTTCCTTGTGTGTGTGATCTTGGGCAAATGACCTCTGGGTTGTTGTAAGAATTACCTTAAAGGAGAAACTGTGTGTAAAGTGCTGTCCTGGAGTTAAGAAGGTATCACTACAATGTGATTTCAAAGATCTGAACAAGTGATATTCTAGAGCAACCTTGTCCAATAGAACTTCCTGCAATGATGGAAATGTTTTATATCTGCACGGCACATGGCAGGGGCATAACAAATGTTTGTTGAATGAATAAAAACAAATGACAATATCATTAAGCTCTTCGATCCAGCTACGCCTGAAGCCTGTCTTGCAAAATGGGATAGGAGGATAGAAACCGATTTCCCCCTAGCCTACACTTCCATCTCTGAGACCAGGTCGTGGCTAGTCGATTTCTTGCTGACCATACTTTCATCCTCACTCTGTGGCTCCTTCAGGGCCCAGCGACATGCAGCTGGCAGAGACTGGCGGAGTTGAGGCTGCCCAAAATAGAGGAAAAGCATGGGATTGAGGCAGCTGTGAGCAAGGGCCAGGCCCACCACCAAGGGTTCAGCCCGCAGGGCCTGGGCCAGGAGGGTGGAGTGTGGGGCCGCCAAGGTGAGTATCAATCCCAGCGCGTGGTAGGGGGCCCAGCAGACAAAAAACCCCACCACGACGGCCAGGCCCAGTGGCCAGCGGCGTCGGGTAGCACGACACAGGAGGGCACCGTGGCAGGCGACCACGACCACCAGCGGCGCCAGGAAGCCAAAAATAAACCGGGCGGCCGTCACTGAGTTTTCAGCCACGGTCGAGCCACCGTAGTCCACCACACACTCCAGCCGGTGTGGGAAATGCTCCTGATGCAGCCGGCGGTGGATGGCTGAGGGCACAGTGAACAGCAAGGCCAGCCCCCAGCATGTCCCACAGACTGCCCGCACCCTGCACGCCCGCCCGGCTGCCCCCCACCAGGTGGGCCTGAGGGCCAGCAAGCAGAGGTCCATGCTGAGAGTGGCCAGCAGGAGGACGCTGGCATACATGGAGAGCAGGATGACAGAGGGCAGGGTCCGGCAGCCCACTGCCCCGTACAGCCAATGGCCCTTGTGGGCGACCGACACCGCCAGGATGGGGAGAGACAAACAGCAGAGCAGGTCTGCTACGGCCAGTTGGAGGAACCAGATGGCACTGACCCTCTGGCGGGCCTCTTTCCAGGTCACCCAGGCCATCATGGCATTGCCCGGCACCCCGACCAGGAAGACGGCGGCATACAGCAGGAGTGGGGTCGCGTGGAGGAGGTCAATGGAGATGCAGGCGCCGTCAGCGCAGTCCACCGGGAGATCCGGAAGGTCGCCGTAATCCCCATACTCGTTGCCAAGAGAAGTGTTCTCCATCCAGGCTGCAGACACCTGGGAAGGCGAGCAATGGTGTGAAAACTCAGAGACGAAAACTGTCAGGCCCTCGGAATCCTAGTGGATAGGAACCTCAGCCCATTAGCATCTCGGAAACCAGGACAGGACGTTAGAATTCCAGTGCAGGGCCTCCCTGGTGGCCCAGTGGTAACGAATCCACCTGCCAATGCAGGAGACACGGGTTCGATCCCTGGTCCGGGAAGATCTCACATGCCACTAATCCCGTGCTCCACAACTACTGAGCCTGTCTGTGCTCTAAAGCCCAGAAGCCACAATTACTGAGCCCGTGATCCGCAACAAGAGAAGCCACTGCAATGAGAAGCTGGGGCTCCGGAACGGAAAAGTAGTCCCTGCTCACAGCAACTAGAGAAAAACCTGCAGAGCAACAAAGACTGAACACAGTCAAAATGAATAAAGCTATAAGAAAAAAAGAACTCCGGCACATTAGAATCTTGGAATTCTAAAATGTTACAGTGTAAGAGCCCCAGCTTATTAACGTCTTGGAATTCTAGAATATTACCATGTTAGAATTCTAACATGCTAAAAATCTTAGAATTCCAAAATACTAAATTCTTAGAATTTAGTAGCTAGCTAGCCATTTATTGCTTGGCATTCTAGACCAGCCCCGTCCAATCGAACTTTCAATGTTGATGGAAATAGTCCATATCTGTGGTCCAATACAGTAACCGCCAGCCACATGTGGCTACCGAGTATTTGAAATGGGAGCCAGGGTAACTGAGAAACTAAACTTTCTATCTTATTTCATTTTCATTGATTTAAATAGCTACACGTGAATGGTGGCTCTAATGAAGCTCCAGAGCATTGACCACTAGCCAGTTAGCAAACTGGAACTCTAGAATCTAAACTATTGGAACTTGAATATTCATTGAGATGAATGTGAAAGTGTTAATCATTCAGTCGTGTCCGACTCAGTGTGATCCCATGGATGGCATGTAGCCCGCCAGGCTCCTCTGTCCATGGAATTCTGCAGGCAAGAATACTGGAGTGGGCTGCCCTTCCCTTCTCCAGGGGATCTTCTCAACCCAGGGATCGAACCCAGGTCTCCTGCATTACAAGGAATTTTTAATTCCTTATAGTGGAACTTTAAATGAGGGGTCAAGGAAGGCCTCTCTGAAAAGGTGACATTTGAGCAAAACCAGAAAGGGGGGGATGGAGGGCAGGAGGAGAAGGGGGGGTGGGGGAACAGAGGATGAAATGGTTGGATGACATCATCGACTCAATGGACATGAGTTTGAACAGACTCTGGGAGATAGTGAAGGACAAGAAAGCCTGGTGGGCTGCAGTCCGTGGGGTTGAAAATAGTCAAACAGGGACTGGACAACAAGAAAGGAGGTGGGGAGGGAGCTGTGCCGTGATCTGGGAGAAGTGAATCCCAGGCAGAGGAAAGAGCCAGTGCAGGTGCCCTAAGGCGGGGACAGGATGGTACACGTTAGAACTCCATCTCCTGTGGAATAGATGGGAGGTAAAAACAGAGGTATCAGTGCCTATGTAGGTACTGTAAGCTCCTCATCTTTTATTCTGCATGGGACGGGAGCCATGGGAAGGTGCTGAGCAGAGAAATGACATTGTCTACCATAGAATGCGAATCATAACTACTACTACAACCCAGGTCTCCCGTGTTGCAGGCAGACTCTTTACCATCTGAGCCATCAGGAAATCCCCTTTCATTATTATCATTATTAAGCACCATCTAATGAGTACTTTGTGTTCTGTGCCAGGCATTGCTCCAAGCCCCTTTACATATTATATCATTTAGTCCTTACAACAACCCTCCAGTTTTCACATCATTGTTAGACCCATTCTGCAGACAAGAAAACTGAGGCCATAGAGAAGGAACTTACCGAAGGCGGCGCAGCTAAGCAAGTAACAGAGCTGAATTTCAAACTGTGTTAGTTAGTCCCGCTCTGAAACTCCAGGCCCTAGAACATCATCATCCAAAAGTCTTAGGTTCAGGAGAGTTGGAAGGCCGGACAGCCAGTGACCCTGAGCAGACCCGGCCTCTGTGACTCTGAGTGCACAGTTTCGGCCGGCTCTCTCTCTGGGTTTCCTCATCTGAGAAGCTAGTCACGGAGATGAGCCTACCTCACCAGTTTGGGGAGGCTTTGAAGAGTCAATATCTGTAAAGCTTGTGACATGGATCAAGGGCTCAGGTAGAAAATAAACTCGTCCGCATGATGTCATAATAACCTGACCCTGCGGCTCTCTGCTGACTCTTTTGGGCTGACTGGCCCTACGAAGGGCATCAGCTGGAGTTGACACAACAGGAAGGGCAGAAGGGAAGTTGGGGCACTCCCCTTCCCCCCTTCCATGCCAAGTAGCTACTAAAAGGGCAAGCCATTGTGTGTGTGTGTGTGTGTGTGTGTGTGTGTGTGTGAAGTTTAGCACCTCGCTTTCATATTATTTTCATCTCTAACATGAAGCTATGTGCAGGCTTTAAAAATTCAAACCCTCAGGACTTCCCTGTGTGGTCCAGTGGTTAAGATTCCACACTGCTTCAGCAGGGGGCAAGAGTTCAATCCCTGGTTGGGGAACTAAGATCCCACACATGCTATACAGCGCGGCCCCAAAAAAGAAGTAGTATAGAATCTCAGGCCCATCCCCAGACCTACCAAATCGGAATCTGCATTTCAACAGAATAAAAATTCAAGCCCTCACCAGCTGTGTGGCTTCGGGCAAACCACCAAACCTCTCTTTGTTGCAGCTTCCTCGTCTTCAAAAATGAGAACAATAGACTCACCTTAGAGGGTGTTAGGAGAGTTCATCAACTTAATAGGCATGGAGAGCTGAGCGCATCCACCATGAGCGTTGGAAGTGTGTTGGCCGCTTAGCCCCAGATCCACGTGCACCCTCTCCCGACACCCTGAGACTCCACCCTTCCCAGGTCTTCCTGGTTCAAATCTGAGTTTTGCCTGTGTAAGCAACTCAGTCAATGCTATTTCCCTTTTAACACATTAAACAGAAATCCAAACACTCCCTGTGCCATTGCTTAATCTTTTCCATTTAATGTGTCTCAGATTTACTTTCCCTATCTGGACACAAATCAACTCATTTCTTCATAATAAGGTCAAAATCAATCCCCAGTCTGGGCGTGTCATGCTTATTAACCAGCCACAGACTAAAGGACATTTAAGGAGTATCGTGGATGGTATTATTATCTTTTGATTTTATACACCAAAAAAATTGTATTTCTATATTTATACCTATGTGTGTGCTTAGTCACTCAGTCACGTCCATTTCTTTGCGACCCCATGGACTGCAGCTGCCAGCATCCTCTGTTCATGGCGATTCTCCAGACAAGAATACTGGAGTGGGTTGCCAAGCCCTCCTCCAAGAGATCTTCCCAATCGAGGGATTGAACCCAGGTCTCCTGCATGGCAGGCAGATTCTTTACCCACTGAGCCACCAGGGAAGCCCAAGAACACTGGAGTGGGTAGCCGAACTCTTCTCCAGGGGATCCTCCCAGCCCAGAAATCGAACTGGGGTCTCCTGCATTGCAGGAGGATTTTTTTTACCAAATGAGCTACCTGAGTATGACAATGTTCCTGAGCTCAGGAAGCTCACCTGAGTGTGATAATATTAATATATGGGGATCCTTCAACAGAAGCTTTCTGTGGACCTGCTCGAGTAAATTCCAAGAGTCTGGGATTCTGATGCGAATTCCACTGCGATGGTATTAAGACTCCACTTCTGAAATTCTAGTTCTGATTCCCAGATGCTGAAAATAATGAGTCTATATAACCAGGACTGGGGAAATGCCCCCCTCCCTTCTTCCCTCCATCCTTACCGTCTCTTGAGGAATGGTCCCCAGTTGGGCCAGATGCCACGGCAGGGGGCAAGATCCAGGCTGACGGCCAAGACCTTCTGAAGTCTCTCCCCGCCGCGTCTGGCAGCTAATGAATTCCTGCGAGCTGGTTCCCAGAGCTCCTAGGGGACTCCGCCGGGCACTGTCACCTCACAGGTCCCAGCCAACGCTCTTAAGCAGGGAAAAACAGGATTGGCCTTTTCCTACTGCCGCTAGCATCTGTCCCGGATTCTTCCCATGACTCACACATCCCAAAATTACCGGGCAGCGGGCAAAGGTGGGTGGGAGCTGACCCTGTGTCCCCAGCACCAATCTCCATGTCACCAGCTTCCTGGAAGCCAGATCTACATGTGGCTTGACCTTTGGGGTCTGGGGGTCTTGGCCTAGACTCGCTGTCCCAGCAGGGCCCTCTGAGGTCTTCCCCACCAAGTCCCTACAGCCCACTACCCCCACCCACTCTCAGACTCCAACTCAGCCCCTCCCCTCCCCTCTGCCCTTTGCAGAGCCTTGAAGACCAGTATACCTCCCGCCTCCCACGTTCTGAGGGAGACAGCTCAAGGTCACAGCCTCCAGTAAAAGGCCAAGGGTGCTCAGCACAGGGCCCGAGGAGTCAGAGGCAGACAAAACACAAACAAGTCCTATCTGCTCTGTGGGCCTTGGTTTTCCCTCTTTAAAATGGGAAGATTTGGGGGATGTCCCTGGTGGTTCAATGGTTAGAAGACTGTGCTTTCGCTTCCGAGGCTCGAGGTTCGATCCTGGGTCAGGAGTCTATGATCCTGCAAGCTGCACAACTTGGCCAAAAGCTTAACAAAAAATAATAATAAGTAAAATGGGAAGATTTTGAGCATAGTGGTTCCTAACCTCTCTCCCAGCCTAGCACAGAGTCTGAGAACATGGATTTGAGAGCCAGAGCAATAGGATACATATTCTAGGTTCCCCATTGACAAGCTGCTTGGGCCTCAACCCTTCTGAGCCTCAACTTCCTCATCTGTGACATGGACATTTTAGCTATGAACATTAAATGGATGAAGAGATTTAAAATATACATGCACAATAGCGCCTGGCACACAGGAGATGCTGTGTACACATTTGTTAAATTAGGAACAATAAAAAGCATATGTTATCAATTCTTAAAAGCTACATTTTAGGGAGAAAGGCTTAGCAAGAGGAAATGACCCTTATTCCAGACTCAGAATCCTTTATTCAGTGGTTTTGGTGTTTGCGCCACTGTGTGCGTGCTTCAGAGGTTGAAGGGATATATTTATACATTTCTTTTGTTGTTGTTTGGAGAAGAAACTCTCGTTGGTAGCGGAAGTTGTTTTGGGGTCAAGAGACAGTAACTCTCAGTGTGAGCAGGGGTGTCTCTGGGCGACTTAGTCTTGGCTGAGCCTGACCTAGACCACTCCCTCTCACCACCTTCGTCCCCCACATCCCACCAGCCCTAAGCTCCCCGTGGGAAAAGTAACATGGGAGAAGTCCCAGAGGGTGGGGGCAGGTATGGGAGAGGACACTGTCCTTTATGAGCTCAAACCTCCTCTGATCTTGCGGTTACAGAATGTATTTCTCAGATCACTTAAACTGCTTGATCACCGAGTCCCAGGCAACTGTTTCTCGGATTCTAGGAAGCTAAGGTTTGCCACTGTCTCTGGAGCTGGAGGTTCTTATCTGGGGAGCGGGGGGATGCTGTGAATGGAGACAGGGACACAGATGTTATGAAAAGTTGGGGGGTCGTTTAGGGAGTGGGGTTCCTTTTATAGATGCCCTATGAGATGCTGAGTATCGGCCCCTCAACACTGGATACAATGAGGACATCTTAGAAGTCCGATTATTTGGGGCCCCATGGACTGTAGCTTGCCAGGCTCGTCTGCCCATGGAATGTTCCAGGCGCGAATACTGCAGTGGGTTGCCATGCCCTCCTCCAAGGGGATCTTCCTGACCCAAGGTTGGAACCCTCATCTCTTATGTCCCCTGAGTTGTACGGCAGATTCTTTACCATTAGCACCACCTGGGAAGCCGTCTAGAAGTTTGCTCAATTCACCCATATGAAATTTGTCATTTTTTGTGAGTCATAATAGGTTGAAGTCTGGCAAATCTGTGGCAACGGAAAGCAGATTAGTGATGACCATAACCTGAGGGGAAGTGGGGGATGTGAATGGAAAGTTACTGCTTAATGGGTTCTTCCTTTGGGGGTGATGAAAATGTTCTACACAGACTTCCCTGGTGGTCCAGAGATTTAGACTCCATGCTCCCCATGCAGGGGTCGCGAGTTCAATCCCTGGTTAGGGAACAAGATCCCACATGTTGCACAGTATGGCATATATATACATATATATATATATAAAATATTAAATTTTCAAAATAAAATGTGTTTTTTTTTTAAAAGAAAGTGTTCTGGAACTAGTTACATACAATAGTCTGTTATAAATAGTACTAGTTAGAAATAGTCAGAGTTGCACAACATGGCGGAAATAATAAGCTGTTATACCCCCTCACCCCAAAACAGGATGAAGTCTGGTAATTTCATAAAGTTCAGCCTAATGGGACTTCTCTAGTGGTTCAGTTGGTAAAGAATCCACCTGTAAAATGCAGGAGGCCAGGGTTCAATCCCCAGGCCCGTTAGATCCCCTGGAGAAGGAAATGGAAACCCACTGCAGTATTCTTGCCTGGAGAATCCCAGGGACAGAAGAGCCCGGTGGGCTACAGTCCATAGAGTCACAAGAATCAGACATAACTTGGCGACTAAACCACCACACCAGGGCCTAATAGAATTCCAGAAGCCCAAGAGGGTGAGTGGCCCAGACGGGGAAACCAGTCTCTTTTGAATAATATATATTATTACAAGATATCTGATGCATGAAAAAGAGTGTCTGTAACGTGCGAAGTGAAAAGTACCACAAAACAAGCAGCTGTAAAAATCACCACCCAGCTTAGAATCTGAATTTCTAGCTCAAGAGCAAATTTTTGGTGAGGGAACTGAGAGTAAGTATGCTAGCTTTTGCTGGTCAAGAGGCCATTCATATTCTCTGGCAGAATGAAGGTGGCCACAGACTGAATGGCATGGCTGTGTTCCAATAAAACTTTATTCACAAAAACAAGCAACAGGCAGGATTTGGTGATGGCTGACTAGGTCAAAGACTCTGAAGCCTAAATTGTTGAAATCACAGACTCTCAGAACATTGGAATCACAGGCTTCTTGACCCAAGGGATCCTACAATGTTAGCCACACACTATTTGAATCACAGGATTCTAGAATGTCACACCAGAATCTTCGCATGTTAGAAGTACGAACTCCAGCAATTAGATGTTAAATTTTTGTGGATGATCTGAACATTAATCAAGGAATTATATAGCCCTGAGCTGTCCAATACAGTAGCCACTGGCTGCATGAGGCTACTGAGCATTTTAAATGAGGTGGATTCTAAATGAGAGCTGCTGTGAGTGAAAGCTACATACCAGATTTCAAAGACTTGGTGTGAAGAAAAATCAAGAATGTGAACTCTCTCAATAACTTTTTGTACTGATCATATTTTGAAATGACAGTACTTGAAATATATTCGGTTCAGTAAAATATAACATTCAATTATTTTACCTGATTCGTTTTGCTTCTCTTTGCTTGCTGCTGAAAAAAATCTAAAATTATGTGTGTGGTTCACATCATATTCCTTTCAGACAACACGAATCTGAAGTAATACCATCCTGGAGGTTGGAGATGGGGTAATTGAGAAGGTCATATGGCCCAGATGCAGAGGATTTGGGAGCTCTGCCCTCCCAGCTTGGCCAAACCCATCATCCACTTCCTTTCCCCACCACTTCCTCTTTGGTACTTGTTGACCCAGCAGATTCCTTGGGCTCCCGATTTCGCAATCGCCTAGCCCATCAATCCACTTCCCTCCTGGGCAGCGCTGATCAACACCAGGCCTTAGAAAAGCCACTTGGATCCCACATGTTGGTATCCAAGTTTTTCTAGAAGACCACTGTGAGGCCCAGGTTCTGGGAAGCAACTCCTCTCCAAATCAGGGTGAAGGAAAGGACCCCACTGCCTACAGCTTATTCCCCCAACCTAGGAAAGCCTGAGGGTGGCCAGGAACAGGGATGGAGTACAGGGATGGGGAGATGGGAGGAAGAAGTCAGGGAGGGCTTCCTGGAGGAGGCTGCACCCTGAAGGAAGGTAGAACAGCAACAGGGGTGGTCTTTTAAAAACAGACCAGGCAGCGAGAGACCAGGCAGCAGAAAAGGCAAGGACCCAAGTGGGAGAGGATGGAGGGCTTGAACCAGGAAAGATGTGGAATGGGAAGAGGGTGGCTTCCAGAGTGGGTCCCAACTGAGGCTTAGGTGACTATATGGACCGTGGGGGCAAGCCCTTGAGTAGGGTATGAGAAGGGAAGGGGAAGTTTGGGAGAAGACACTGAGATCATTTTGAGTGAGGTAGGTGTAGAGGCCAGACCCTAAAGAGAGTGAGAGAGCTGGGAAGGTACTGGATGACATCACAAAAGTAAGACACACGTTCAAGAGAACTCTAGAAAGCCAACATTTAAGGGCAGAAGAAGAAAGTCTGTAGAAGAGGCTGAGAAAGATCATGCTGAAAGTGAGAGATTAACCAGCCCACCTGGAACAAGCCAGGGAGGGGCCCAAGTGGCTGGGAGGAAGGCGGAAGGAGGCAAGTGGGCTGTCCAGGTAGAAGGGACCTCTAAGGTCACAAGCATCTTTATGGGGGTATCAGAGCAGAAGGTAGCTGGGGCTCAGTTCTTCCCTCAATGACCTTGCTGCCAGAGGGTCTGTATGGGTACCAACATTTACTATCAAAACGCACGCACAACCTTTTCTGGAAGTCCTGCCAAGCACCTGGCACTCTAGGTGCTCACACAGCATCTTCTAATAAAATCGTCCCCAGGGCAGACACGACAACATGGTAATAGCAGGATTCAGCTGCAGTTCTCATCAGAGTCAGATAACATCCACGCCCAGTGCCCCATGCTGAGGCTGCTCCCTAGACTCAGCCAGCTCTTGCAAAGAGAAAGAAGGAGCTGATATCTACGTGACTGTCGTATTCAGGGGCCACCACCTCTGTGTGGCTCCCTGGGCACTTGAAATATGCCAGTCTGAATGGAGATGTACTGTGAGTGTAACTCACACCCAGGATTTTGAAGACTTAGTACCCACCCTACCCCCCCCCAAAAAAAGTAAATTGGTACAGCCACTATGAAGAACAGTATGGAGGTTCCTTAAAAAAAAAAAAGAAACCTAAAAGTAGAATTGCCATATGACCCAGCAATCCTGCTTCCAGGCATATGTCTGGAGAAATCTCTAATTTGAAAAGACACACGCACCCTAATGTTCATAACAGAAGTGTTCACAGAAGTCAAGTCATGGAAGTTACCTAAAGGTCCACTGACAGATGAAAGGATGAAGAATATGTGGTATATAAATACATACACTGGGATATTACTCAATCATAAACTAAAACGAAATGAAGCCATCTGCAGCAACATGGATGGGCCTAGAGATGACCCTACTAAGTGGAGTAAATCAGGGAGAGAAATACAAGTATCATATGACGGCAGTTGCGGGTGGAACCAACAAAAGTCACACGAATGAGCTTATTTACAAAGCAAAAGTAGACTCGCAGCCATAGAAAACAGATTTATGGTTACCAGGAAGGAGAGCAGGGCGCAGAGGAGAGAGATAAATTAGGAGTCTGGGATTAACACATACACGTGAGTGCATGCGTAGTCGTGTCCAACTCTTTGCCACCCCACGGACTATAGCTCACCAGGCTCTTCCGTCCATGGAGTTTTCCGGGCAGGAATATTGAAGCAGCTTGCCATTTTCCTACTCCAAGGGATCTTTCCAACCCAGGGATCAAACCCACATCTGTGTCTCCTGAATTGACAGGTAGATTCTTTACCACTGCGCCACGTGGGAAGCTCTTAACATATGAGCCATTGCCTTCTCCAATATGCACGCTGCTGCTGCTACTGCTGCTGCTGCTAAGTCACTTCAGTCGTGTCCGATTCTGTGCGACCCCATAGACGGCAGCCTGCCAGGCTCCCCCCGTCCCTACTACACATAAACTAGGTAAACATCGAGGGCCTACTGTATAACACAGGAAATGACACTCATCACCGTGTAATAACCTATAATGGAAAAGAACCTGAAAAAGAATATGTGTATATATATATATATATATGTATAACTGAATCACTTTGCTGTTCACTTTAAACTAACATAACATTGTAAATTAGCTATACTTCAGTGTAAAAAAGAATGCAAAATGTAAAAGATCTTAGTAATAATTTTTCACACTGATTACATGCTGAAATAAAAATACTGAGTTAAACAAAATATATTATTAACTATATTATTATTTATATTATATATATTTTTATATAGCAACATAAATTATTATTACTATATATTTATTATTGTTACTATGATGTATTCATACATATATACATTAATATAGTATTATATGGTTTATGTTATATAATTATATATCATGTAGTTGTAAACATGATTATATAATACATTTACACAGTATGTTTATATTCATATATCATGTGATATGTAATAAATTATTATAATATAATTAATATAGCATTCATATCCTTGTTGTTAGTATTACATAATTGCTTTACATCATTGGAGAGCAAGGAGATTAAGCCAGTCGATCCTAAAGGAAATCAACTCGGAATAGTCATTGGAAGGACTGATGCTGAAGTGGAAGCTCCAATACTTTGGCCACCTGACGTAAAGAGCCAACTCATCGGAATAGACCCAGGAGGAGAAGGGGGCGACAGAGGATGAGATGGTTGGATGGCATCATCGACTCAATGGACGTGAGTTTGAGTAACCTCCGGGAGTTGGTGATGGACAGGGAGGCCTGGGGTGCTGCAGTTCATGTGGTTGCAAAGAGTCAGACATGACTTAGCTACTGAACAACAACATTAAATATATTGCTATTGTCTTTTATTTTTATTTATTTTATTATTTTTAAACATTTCCATGTATCTACTGGAAAATTTTATACTTCTGTGGCTCATGTCGCATTTCTGTTGGACAGTGCTGTCTGCTGTCTGTACACTATTCCTAGTCAATGCAGACACACACACACACAAAACCACTAAGTAGGAATATTTCCAGGTCAATTATAAACAACACATTTCTACACTTATTCTTTATTTTCATTTTTCAGCTGGTGCATACCAGCGATCTAAAAGTCCACAGGTTACATGCTATATGAGTCCATCGATACAATATTCTCAAAAGTACCAAATGACAGAGATGGAGAGCAGATTCGTGGTTGCCAGGGCCTGGGGACAAAGCTGGGGAGGGTAGAGGGCAGTGGAGGTGGCTAGAAAAGGATGTCACAAGGGATTTGGCAGCTACAAAAACATCCGGCACCTTGGCCATATCCATGTCAACATCTCGGTTGTGATACTGTAATACCATTTTGAAAGACGTTCCTGTTACAGGAAACAGGTCAAAGACAAGCAGAATCACTTTCATATTATCACTTACAACCCAACCTCATGAGACGCTAAACGAGGTCAAAATGAAACGGTTAGTTTTCTTTTTCAGGGCAGACAAAACATCAATTGACAGCCCCAAAGAGCAAATTCCCCTGGGACTCCACCCCCTGGAGGGACCCAATCAGTGTTTCCCAACCCTAGGTACCTTCCGCACTGGTTGCTTTTCTCCATAACCACATCACATCTTTTTACTTAATACTCTCTCTCTCTCTTTTTTTTTAACCTAGTGAAGTAATGTACTAACTTACTGCTTCTCTCTCTCTCTTTTTTTTTTTTTTTTTGCCACATCACACAGCATGTGGGATGTTAGTTCCCTGACCCCGATGGAACCCACACCCCCTGCAGTGAAAACATGGAGTCTTAACCACAAGACCATCAGGGAAGGCCCTTACTGTTTCTCTTTAAACCAACTCACGCTCCAAAGCTGAGATTGGTCCATGAATTAAAAAAAATTTTATTTATTTATTTATTTTGTTATTTATGGCTGTGCTGGGTCTTCCCTGCTGCGTGGACTTTCTCCAGGTGCGGCGAGCAGGGGCTACTCTCTATTTATGGTGTGGAGGCTTCTCTTGTTGTGGAGCACGGGCTCTCCGGCTCAACAGTTGTGGCACGTGGGCTTAGATGTCCCAAGGCTCGTGGGATCTCCCCGCCCCCCCGCCCCCGACCAGGAATCAAACTCCTGTCCTCTGCACTGGTAGGCAGATTCTTTACCACTGAGCCACCAGTGAGGCCCAGTCCATGGATTTTTGCTTTGTCCTAAACAAGAACAACTTTTGAGATTCCAGTTTTATATACATAGATTTTTTTTTTTTTTTGTCAACTCTCCGTAAAATAAATACAGAACTCTTTTTTCGTTGTTGTTCAAAGTTGGAGTGTTTCTGTTTGTTCTGCTATCTGATATCTTCACACGCTCTGCACAGGAACGTCTTATTCTATGGGAGGGTTCCAGGTATGTTGGTTGCTGTTTGTTTTCCAAAGTCCTTGAATGGAAAGGTTGGGGCGGGGAAGGGTCCTGGAAGAACTTATCAACCTTGGAAAATGAAGAACGGTAAGATGGGTTCGCCTAGAAGAAGCAGGACTAGTCCAGGAAAAATGGAAGGAAAAGGTGGCGAATTCGTTCAACCAACACCGCCCACTTTGTCCCGGGCTGAGTTTCAAAAAGCAAAGTGAATGGACCAGAAGTTTGGCGGAGCCCCGGAAAGCTGGCGCTCAGAGAGGCCTCCCCTTACACCGCCTGGCTCTTCAGGGCCGGGGTGTCCACCGTGGAGAGCGTCTGGGACTTGCTCTCCCTGCGTACCGACTCTTCAGTCAACACGCCGCGGACCCTGGCGGGGAGGGTCTTCAGGAACCGGGCGTGAAAGCCCTGGGCGGCGAACACATAAATGATGGGGTTAATGCAACAGTTGATATAAGCTAGGGAGACACACAGGGCATCTAGACTGGACACGAGTTTGAAGCTGTCCCATTGCGGCTGGAAAAAGGCCAGCATCATCCCCGTCACCTGGTAGGGCAGCCAGAAGACAAAGAAGCTGGTCACCACGGCCACCACCACCTTGAGCGTCTTGGCGGAGCGCGTGGCAGTGCGGCTCCATGCCCGAAGCAGGAGGAAGGTGTAACAGATTGCAAGCGTGACCAGCGGCCCCAGGAAGCCCACAGCCAGCCGGACGATGGCCACGGCCTTCTCCGCATATTCATGGCCCCTACCGTATGCGACGACACACATCGTCTTGGGCGGGTAGTGCTCTACGTAGACCTGACGGAACACAAAGGAAGGTATGGTCAGCAGCAGAGCCAAGCTCCAGGCCACGGTGCAGGCCAGCCAGGCCACACGGGCCCCTCGGTAGTTCTGGCACCAGACGGGATTGAACACCAGCAGGAAGCGGTCGGCGCTGATGGTGGCCAGGAGTAAGATGCTGGCGTACATGTTGAGAAGGATGAGAGATGGCAGGATTCGACAGGCAGCGTCACCAAAGGACCAGTGGTTCTGCTGGATAATGGATGTAAACAAGATGGGCAGTGCCAGGCAGGAGAGGAAGTCGGCCACCGCTAGGTTGAGAAACCAGATGGCGTTGACGGTCCGCTTGACCTCGGACCCTGTCACCCAGACCACCATGGCATTGCCAGGCACCCCGATCAGGAAGACGGCCGCGAAGATCACCAGGGCAATCACATCTGGGGCTCGCAGTCTGTGGCTGTAGGAAGAGTCATCCACCCGGTCGTCGGGGTTCGAGGTCCATTTGTCATAATCAGAGTAATCAGGAGTGCTGAGAGCCATGGAGTCCTGGGTGGAATCAGAGAGGCAGGGAAAGTGTGAGTGGCAGGTAGCAAGGAGCTTGCCCATCAGAGCCACTGAAAGCCCATCATGCCATTTCTTTAAGCCTCAGGTGTCTCCCGGGGAAACAGGGATGCTGAGGGCTGACAGCCAGCTGGGGTGTGTCACACCCCTGATTCAAATGTTGACCACCGGACTTCCCTGGTGGTCCCGTGGTGAAGAATCCGCCTGCCAGTGCAGAGGACGTGGGTTCGATCCCTGGTCCAGGAAGATCTCACGTGCCACGGAGCAGCTTAGCCCGAGAACCACAGCTACTGAAGCTTGTGTGCTCTAGAGCCCCCGCTCCGCAGTAAGAGAAGCCACGGCAGTGAGAAGCCCGCCCACCGCAATTAAGAGAGTAGCCCCTGCTCGCCCCAGTTAGAGAAAACCCATAGGCAGCAGTGAAGACCCAGCACCGCCAAAAATAAATAAGTAATTTTAAACATACTTTGAGGAGAGTGAACTAATAATCACATGCAGGTAATTCCAAAATTGATAGCCCAAATCTTGAACTATTACTTAAATTTTTTTTTTTTTTAATTTTTACTGGCTCAGAGGTTAAAGCATCTGCCTGGAATGCAGGAGACCCGGGTTTGATCCCTGGGTGAGGAAGATCCCCTGGAGAAGGAAATGGCAACCCACTCCAGTACTCTTGCCTGGAGAATCCCATGGAGGGAGGAGCCTGCTAGGCTACAGTCCATGGGATCACAAAGAGTCGGACACGACTGAGTGACTTCACTTTCACTTTATAGTTGATTTACCATGTGTTAATTTCAGGTGTACAGCAGTGAAGATACATAATATCTTAAGGCAATATTTTAAAGAATCAAAATTA
This sequence comes from Capra hircus, assembly GCF_001704415.2. Classification (NCBI taxonomy): domain Eukaryota; kingdom Metazoa; phylum Chordata; class Mammalia; order Artiodactyla; family Bovidae; genus Capra; species Capra hircus. Next base: position 55,357,815 of record NC_030825.1, on the reverse strand, counting down.
ATGCCTCTCCAAAAAAATTCCACGGTGGAAAAAAATAAAGGCAATCAGCTGCAGCCGTTTGTTTGGTTTATGACCCTGCCTTGTTACGCAAGAGGGGTCTTCAGATGGGCACACAGTTTTCAGTCCCAGTTGGGGGTGGTTTGCAGGTTGACACTGTCATGCAAACATATCAAGCAATGCAGGATTTTAAGTATAGTCAAGAACTGGACCATAGGAAAGGCTGAATGCCGAAGAACTGATGCTTTCAAACTACGGTGCTGGAGTAGATTCTTGAGAGTCCTTGGACAGCAAGGAGATCAAACCAGTCAAGCCTAAAGGAAATCAACCCTGAATGTTCATTGGAAGAACCGATGCTGAAGCTGAAGCTCTATACTTTGGCCACCTGTTGTGAAGAGCTGGCTCATTGGAAAAGACCCTGATGCTGGGAAGGATTGTGGGCAGAAGGAGAAGGGGGCAACAGAGGATGAGATGGTTGGATGGCATCACCGACTCAATGGACATGAGTTTGAGCAACTCCAGGAGATAGTGAAGGAGAGGGAAGCCTGGCATGCTCCAGTCCATGGGGTCAGACAGGACTTGGCAACTGAACAACCACAAGTCAGAAGAACTGGGGCTCCTTGGAGAAAAGTTGGTTCCTGTCCTGGGACAGAAAATATCCAAGATGAGGCCAGAACATCTCACACTAGAAAGTAAGAAAAAGTTTAAGTGACAATAGGGACATATCAAAAGCACTTCCCCGATGGTCCAGTGGTTGAGATTCGACCTTCCAATGCAGTTGGTGCAGGGCCGATCCCTGCTCAGGGAATTAAGATCCCACAAGTCACATGGTGTGGCAAAAAAAAAAAGAGAGAGAGCCTGAAAGAGCCCACACTAGCCAGAAAGTGAAAGTGAAAGTCACTCAGTCATGTCCGACTCCATAGAGTCCATGGAATTCTCCAGGCCAGAATACTGGAGTAGGTAGCCTTTCCCTTCTCCAGGGGATCTTCCCAATCCAGGGATCGAACCCAGGTCTCCCGCATTGCAGGCGGATTCTTTACCAACTGAGCTATGAGGTAGCAAGGAGCTTGCCGGTCAGAGCCACTCAAAGCCACACTAGCCAGAAGACGGGACAATTTGAGTATTTAATAATAATGATAATAACTGATGGAATAAAATATATATCAATAATAAAGATCTATGAGTTCATAATGATAATAAAATCAAGTAAGTCAGTGGTCACATTTTTATTCTGAAAAGGGAGTGAATCAAGCACTTATCCTGCCATTGCTGTACAGAGTATTATTACAGAGAAATAGAGAGTCATTGTGGGAGGTCCTTCTTTAGAGAAGACTCTAAAAATAACTCCTGCAGAAGGAATGATAGACTGAAGGAAATATGGATCTGGATGATGAACAAAAACATCTCATAAAACCAGCATGTAAAAAACAGGCAGGAACCTTGCAATGACTTGGTGCTGGCACCGCAGACCCTCCCATCAACCTCAGCACTCGGAGAAGAGAGACGAGTGGATATCTGTTCGGATGTGCCGCGGTGAAACGACGAGACAACACCAGGGCTTCCCTCACAGTTCATTCAGTAAAGAATCTGCCTGCTATATGGCAGACCCGGGTTCGATCCCTGGGTCAGGAAGATCCCATGGAGAAGGAAATGGCAATGCACTCCAGTATTCTTGCCTGGAGAATCCCATGGACAGAGGAGCCTGGTGGGCTATAGCCCATGGTGTTGCAAGAGTCAGACACGACTTAGCAACTAAACCACCACCATCCATGGAGTAATTTTTGCAAAAAAAAAACACAACAATGTGACTCTAATCAAGGTCTTAGATCTAAAACTACCAGTTTACAGGAAAAGCAGTTGAGAGAAGAATATGATAAATAACACCATAGGGACAAAACCAGCCCAATCAGAGCTCAGGAAACTCTGCAAGACAAATGGTGTTGTTTCTCTCACAAATAAATGGCATTTTTAAAATAGGAAGAGGAAAAAAAATGGAATTGAAAGTGGATTAGAAGAGATTTATAGATAACTAATAAGGACCTACTGTCGAGCACAGGGAACGCTTCTCAATATTCTGTAATGACCTATTTGGGAAAAGAATCTAAAAAGGAGTGAAATATATGAGCATATAACTGATATACTTTGCCATACAGCAGAAACTAACACAGCATTGTAAATCAACTATTTATTGTTGTTTGGTTGCTAAGTCGTATTGGGCTCCTTTGCAACCCCATGGACTGTAGCCCGCCAGGTTCCTCTGTCCCTGGAGTTCTTCAGGCAAGATTACTGGCGTGGTAAGGTGATAATTCCAGCTGGGGACAAAGCCGATGTGAGGGTTAAGAGTGTCTCATTTAGTAGCGACATCAGCATCTCCTTGTGAAGTTGCAGCCTGTGTAATGCACGTTAAAAGGGTGCATTAGTCAGTGTTGAAGAAGGGTCCTGTAAAGTCATCCAGACTTGCTATGAACGCCGTTTGAAGCCACTGGGTAGACAGTGGCTCCGCCCTAAACCACTTTTTAGCAATTGTATTTTTTTCCTGATTATATTTTTAATGTCCTTCGCTGTTTATGTTGATGAGTTTTTTAATGTACTTTTGGTGATGTTTCAGTTTTATGTACTCTTGTGACATCAGAAAAGTACCGCTGGTTGTTTGCAGCCTTATTGTGTAATCAGCCTACCACAGGCTTCCATATATAACAAAGTAATTAATATTGTGCAAGCGTAAAACACTTTTGTTGTGAAAGCAGTGTTTGGAAAATGAGAAATTATTTTAAACGGTTACAAAATAGTGGTCAGTTCCATAATCCCCACTTTCCGCCCTTAAAGGTTGGCTTTACCAGAGAAAGGGTCTCTTATTTGTCATTGCAAGATTCTTAGAAAATGTGTTTAATCCTCTTAAATACAATCAGTACTAAAAAGTCTGTATTATTTTGGTCTGTTGGGTACAGAGTTCAAGTTGCAATCACAGGATGGAGAGGACATTTCCCACTGTCTCTCTTAAGCTGTACAATTTTTTTTTCTCCAGTGTTTTGTTTTATATAGGTTTTGAATTCCTTTAACTTTTGTCAGAGAAGGCAATGGCACCACACTCCAGTACTCTGGCCTGGAAAATCCCATGGATGGAGGAGCCTGGTGGGCTACAGTCCATGGGGTCTCGAAGAGTTGGACACGACTGATTGACTTCACTTTCACTTTTCACTTTCTTGCATTGGAGAAGGAAATGGCAACCCACTCCAGTGTTCTTGCCTGGAGAATCCCAGGGGTGGGGGAGCCTGGTGGGCTGCCGTCTCTGGGGTCGCGCAGAGTCGGACACGACTGAAGCGACTCAGCAGCAGCAGCAGCAGCTTTTATTGTGTGTACTGAACACTGCACGTGTGCTGTTCTGATTGTTTGCTCCAGTTGACTACCAATAAAAGACCTGTTAATCACATACAGAAAAAGAGAACACTGGAGTGGGTTGCCATTTCCTCCTTCTGGGGATCTTCCCGACCCAGCAATCGAACCCACATCTCTTGTGTCTCCTGCTTTGGCCTGTGGATTCTTTACCACTGGGCCACCTGGGAAGCCCACTACACTGTAGGAAAAATGTTAAAAGGAGAGAGAGATTTAGGACATAGATATACCAAAGATAATACGGAGACCAAGGCTGGATCCTGATTGGAATAGTCGTATGGAAAATAAGATATTTTGGAGACATCTGGGAGATTTTAAAATAGACTGGATATCCAACAATAGTAAGGAGCCATTGCTTATTCTATTGAGGGTGATAGGATATTGTATTTATGTCTTCAAAAAGTGGTAGAAGACAGTTTCTGATAGAGATTTCACATAGCAGGTGAAATAGGATGTTTTGGGTTTGCTTTAAAAATTCCAGAAAAAAAAAAAAAAAGGAAGAGGAGGGAAGGAGGGAGGACCAAGGATGACTAAGAATGACAAAGTGTTGGTAACTGTGGGAGCTGGGTCACGAGTACATTGGACATTCACAACTTCGTTCTCTCTGCTTTCGTGTGTTTGATATTTTCCATAATAAAATAAAGAACTTTCTTGCCAGGAAGTGTCATATCCCCCTCCAAAGAGAGAAAGAGCAGCAGGTGAATGAGAAACAGCCTTGGACACAAAACAATAACCCGGAGGCACTAGACACAGGCAGAAGAAAAATCCCCATGCAGGACGGGGAGCGATGGCGCTAAGGCAGCCAGTGTTTACCGAGCATCTACTATGTTTAAGTACAGCATCAGCTCTTTCAGTCCTGACCACAACCCTACAAGTAGGTCCTATGAATAGGCCCATTTTATTGACAAGGAGACAGAGGCACCAGAAGATGAAGTAGCCTGTTCCAGTCATGGAGATGGGAATTCAGCTTTCTTTAGATTGGTATGTAAACCCAGAGAGGGTGCCGTTGGGCAGTTCCAGAGGTTGGAAGGGGGCCTCCAAGGACACCCAGCGGGCAAACTCTGTGGCCCCTGGAGCCCATCCCTGAAGGTGATTTTGTCACCAGCCCAGGGAAAGGAAGCAGAGAAAAACACAGATCATTGTTACAGAAATATTCAGAGCTGGATTTTTAGGGTACTTGAATCTGCAGGCTGAGGTTTTGACCCACTAAACACCCAGCTCATAGATTAAATAAGATGAAAAATGTTCAAGAACCTGGCAAAGTGCCCGGTACACAGTAGGGAGATAAGAAATGGCAATGCTCTTGTTTCCCACTGATCTTACAATTATTGGAGAGCTCAGATCTTTCTCTGAACCACTTTTTAATTTCTAGTTCCTTTATGTTTCCTTAAGGTCAACCAGGTCAGCCAGGCTGATGCTCCAGCAGATGTGCTGGCATGGCCATAGCGGAGATCAAATTATCCAAAGGGGAAAGGTCAGTTCATCCGAAGAGTGGATGAACTGGGCATGGTATATCCATGTAGCGGAATATTATTCAGCCATAAGAAGGGGTGAAATATTGACATAAGCTACAGTGTGGATGAAGCCTGTAAACATTGTGCTGAGTGAAAGGAGTCAGATCATGCTATATGATTCCGTTTATATAAAATGTCTGAAATAGGCAAATCCATAGAGATGGGAGATGTGCTTGTGACAGCCTGGAGCTAGGGGAGCAGGAGCAGGGAGGGACTGCTTAGTGGGTACAGGGTTTCTTTTGAGGGTGATGAATAGTTTCTGGAAATAGATGAAGTGTTGGAGACAGAGCTTCCCCGGTGGCTCCGTGGTAAAGAATCTTCCTGCAAGGCAGCAGACTTGAGTTCAACCCCTGGGTCAGGAAGATCCCCGAGAGGAGGGCATAGCAACCCACTCCCGTATTCCTGCCTGGAGAATGCTGCGCTCAGAGGAGCCTGGTGGGCTATGGTCCATAGGGTCACAAAGAGTTGGACACGACTGAAGCAACTTAGCACGCACGTGGTGATGGGGCAACACGGAACGTACTTAGTGCCGCTGAATGGTGCGCTTCAAAACGGTGAAGTCTAAATTTTGTGGCATTTTGGTCGATTAAAATTAAAATGCCAGTGTCCTAAAGATAAGGAAGGGCCAAAGGACTGTTCCAGATGAGTCGGGACTAAAAGACCAGGACACCCACATGCGATGTGACATCCTGGACCGCAGCCTGGAGCAGGAAAGACAAATTCACTCGGAAGGCCGTTATTCGGACCACGGGGCAACTTTTAACCTGATCTATGGACTAGATCACAATATCACATCAAATGCTAACTTCCCTGATGGTGATCACTGTACTCGTGTAAATGAATGTCTTTGTGTTTGAGAAGGAGACCCTGAGATATGTAGGAGCAAAAGATGCCTGCAACTTCCTCTCAACTGGTTCAGAAAAAAAAGAAAAGGTGGTAGATGATAGATTAATCAATAGAAGGGACGGATAGATAGAGCAAACCTGGAGAATCTGTGTCAAGAGAGTATGGAAGTTCCCTGTATTATTCTTGTAATTTTTTCTGTAAGTGTGAAGACGTTTCCAAAAAGTTAAAATGGTTGCTTTATTTCCACTGATAAAGAGACTCTGCCCTGAGTCACCCCCAGCACCCTGACCTCCCTTTTTCTACTCTGGGACCCCCAAGCTCAGATCACTAAAGGGTCAAAGCTGGGCATGGCAAGAAGCCCCAGATCCTGCCCAGGGGGACCCTGCACTGTAGCAGGTGGTTAAATGGTTTAAGTGTCCACCTCGGACATGATAACATGCAGCTAACTTCGATCTCTGCTCGTTTCACAAGCTCTGGACTATGCTGCAGAATAATCCAGGCCCCAGAAGGGGGTCGCCTCCCCACCCCCTGCTCCCACGCTCGCCGTTACCCCTCACATCAGATGACAAAGATCCTCGCCCAGGATGAGCTCATGCATCCCTTCCCTCTCACTGACTTCACAAGGGCAGGAAAAAGATGCTGATTCTAACGCTCTGCGGTTTTTAGGATCCTCCTGATGTAAATGGCTTGTAAAGTTTAGTCACGGCTGTATCTCTGTAAAGAAGGGAAACAGCTGAAGCGTCCAGGCAAGAGGCGACTGGCTCAATAATGATGACACTTTCAGGCAAAACAATTCTATGCAACCAGCAAAAGAATGAGGAAGTTTACCTAAGGGTGGGTGTGGAAAGAACTCCAAGATCTAGGGTGAAACAGGACAAGTAAGAACAGTGCATGAAGCAACACTACCTGCCAAAGAGAGTCATTCTTCCTCCCTGTTTCCCTCTCTCCTCCCAACCCCCTCTCCCCTCCTCACCACTTCCCCTCTGTCGATTTCTCTCTCCTAAGTGTCTGCACAGACTAGCTCCAGAAGCAGGCAGAGGAAATCTGGAAGAGTGGTTGCCCCAGGGGAAGGGAAGTAGGAGGTTGGTATACTTTCTGGGGGGAGAGGGGGTGGGGTTGGTCCCTGCTAAGAGGCCTGTGGGATCCTAGTTCCCCGACCAGGCATCGAACCTGCATCCGCTGCTTTGGAAGCCCAGAATCTTAACCACTGAACTGCCAGGGAAGCCCCTCACCATATATGCTTTTCTTCTTCTGGTATGTAAGCCACATCAGTGAATATACCACCCATTCCCCTCTCCCCAGAAATGGATATTATACAGCCTCTACTAAAGAATTTGTGGTTCTACCATTCTAGAAGGGGCTTCCCAGGTGGCTCAGCAGTAAAGAATCCACCTGCCAAGCTGGAGTTGCACGTTTGCTCCGAGGGTCAGAAAGATCCCCTGGAGAAGGAAATGGCAACCCACTCCAGTATTCTTGCCTGGAGAATCCCACGGACTAGAGGAGCCTGGGGGGCTACAGTCCACAGGGTCTCAAAGAGTGGGACACGACTTGGCACCCGAGCACCCGCAAGTGCCATTCTAGGAGTCTAGGAAAGAGTCTAAGCATATTTCTTCATCTCATAAATGTTACCAGGCTAGAGATCGGCTCCTGACATACCTGGCACCTGTCCTTGGAGAGGTTATGGTCTCCCGCGAGAGGGAAATTAATCACCAGGGATGGGAACAAAGTGTGTTCTACAGAGAATCCAGCCTGCTGGGGGATCAGGAGAAGGGTGTTGGAAAAATCAAGCCACAACCCCGCGCGATCCACTCCAGTATCCTTGCCTGGGAAATCCTATGGACTGAGGAGCCTGGAGGGCTACAGTCCATGGGGTCGCAAAAAAAGTCAGACATGACTTAGCCACTAAGCAACAACAAAGAACTAAGTAGAAATGAAAAAAACAAAAACAAAAACAAAACAAAACACTGCAACATGGTCCAAATGAAATTTCTGCACTGATGGGAATATCCCAGAGGTGTGCCATCCAGGATGGTAGCCGCCAGTCACCTGTGGCCGTGGAGTTTGTGACATGCGGCAGGCGTGTCTGGGAGCTGAACTTGTACTTTGCTGTCATTTTAATTAAGTTGAACCAGCCCCATGTGGCTGGTGGCTGCGTCTCAGACGCCAGCGGTCTGGGGCTCCTAAGCGATTCCTAAGTGCTTCCTAGGTGTTAGTTTGTTAATTCTCTAACCACAGTGTTTACGCTACAACAAGCCCAAAAGCGGGTACTCTTTTTTTCCTAAGATCAAAGGCTCATTTTTAAGAGCCCTTGCCTACTGTGTGGAGAAAGGGCCAGATCAGAAGCTGAGAAGGAGAGGTGATTGGAATTGTCCAGCTGTGGTGAGGGATGATGGTGGTTTGCATTAGGGTGGTGAGTGTGAGGACTCATGAATGGATCAGAGGAGGTGAGGGCTAAGGAGAAGATGCTTAGGAGAAAAGCAATCAGAATCACCAAGTTCTAAGTCCTTTTCATGTATCAGCTCTTCTTCTTTTGCCATTGCAACACCCACTTTGCAGATGAGAAAACTGAGGCTACAGACAGCTTAAGAGACCTTTCCAGGTCCTCACTGTTGGCAAGTGACAGAGGTAGGAGAGACCTTCAGAGAGTCCAACCCTAGAACCTTCTCTGAGAGGTTACCAGGCCTCAGGCGTGGTGGGAGTGAGGGGACCCCATGCCTTCAAGGCAAAGGGTCACACGGTAACAGAGAGGATGTCACACACCAGAAGGTGAAAGAACACCAGCGAGGCTGGCAGGTAGCCAGGATGAGGTTGGAGGAGCCACAGATGTCATGTTAAAGGAGATGTGTTTTATCCTGGGGTCATGGGGAGCCACAGATGGTCTTTGAGTCACAGAGGGACTAGATGAGAGTTCTTGTTCAGAAAGGTTCCTCTGGCTGCTGTGCGGAGGTGAGATTAGAGGCAAGAGGACCAGAGAGGAGGCTGGGGCTGGGACTCAGGCCAGCAAAGATGGGAGCAATCCCCAGAGGAGGAAGAAAAGTAGGAGCGTTAAGAGGGGCCACACGCCCCTTCCCTCCCTCGCAGGGCTTCCGTCTTGCCATCTTCAGGGCAGGGAACGTCCTGCCAACTGTCCCCTTCTTTATGGCGGAAATAATAGACTCAGAGACGCTGTCAGGCCTAGGAAATACACAGAAGGCACAGGCTGCTTTTTTTTTTCCGGAACATCCCTCTCCCCATTTCTACGTGGACACAATCTTTAAACAGTCCACCCACAGAACCACGTAAAACCACTAAGGCATCCTCGGAAACTGGGATACAAGGGTGGGGGTGAGCATCTCGACTCATCCTCTTGAATCTGCACAGTCTTTGAGACTCAACATCCCTGAGCACGAAGAAACACAGGCATTTGCATTTTAAAAACGGTGTGAAAAAGACAAACCTCCGGATCCTTTCAGGATGCGATGAACTACCTTTCAGGCTGGCAAAAAGCAAAAATAGTTCCATCTGAACATGCAGATGGGTGTCTAGACAAGTAAATACTCTCCTGCTCTGAAGATGAGGAATATAAATTGGTACAGGTTTTGGCAATATCTGTTAAAATAAAAATTGTCTGTGTCTTAGATTCAGCATTTGCAGTTCTGAAAACCCAGACATGAATCCAAAGATATAATTCTGGTGTTTCAGGGTTTGCATTTTTTTTTTTTTTTTTTGGCTGCCCAGCCTGTGGGATCTTATCTCCCTGACCAGCGATCGGACCCAGACCCCTGACAGTGAAAGTGCTGAATCTTAATCACTGGACCACCAGGGAATTTTCTAATTACAAACAGCTAAATTTCCACTGATAAGCAATGGAAACTCTCACTGGCATATCACACAGCTGATGAAAAGATAAAGGGAATTTCCCTGAAACACACCAGGATATAACAGTATGTTTCTCACAGATTAAGCTGAAGTTTGTAAACATCAAGTGCCTAGCACAGTGCCTGGCATGCAGGTGGAGGTTGTCAATAATAAGTTATTCACGTAAGAAAAAAAGCAAGATGTAGGATATCGTGTAAAAAAGACTTCTCTTTGTAGGGTAGAAAGGATGGACACATCACAAGCATTGAGTGCCAGCTGTATGTCAGCCACAGCTGAAAGCGTTTCCCATGTATTATCTCACTGAACTCTCTCCATGACCCTGTGATACAGATTGCGCTTTGTAGGGTGACCATCCCCATCTTAGTGACAAGGAGAAGGAGGCTCAGACAGACGAGTCTCTTCAGCTCCTACACAAGATAGGCAGGATTTGAACCTAGTTTCGGTATGATCTCCGTGTCAAAATACTCCTTACTCCCTACACTGTCATGGACTGTTTCCAGAAGTGTTAGCCACAAACTGTTGCCCTGATTCCACCCCCCTACGTTTCTGGTTACAAGAAACCAGAGCTACGAGGAATCTGAGTCTCTGGGCAGGGACGGTCCTTTCACTGAATACCCTTTAAGGATTTGGGACTTTTTTTTTTTTTAATTATTAGTATTCAGAAAGAAAAAGCTCTAGTCCATCTTTTAATTAAAAAAAAAATTTCTGACATTACAGAACTAAAGTGAAATGTATTACTATTCCACTCCTACATTTCCATGACAAAAAAAAAAAATCTCATGAGCCAAAAAAACACAGGGATTAGCTTATAAAACTAAATATGGATCTCAGCATCAACTGAGCAGAGAAAGGAATTAAAATATTTCAATTTTAAAAAATCATGAGTGAATAATAAAATGTGTAGAAACCAAATTTTCAAACTATTTGGGGATTATTTAACAGAGAGGAAAAGTCAAAGCTAATCACGGGCCCTATAACCCCTTGACAGTCTTACTTCTTAGCTGCTTCCCAGCCCCGGAGGGGGAGAGGAAGGTGAGGAGAGAAGGGGAGAGGTCAAGGACTGGGAGGAGGAGGAAGGAAAAAGGGAGCAGATGGCGCCAAGAAGAGAGAGCACACACACAGGGGGTGTCTGCCCCCGTTCCCCTCTAGACTCACCATCTTCAGGTCTCTCCCAGATTCTCCTCTGATCAAAGGCTCCCAAGGGCTGTGGCTTGCAAGCCCCAAGGGAGGGTGCAGATAACCAGAGAGGAAATGACCCGTCTTACCCCTCTGGGGTTCTCATTGGTCTGGGGCTCGGGGTTTCTTCCGCAAGGCACACACCCAGTGAACCCTGAACACCTCCTCCAGCCGCTCCATGGAAGGGGCCAGGAGGAAGTTCCAGGTCCCAGGAGGAAGGAAGCCAGACGTTAGAGACTCCCACCTTGTCGAGACCTGGCCCCTCTCCCTGCCTTGAGCTCCCCATTTGAGAGGCTGTCTCTTTCCTTCTGGAGAAGGAAATGGCAATCCACTCCAGTACTATTGCTTGGAGAATCCCATGGACAGAGGAGCGTGGTGGGCTGCTGTCCATGGGGTTGCAAAGAGTCAGACACGACTGAGCGACTTCACACACACACACACACACACACACACACACACACACACACACACACTCTTTCCTTCTATGGCCCCAGGTAGCCCTGAAAAAGCTCAGGGGTTCAGTTGGCTTCAACCTGGGAACTGGGAATTAATTGTGAGCCCCAGCCTCCCAACTGGGTTCCATTGAGACCCAGAGAGGAAAAGCAAGTCTGTGAAGATGGCCCAGTACTTGAGGACTATTCAGTCTTCCCGTCTGCTGCTGCTGCTGCTAAGTCGCTTCAGTCGTGCCCGACTCTGTGTGACTCCATAGATGGCAGCCCACCAGGCTCCGCCATCCCTGGGATTCTCCAGGCAAGAACATTGGAGTGGGTTGCCATTTCCTTCTCCAATGCATGAAAGTGAAAAGTGAAAGTGAAGTCACTGAGTCGTGTCCAACTCTCAGCGACCCCAGGGACTGCAGCCCACCAGGCTCCTCCATCCATGGGATTTTCTAGGCAAGAGCCATCACCATCTTTTCCAGTCCCTTTCTGGGTTCTTGCTGAAACATGCTGGAATCTGGGGTGGGGAAGAAACTATGTTATTAGTTTCTTATTGCTGCTGGAATAAATGGCCATAAACTGAGTGACTTAAAACAATAGAAATGTATCCTCTTACAGTCCTAGAGGCCAGAAGTCAACAGGGCTATATTCCCTCTGTAGGTTCCAGAGGACAGTGTGTTCCTGCCTCTTCCGTTTCCACTGACTGGCAGCACTCCTTGACTTGTGGCCACATCGTTCCAATACCTGCCTCTAAGGACAGAGACATTGCCTTCCCTCCAACTGCGCGTCACAAGTCTCCCTCCGCCTCCCTGGTATAAGCACCCTTGTGATTACATTTAAGAACCCTCTAGGGGACTTCCTTGGAGGTGCAGTGGATAAGAATCTGCCTGCCAATGCAGGGGGCACGGGTTTGATCCCCGGCCGGGGAAGACTACATGCTGTGGAGTGACTAGGTCTGAGAGCCGCAACTCCTGAACCTGCATGGTGCAATGACTGAAGTCCAGGCGCCTACAGCCTGCGCTCCGCAACAAGAGAAGCCGCTACAATGAGAAACCTGAGTCCCACAACGAAGAGTAGCCTCCCCTTACTGCAACTAGAGAAAGCCCACACAAAGCAACGGAGACTCGTGTGTGCAGCTCAGTCACTCAGCTGTGTCCCACTCTTTACGACTCTTTACGACTCTTTACGACTGTAGCCCGCCAGGCTCCTCTGCCCACGAGATTCACCAAGCAAGAATACTGGAGTAGGTTGCCATTTCCTCCTCCAGAGGATCTTCCCGACCCAGGGATCAAACTTGAGTCTCCTGCATCATCTCCTGCACTGGCAGGTGGATTCTTTACCACTGAGCCACCTGCAAAGACCCAGTGCAGCCCCCCAAAAAGAACCCCCTAAATAATCCAGGATAACCTTCCATGTCAAGATCATTAGTTTACCTGCCACGTCCCTTTTCCCACATGAAGTCACCCTGCAGGTTTCAGTCATTAGGAGGCGAACATCCCTGGGCATGATTTTTCGGCCTATAGCAGTGGAGCGTGACTGGAGCGTGAGTGTAGAAACAGGTTCATTTTTCCCACGCTCATCTGCAACGCTCCAATAGATTACCCACATCCTTCCTCCCCAAATAGTATTCTTCTGCAGCAAACTTCAATTTGTGCAGATCTAGCTTTCTTTTCATAGCAGAGATGATCCATGTAAACATTTGACCAATCCAGAAATGTACTCCCCCCCTTCCCCCCTCCCCACAATAAAGTGTTGAAAAATCCCCTTACCTTCACCCTTCTGAAACTCCTTTAGCAATTTGGAATGTACTCTCCTAGACTTTTACAAATGTGATGCTTGTGTTTGGGAATGGACGTGTGAGTGCACGATGTTTGGCAAAGTTTGGTTCCACTAGATGAAGCCATGTGTTGTGGACCTGACTCAGCAAGGATTTTAAGGTCTTTGCAGAGGGGATTCTTTGCTGATAGGAATGCATGGTTGTTATACCAACTCTGACCTTAAAAGGGCGCGTGAGCGGGAGGAGAGTCAGAAGGCCAGGCCATACCCTCTTGATATATTAAGATTTTTGGACCACAGTTGGGCATTGCTAAAGGAAATCAGTCCTGAATATTGAATATTCATTGGAAGGACTGATGCTGAAGCGGAAGTTCCAGTACTTTGGCCACCTGATGCGAAGAACTGACTCATTGGAAAAGACCTTGATGCTGGGAAAGATTGAAGGCAGGAGGAGAAGGGGAGGACAGAGGATGAGATGGTTGGAAGACATCACTGACTCCACGGACATGAGTCTGAGCAAGCTCTGGGAGTTGGTGATAGACAGGGAAGCCTGGCGTGCTGCAATCCATAGGGTCGCAAAGAGTCTGACACAACTGAGGAACTGAACTGAACTGGACTGGGCATTGCCTTAAAATCACAGGTTCTTAACATTTTCTATGTCCTGGACCCTTGGAGAAGTTATTAACTGCTTCTCAGAATAATTCTTACAACTTTTTGAAAGTGAAAGTGTTAGTCACTCAGTCGTGTCAAACTCTTTGTGACCCCATGGACTGTAAACAGCCAGGCTCCTCTGTCCATGGAATTCTCCAAGCAAGAAGACTGGAGTGGGTTGCCATTCCCTTCTCCAGCGGCTCTTCCCAACCCAGGGATCAAACCCAGGTGCACTGCAGGCAGATTCTTTACCGTCTGAGCCACTTTGTGGTGGTGCGAATTCAAATGTAACAAGAAGCGGCCAGGATAGTATAAAAGCAATAAGGAAATGTGTAATAGGTCACCTGATGTAAGCCGCCGTCCTTGTTCCCATTTCATCAACTGTTCCGATAACGTGCTTTGATCACTTTTTTCAGAACGATGTTTTTGTGAATGCGCTGAAGCACCTCATGTTGTTTTAATAGCGCCGTAAGTCCATTGTTAGTTTGAAGCTTCCCTGTTGGTGGAACTTCAGGTGATTTCCAATCTTTTTGTCCATATCACAGGGAGCACCCTAGCACATGCATTCTGGTGTCTGTGTAGGAGGATTTATTGCAGACAACTCTCTAAAAATGGAATCGCAGGGCAGAGAGGGCACGCTTCGCTGTCAGCCCGTGCAACCTTGATGCTGGTGTCCCCTCGTTCTGCTCCTCAAGACCCAGACCCAGGCTGTTCAACACAGCAGCCACCAGCCGTATTCAACTACTGAGTTATAGAAACGTGGTGAGTCCAAATTGAGATGTGCTCTGAGTATAAAACACACCAAGACTTATTGAAAAAAAAAAAAGATTGTAGAATACCTCAACAATTTTTTATTGTATTATATGTTCAAATAATAATCATGGAAAAATTGGAAAAATCGTGTTAAGCGAAATGCACTATTCTTTATTTATTTCTTTGGCTGCTCCAGGTCTTAGTTGCAGTACGTGAGATCTTTTGTTGCAGCATACGGGATCTAGTTCCCCAACCAGGAATCGAACCCAGGCCCCCCGCTGCCTTGGGAGTACAGAGTCTTACTCCCTACCACCAGGGATGTCCTGCAAAGTGTATTGTTAATTACAGTTGATGCCTGAACAAAGCAGGGGTGATGGGGCCCTGGCCTGACTGAAAATCCTAGTACTGCTCCCTCTGCCTCAGAAACAAAGGAATCGATGAATGACTCACTCAAGGGCAGGAAGCAGAAACAGTTTGGATAGAATCAGGACTCAAACCTTAGTTCTTTGGATTCCATAGATTGTGATCTCTAACTGAGCACAAACTTTTCCCCCACACTTAATTTACAAATCTGTAAAATGAAAATATAGGTACTATATTGAAAAGAAACTATTTCAGTAAAAAAAAATTTTTAAGTAGGTGCTGTGTGCTTAGTCGTTCAGTCATCTCCGACTCTTTGTGACCCCAGGGACTGCAGCCCGCCAGGCTCCTCTGGCCGTGGGGTTTCTCAAGGCAAGAATACTGGAGTGGATTGCCAGGCCCTCCTCCAGGGGATCTTCCCAACACAGGGTTCAAACCCAGGTCTCCTGCATTGCAGGTGGAGCCTTTACCGTCTCAACTACAAATTGGCACTTGCCGAGAGCATTTGCCATCTGCCTCTGCGGAGACGGAACCCTGTGCTGCTGAGCTGTTGACCCTCCACACGCCCTGAGGGGAATTCAGGGTGGAGAGTGAGGCACTCTGCCCTCCAGGGAAACTGGTGGAACAGGTCCTTAGATAGTTAGATATTTTCAGGAACTGATTTCATGACCCCAACCCCTGCAACTCCTCATCTCTAGAAAAGCACTAAATCCCTTCATCATGACATCAGCTCCTCGTGACTTGCAGAAAACCTCTTGTAGAGTAAGTGCTTGATTGCACTGAACTCTCCCTTCACCAAAATCTTGTATATTGACCTTTCCCCACTGCCTCTTTGGAGCAGTCTCTTAGAGCTATCTGAGGTGCTATCTCCCAGGCTGCAGCCCTCATGCATGCGTGCTAAGTCACTTCAGTCGTGTCTGACTCTTTTCGACCCCATGGAGTTTAGCCCACCAGGCTCCTCTGTCCATGCGAGTTCTCCAGGCAAGAATACTGGAGTGGGTTGCCATGCCCTCCTCCAGGAGATCTTCATGACCCAGGGATCAAACTCACATCTCTAATGTCTCCTGCATTGCCAGGCAGATTCGTTACCACTAGCGCCACCTGGGAAGCCCTCATTTTGCCCCCAAATAAAAGTTAACTCGCAACTCTCACATTGTGCGTTGAGAGGATTAAAATCTACACAATGGAAAGACAAGAGCAGAAAAAAGGTTATGACCAAGTGGCATACAGACTCATAGGGTTTTGTGACCTCAAGTCTCTGGAGCCGTGCAGAGCTGATCCCATCTGTAGGGGCAGGGCTGAGCAGATGGCCGAAGCCACCACACCCCAAGGGCAGCCGTGGCCAGCCACCAGCCTGCCAGGGGCCACAGGAAGCCCAGAGCTGGTCAGATGTCAGCAATCTACGCAGAGGCTCTCAACTGCGGGCACCGTGGCTTCCAAGGCAGGATGTGGTGGACCTATTGTTTGCAGCCACGCTTTCCAGGAAACAAACTCACTCAGAAGGACAATGCAAATGAGGGAGTGCAGTTGATTACACTGGCAGGCCCAAGGCAGAGTCTCCTCTTAGCCAAGGACCCTGACCAGTTTTTGTGAAAACCCTTAGTGTACATGCTCAAACCCACTTCCCCAAATTCCTTGAAACTAGTCTGGGCAAGGTAAAAGAGAGATCTGATCAAAGTTAACCCATGATTCATGTGTCATAAGCCTAGGTAGTTAAACAGCGGATATTTATCAATAGGCCTGTGGTCATGCCCCGATAAACATAATGGAATTTGTTTAGAGATAATTAGCATATGAGTCGGACACGACTGAAGTGACTTAGCAGCAGCAGCAGCATATTCTTTTAGGCTACGGAGAGTCCTGAGGCTCTTTCATTCAGGAGGTCTGGTTTCCCATTGGTATGCCATTTCTATAGACACCAGGCACAAAGTTCAGAGTCCACTGGGAGGCTGACCACGCATGTAGCCTGATGTTTGCAGCCTGGCCTAAGGTGGAGTCCAGCTCTATCTGTTTCTTCCTTCACTATAGGCAGCAATGCTTGGGTCCATACAGTCTTCTGACCCTGGCCAGACTGGTTCACCAGAACTTTCAACACTGTGCGAACTGAGACCCAGGAGGTGGCAATAAGCCCCAGGGGCAGGGCTGGGAGGAGGGTGCCTCAAAGAGAGGGCCTCTCAAAGGCTGGCAGAAAACACCACCACCAGCAAGAATAATAATAGCCAAAGCTCCCTAAGCCACTGCCTGGTGACCATGCTGTTCCTAGCATCTCACAATAACAGAAACAGTGAAGAAGTGCTGAGACTTCCCTATGGCCCAGTGGTTAAGACTCCACAGTTCCACTGCAGGGGCATGGGTTCGATTCCCGGTCAGGGGAATTACTCCCACCTGCTGCATGGGATGGCCAAAATAAATAAATACAATTTATAAAATGACAAAAAAAGATAAGGAGTGCTAACCCTGATGGAATTCAGAATGGGAGCTATTATTATTACTACTCTGAAAATTCTAGAAGTTTCTAATTCTAAAATTGTTTAAGTGTATGAAGAGCAAAAGCATCTCTGACTTTAAAACTTACCAGTTCTTTCTTTTCTTTTTTTTTTGAATCTCAGTTCCCTGACCAGGAATTGAACCCAGGCCCACAGCAGTGAAAGTGCCAAGTCTTAACCGCTAGACTGCCAGGGAATTCCCATAAAGTGTCAGTTCTAAGATTCTGATATTCTGAGCTCCAAAATCACTGCAGATGGTGATTGCAGCCATGAAATTAAAAGACGCTTACTCCTTGGAAGGAAAGTTATGATCAACCTAGACAGCATATTCGGAGAAGGCGATGGCACCCCACTCCAGTACTCTTGCCTGGAAAATCCCATGGACGGAGGAGCCTGGTAGGCTCCCATGGAGTCGCTAAGAGTCAGACACGA